>NW_027139453.1:1515151-1818181 GCF_035084215.1 Heptranchias perlo | reverse complement strand
GAACCACGAAAAGTTCTTGTATTTTAAGATAAAATCTGACGCTATTAAAGCAAAAACTTCTCGCTCGCTGAAATATGTTCATTTGCTGAAAATCAACAAACCACAAAAAGTTCTTGTATTTGAAGATAGAATCTTTTTGCTTTGAAGAAGAAAGATCGAGGTGACTGAAATAAGTTCATGAGATGAAAACCAACAAAAATTGACAAGAACCACGAAAAGTTCTTGTATTTTAGGATGAAATCTGATGCTATTAAAGAAAAAACTTCCAGCTCGCTGAAATATGTTCATTTGCTGAAAATCAACAAAACCACGAAAAGTTCTTGTATTTGAAGATAGAATCTGTTTGCTTTGAAGAAGAAAGATCAAGGTGACTGAAATAAGTTCATTGGATGAAAAACAACAAAAATTGACAAGAACCACGAAAAGTTCTTGTATTTTAAGATAAAATCTGACGCTATTAAAGAAAAAACTTCTCCCTCGCTGAAATATGTTCATTTGCTGAAAATCAACAAAACCACGAAAAGTTCTTGTAGTTGAAGATAAAATCTTTTTGCTTTGAAGAATAAAGATCGAGGTGACTGAAATAAGTTCATTAGATGAAAACCAACAAAAATTGACAAGAACCATGAAAAGTTCTTGCATTTTAAGATAGAATCTGACGCTATTAAAGAAAAAACTTCTCCCTCCCTGAAATATGTTCATTTGCTGAAAATCAACAAAACCACGAAAAGTTCTTGTATTTGAAGATAAAATCTTTTTGCTTTGAAGAAGAAAGATCGAGGTGACTGAAATAAGTTCATTCGATGAAAACCAACAAAAATTGACAAGAACCATGAAAAGTTCTTGCATTTTAAGATAAAATCTGAGGCTATTAAAGAAAAAACTTCCAGCTCGCTGAAATATGTTCATTTGCTGAAAACCCACAAAACCACGAAAAGTTCTTGTATTTGAAGATAAAATTTTTTGCATTGAAGAAGCAAGATCTCGCTGACTGAAATCAGTTCATTCGGTCAAAACCAACAAAAATTGACAAGAACCACGAAAAGTTGTTGTATTTTAAGATAAAATCTGACGCCATTAAAGAAAAAACTTCTCGCTCGCTGAAATATGTTCATTTGCTGAAAATCAACAAACCACAAAAAGTTCTTGTATTTGAAGATAGAATCTTTTTGCTTTGAAGAAGAAAGATCGAGGTGACTGAAATAAGTTCATGAGATAAAAACCAACAAAAATTGACAAGAACCACGAAAAGTTCTTGTATTTTAAGATAGAATCTGACGCTATTAAAGAAAAAACTTCTCCCTCCCTGAAATATGTTCATTTGCTGAAAATCAACAAAACCACGAAAAGTTCTTGTATTTGAAGATAAAATCTTTTTGCTTTGAAGAAGAAAGATCGAGGTGACTGAAATAAGTTCATTCGATGAAAACCAACAAAAATTGACAAGAACCATGAAAAGTTCTTGCATTTTAAGATAAAATCTGAGGCTATTAAAGAAAAAACTTCCAGCTCGCTGAAATATGTTCATTTGCTGAAAACCCACAAAACCACGTAAAGTTCTTGTATTTGAAGATAAAATCTTTTTGCTTTGAAGAAGAAAGATCCAGCTGACTGAAATAAGTTCATTAAATGAAAACCAACAAAAATTGACAAGAACCACGAAAAGTTCTTGTATTTTAAGATAAAATCTGACGCTATTAAAGAAAAAACTTCTCGCTCGCTGAAATATGTTCATTTGCTGAAAATCAACAAAACCACGAAAAGTTCTTGTATTTGAAGATAAAATCTTTTTGCTTTGAAGAAGAAACATCTTGCTGACTGAAATAAGTTCATTAGATGAAAACCAACAAAAATTGACAAGAACCACGAAAAGTTCTTGTATTTTAGGATAAAATCTGATGCTGTTCAAGAAAAAACTTCCAGCTCGCTGAAATATGTTCATTTGCTGAAAATCAACAAAACCACGAAAAGTTCTTGTATTTGAAGATAAAATTTTTTGCATTGAAGAAGCAAGATCTCGCTGACTGAAATCAGTTCATTCGATCAAAACCAACAAAAATTGACAAGAACCACGAAAAGTTGTTGTATTTTAAGATAAAATCTGACGCTATCAAAGAAAAAACTTCTCGCTCGCTGAAATATGTTCATTTGCTGAAAATCAACAAAACCACGAAAAGTTCTTGTATTTGAAGATAAAATCTTTTTGCTTTGAAGAAGAAAGATCGAGGTGACTGAAATAAGTTCATTCGATGAAAACCAACAAAAATTGACAAGAACCATGAAAAGTTCTTGCATTTTAAGGTAAAATCTGAGGCTATTAAAGAAAAAACTTCTCGCTCGCTGAAATATGTTCATTTGCTGAAAATCAACAAAACCACGAAAAGTTCTTGTATTTGAAGATAAAATCTTTTTGCTTTGAAGAAGAAAGATCTAGCTGACTGAAATAAGTTCATTAGATGAAAACCAACAAAAATTGACAAGAACCACGAAAAGTTCTTGTATTTTAGGATAAAATCTGATGCTATTAAAGAAAAAACTTCCAGCTCGCTGAAATATGTTCATTTGCTGAAAACCAACAAAACCACGAAAAGTTCTTGTATTTGAAGATAAAATCTTTTTGCTTTGAAGAAGAAAGATCGAGGTGACTGAAATAAGTTCATGAGATGAAAACCAACAAAAATTGACAAGAACCACGAAAAGCTCTTGTATTTTAGGATAAAATCTGACGCTATCAAAGAAAAAACTTCTCGCTCGCTGAAATATGTTCATTTGCTGAAAATCAACAAAACCACGAAAAGTTCTTGTATTTGAAGATAGAATCTGTTTGCTTTGAAGAAGAAAGATCAAGGTGACTGAAATAAGTTCATTGGATGAAAAACAACAAAAATTGACAAGAACCACGAAAAGTTCTTGTATTTTAAGATAAAATCTGACGCTATTAAAGAAAAAACTTCTCCCTCGCTGAAATATGTTCATTTGCTGAAAATCAACAAAACCACGAAAAGTTCTTGTAGTTGAAGATAAAATCTTTTTGCTTTGAAGAATAAAGATCGAGGTGACTGAAATAAGTTCATCAGATGAAAACCAACAAAAATTGACAAGAACCATGAAAAGTTCTTGCATTTTAAGATAGAATCTGACGCTATTAAAGAAAAAACTTCTCCCTCCCTGAAATATGTTCATTTGCTGAAAATCAACAAAACCACGAAAAGTTCTTGTATTTGAAGATAAAATCTTTTTGCTTTGAAGAAGAAAGATCGAGGTGACTGAAATAAGTTCATTCGATGAAAACCAACAAAAATTGACAAGAACCATGAAAAGTTCTTGCATTTTAAGATAAAATCTGAGGCTATTAAAGAAAAAACTTCCAGCTCGCTGAAATATGTTCATTTGCTGAAAACCCACAAAACCACGTAAAGTTCTTGTATTTGAAGATAAAATCTTTTTGCTTTGAAGAAGAAAGATCCAGCTGACTGAAATAAGTTCATTAAATGAAAACCAACAAAAATTGACAAGAACCACGAAAAGTTCTTGTATTTTAAGATAAAATCTGACGCTATTAAAGAAAAAACTTCTCGCTCGCTGAAATATGTTCATTTGCTGAAAATCAACAAAACCACGAAAAGTTCTTGTATTTGAAGATAAAATCTTTTTGCTTTGAAGAAGAAACATCTTGCTGACTGAAATAAGTTCATTAGATGAAAACCAACAAAAATTGACAAGAACCACGAAAAGTTCTTGTATTTTAGGATAAAATCTGATGCTGTTCAAGAAAAAACTTCCAGCTCGCTGAAATATGTTCATTTGCTGAAAATCAACAAAACCACGAAAAGTTCTTGTATTTGAAGATAAAATTTTTTGCATTGAAGAAGCAAGATCTCGCTGACTGAAATCAGTTCATTCGATCAAAACCAACAAAAATTGACAAGAACCACGAAAAGTTCTTGTATTTTAAGATAAAATCTGATGCTGTTCAAGAAAAAACTTCCAGCTCGCTGAAATACGTTCATTTGCTGAAAATCAACAAAACCACGAAAAGTTCTTGTATTTGAAGATAAAATCTTTTTGCTTTGAAGAAGAAACATCTTGCTGACTGAAATAAGTTCATTAGATGAAAACCAACAAAAATTGACAAGAACCACGAAAAGTTCTTGTATTTTAGGATAAAATCTGATGCTGTTCAAGAAAAAACTTCCAGCTCTCTGAAATATGTTCATTTGCTGAAAACCATCAAAACCACGAAAAGTTCTTGTATTTGAAGATAAAATCTTTTTGCTTTGAAGAAGAAAGATCGAGGTGACTGAAATAAGTTCATTCGATGAAAACCAACAAAAATTGACAAGAACCATGAAAAGTTCTTGCATTTTAAGATAAAATCTGAGGCTATTAAAGAAAAAACTTCCAGCTCGCTGAAATATGTTCATTTGCTGAAAACCCACAAAACCACGTAAAGTTCTTGTATTTGAAGATAAAATCTTTTTGCTTTGAAGAAGAAAGATCCAGCTGACTGAAATAAGTTCATTAAATGAAAACCAACAAAAATTGACAAGAACCACGAAAAGTTCTTGTATTTTAAGATAAAATCTGACGCTATTAAAGAAAAAACTTCTCGCTCGCTGAAATATGTTCATTTGCTGAAAATCAACAAAACCACGAAAAGTTCTTGTATTTGAAGATAAAATCTTTTTGCTTTGAAGCAGAAACATCTTGCTGACTGAAATAAGTTCATTAGATGAAAACCAACAAAAATTGACAAGAACCACGAAAAGTTCTTGTATTTTAGGATAAAATCTGATGCTGTTCAAGAAAAAACTTCCAGCTCGCTGAAATATGTTCATTTGCTGAAAATCAACAAAACCACGAAAAGTTCTTGTATTTGAAGATAAAATTTTTTGCATTGAAGAAGCAAGATCTCGCTGACTGAAATCAGTTCATTCGATCAAAACCAACAAAAATTGACAAGAACCACGAAAAGTTCTTGTATTTTAAGATAAAATCTGACGCCATTAAAGAAAAAACTTCTCGCTCGCTGAAATATGTTCATTTGCTGAAAATCAACAAACCACAAAAAGTTCTTGTATTTGAAGATAGAATCTTTTTGCTTTGAAGAAGAAAGATCGAGGTGACTGAAATAAGTTCATGAGATGAAAACCAACAAAAATTGACAAGAACCACGAAAAGTTCTTGTATTTTAAGATAGAATCTGACGCTATTAAAGAAAAAACTTCTCGCTCGCTGAAATATGTTCATTTGCTGAAAATCAACAAAACCACGAAAAGTTCTTGTATTTGAAGATAAAATCTTTTTGCTTTGAAGAAGAAAGATCGAGGTGACTGAAATAAGTTCATTCGATGAAAACCAACAAAAATTGACAAGAACCATGAAAAGTTCTTGCATTTTAAGATAAAATCTGAGGCTATTAAAGAAAAAACTTCCAGCTCGCTGAAATATGTTCATTTGCTGAAAACCCACAAAACCACGTAAAGTTCTTGTATTTGAAGATAAAATCTTTTTGCTTTGAAGAAGAAAGATCCAGCTGACTGAAATATGTTCATTAGATGAAAACCAACAAAAATTGACAAGAACCACGAAAAGTTCTTGTATTTTAAGATAAAATCTGACGCTATTAAAGAAAAAACTTCTCGCTCGCTGAAATATGTTCATTTGCTGAAAATCAACAAAACCACGAAAAGTTCTTGTATTTGAAGATAAAATCTTTTTGCTTTGAAGAAGAAACATCTTGCTGACTGAAATAAGTTCATTAGATGAAAACCAACAAAAATTGACAAGAACCACGAAAGGTTCTTGTATTTTAGGATAAAATCTGATGCTGTTCAAGAAAAAACTTCCAGCTCGCTGAAATATGTTCATTTGCTGAAAATCAACAAAACCACGAAAAGTTCTTGTATTTGAAGATAAAAATTTTTGCATTGAAGAAGCAAGATCTCGCTGACTGAAATCAGTTCATTCGGTCAAAACCAACAAAAATTGACAAGAACCACGAAAAGTTGTTGTATTTTAAGATGAAATCTGACGCCATTAAAGAAAAAACTTCTCGCTCGCTGAAATATGTTCATTTGCTGAAAATCAACAAACCACAAAAAGTTCTTGTATTTGAAGATAGAATCTTTTTGCTTTGAAGAAGAAAGATCGAGGTGACTGAAATAAGTTCATGAGATAAAAACCAACAAATATTGACAAGAACCACGAAAAGTTCTTGTATTTTAAGATAGAATCTGACGCTATTAAAGAAAAAACTTCTCCCTCCCTGAAATATGTTCATTTGCTGAAAATCAACAAAACCACGAAAAGTTCTTGTATTTGAAGATAAAATCTTTTTGCTTTGAAGAAGAAAGATCGAGGTGACTGAAATAAGTTCATTCGATGAAAACCAACAAAAATTGACAAGAACCATGAAAAGTTCTTGCATTTTAAGATAAAATCTGAGGCTATTAAAGAAAAAACTTCCAGCTCGCTGAAATATGTTCATTTGCTGAAAACCCACAAAACCACGTAAAGTTCTTGTATTTGAAGATAAAATCTTTTTGCTTTGAAGAAGAAAGATCCAGCTGACTGAAATAAGTTCATTAAATGAAAACCAACAAAAATTGACAAGAACCACGAAAAGTTCTTGTATTTTAAGATAAAATCTGACGCTATTAAAGAAAAAACTTCTCGCTCGCTGAAATATGTTCATTTGCTGAAAATCAACAAAACCACGAAAAGTTCTTGTATTTGAAGATAAAATCTTTTTGCTTTGAAGAAGAAACATCTTGCTGACTGAAATAAGTTCATTAGATGAAAACCAACAAAAATTGACAAGAACCACGAAAAGTTCTTGTATTTTAGGATAAAATCTGATGCTATTAAAGAAAAAACTTCCAGCTCGCTGAAATATGTTCATTTGCTGAAAATCAACAAAACCACGAAAAGTTCTTGTATTTGAAGATAAAATTTTTTGCATTGAAGAAGCAAGATCTCGCTGACTGAAATAAGTTCATTCGATCAAAACCAACAAAAATTGACAAGAACCACGAAAAGTTCTTGTATTTTAAGATAAAATCTGATGCTATTAAAGCAAAAACTTCTCGCTCGCTGAAATATGTTCATTTGCTGAAAATCAACAAACCACAAAAAGTTCTTGTATTTGAAGATAGAATCTTTTTGCTTTGAAGAAGAAAGATCGAGGTGACTGAAATAAGTTCATGAGATGAAAACCAACAAAAATTGACAAGAACCACGAAAAGTTCTTGTATTTTAGGATGAAATCTGATGCTATTAAAGAAAAAACTTCCAGCTCGCTGAAATATGTTCAATTGCTGAAAATCAACAAAACCACGAAAAGTTCTTGTATTTGAAGATAGAATCTGTTTGCTTTGAAGAAGAAAGATCAAGGTGACTGAAATAAGTTCATTGGATGAAAAACAACAAAAATTGACAAGAACCACGAAAAGTTCTTGTATTTTAAGATAAAATCTGACGCTATTAAAGAAAAAACTTCTCCCTCGCTGAAATATGTTCATTTGCTGAAAATCAACAAAACCACGAAAAGTTCTTGTAGTTGAAGATAAAATCTTTTTGCTTTGAAGAATAAAGATCGAGGTGACTGAAATAAGTTCATTAGATGAAAACCAACAAAAATTGACAAGAACCATGAAAAGTTCTTGCATTTTAAGATAGAATCTGACGCTATTAAAGAAAAAACTTCTCCCTCCCTGAAATATGTTGATTTGCTGAAAATCAACAAAACCACGAAAAGTTCTTGTATTTGAAGATAAAATCTTTTTGCTTTGAAGAAGAAAGATCGAGGTGACTGAAATAAGTTCATTCGATGAAAACCAACAAAAATTGACAAGAACCATGAAAAGTTCTTGCATTTTAAGATAAAATCTGAGGCTATTAAAGAAAAAACTTCCAGCTCGCTGAAATATGTTCATTTGCTGAAAACCCACAAAACCACGTAAAGTTCTTGTATTTGAAGATAAAATATTTTTGCTTTGAAGAAGAAAGATCCAGCTGAGTGAAATAAGTTCATTAAATGAAAACCAACAAAAATTGACAAGAACCACGAAAAGTTCTTGTATTTTAGGATAAAATCTGATGCTGTTCAAGAAAAAACTTCCAGCTCGCTGAAATATGTTCATTTGCTGAAAATCAACAAAACCACGAAAAGTTCTTGTATTTGAAGATAAAATTTTTTGCATTGAAGAAGCAAGATCTCGCTGACTGAAATCAGTTCATTCGATCAAAACCAACAAAAATTGACAAGAACCACGAAAAGTTCTTGTATTTTAAGATAAAATCTGACGCCATTAAAGAAAAAACTTCTCGCTCGCTGAAATATGTTCATTTGCTGAAAATCAACAAACCACAAAAAGTTCTTGTATTTGAAGATAGAATCTTTTTGCTTTGAAGAAGAAAGATCGAGGTGACTGAAATAAGTTCATGAGATGAAAACCAACAAAAATTGACAAGAACCACGAAAAGTTCTTGTATTTTAAGATAGAATCTGATGCTATTAAAGAAAAAACTTCTCCCTCCCTGAAATATGTTCATTTGCTGAAAATCAACAAAACCACGAAAAGTTCTTGTATTTGAAGATAAAATCTTTTTGCTTTGAAGAAGAAAGATCGAGGTGACTGAAATAAGTTCATTCGATGAAAACCAACAAAAATTGACAAGAACCATGAAAAGTTCTTGCGTTTTAAGATAAAATCTGAGGCTATTAAAGAAAAAACTTCTCGCTCGCTGAAATATGTTCATTTGCTGAAAACCCACAAAACCACGTAAAGTTCTTGTATTTGAAGATAAAATCTTTTTGCTTTGAAGAAGAAAGATCCAGCTGACTGAAATAAGTTCATTAAATGAAAACCAACAAAAATTGACAAGAACCACGAAAAGTTCTTGTATTTTAGGATAAAATCTGATGCTATTAAAGAAAAAACTTCCAGCTCGCTGAAATATGTTCATTTGCTGAAAATCAACAAAACCACGAAAAGTTCTTGTATTTGAAGATAACATTTTTTGCATTGAAGAAGCAAGATCTCGCTGACTGAAATAAGTTCATTCGATCAAAACCAACAAAAATTGACAAGAACCACGAAAAGTTCTTGTATTTTAAGATAAAATCTGACGCTATTAAAGCAAAAACTTCTCGCTCGCTGAAATATGTTCATTTGCTGAAAATCAACAAACCACAAAAAGTTCTTGTATTTGAAGATAGAATCTTTTTGCTTTGAAGAAGAAAGATCGAGGTGACTGAAATAAGTTCATGAGATGAAAACAAACAAAAATTGACAAGAACCACGAAAAGTTCTTGTATTTTAGGATGAAATCTGATGCTATTAAAGAAAAAACTTCCAGCTCGCTGAAATATGTTCAATTGCTGAAAATCAACAAAACCACGAATCGTTCTTGTATTTGAAGATAAAATCTTTTTGCTTTGAAGAAGAAAGATCGAGGTGACTGAAATAAGTTCATGAGATGAAAATCAACAAAAATTGACAAGAACCACGAAAAGCTCTTGTATTTTAGGATAAAATCTGACGCTATCAAAGAAAAAACTTCTCGCTCGCTGAAATATGTTCATTTGCTGAAAATCAACAAAACCACGAAAAGTTCTTGTATTTGAAGATAGAATCTGTTTGCTTTGAAGAAGAAAGATCATGGTGACTGAAATAAGTTCATTGGATGAAAAACAACAAAAATTGACAAGAACCACGAAAAGTTCTTGTATTTTAAGATAAAATCTGACGCTATTAAAGAAAAAACTTCTCCCTCGCTGAAATATGTTCATTTGCTGAAAATCAACAAAACCACGAAAAGTTCTTGTATTTGAAGATAAAATCTTTTTGCTTTGAAGAAGAAAGATCGAGGTGACTGAAATAAGTTCATTAGTTGAAAACCAACAAAAATTGACAAGAACCATGAAAAGTTGTTGCATTTTAAGATAGAATCTGACGCTATTAAAGAAAAAACTTCTCCCTCCCTGAAATATGTTCATTTGCTGAAAATCAACAAAACCACGAAAAGTTCTTGTATTTGAAGATAAAATCTTTTTGCTTTGAAGAAGAAAGATCGAGGTGACTGAAATAAGTTCATTCGATGAAAACCAACAAAAATTGACAAGAACCATGAAAAGTTCTTGCATTTTAAGATAAAATCTGAGGCTATTAAAGAAAAAACTTCCAGCTCGCTGAAATATGTTCATTTGCTGAAAACCCACAAAACCACGTAAAGTTCTTGTATTTGAAGATAAAATCTTTTTGCTTTGAAGAAGAAATATCCAGCTGACTGAAATAAGTTCATTAAATGAAAACCAACAAAAATTGACAAGAACCACGAAAAGTTCTTGTATTTTAGGATAAAATCTGATGCTGTTCAAGAAAAAACTTCCAGCTCGCTGAAATATGTTCATTTGCTGAAAATCAACAAAACCACAAAAAGTTCTTGTATTTGAAGATAAAATTTTTTGCATTGAAGAAGCAAGATCTCGCTGACTGAAATAAGTTCATTCGATCAAAACCAACAAAAATTGACAAGAACCACGAAACGTTCTTGTATTTTAAGATAAAATCTGACGCCATTAAAGAAAAAACTTCTCGCTCGCTGAAATATGTTCATTTGCTGAAAACCCACAAAACCACGTAAAGTTCTTGTATTTGAAGATAAAATCTTTTTGCTTTGAAGAAGAAAGATTCAGCTGACTGAAATAAGTTCATTAAATGAAAACCAACAAAAATTGACAAGAACCACGAAAAGTTCTTGTATTTTAAGATAAAATCTGACGCTATTAAAGAAAAAACTTCTCGCTCGCTGAAATATGTTCATTTGCTGAAAATCAACAAAACCACGAAAAGTTCTTGTATTTGAAGATAAAATCTTTTTGCTTTGAAGAAGAAACATCTTGCTGACTGAAATAAGTTCATTAGATGAAAACCAACAAAAATTGACAAGAACCACGAAAAGTTCTTGTATTTTAGGATAAAATCTGATGCTATTAAAGAAAAAACTTCCAGCTCGCTGAAATATGTTCATTTGCTGAAAATCAACAAAACCACGAAAAGTTCTTGTATTTGAAGATAAATTTTTTTGCATTGAAGAAGCAAGATCTCGCTGACTGAAATAAGTTCATTCGATCAAAACCAACAAAAATTGACAAGAACCACGAAAAGTTCTTGTATTTTAAGATAAAATCTGACGCTATTGAAGCAAAAACTTCTCGCTCGCTGAAATATGTTCATTTGCTGAAAATCAACAAACCACAAAAAGTTCTTGTATTTGAAGATAGAATCTTTTTGCTTTGAAGAAGAAAGATCGAGGTGACTGAAATAAGTTCATTAGATGAAAACCAACAAAAATTGACAAGAACCACGAAAAGTTCTTGTATTTTAGGATGAAATCTGATGCTATTAAAGAAAAAACTTCCAGCTCGCTGAAATATGTTCAATTGCTGAAAATCAACAAAACCACGAATAGTTCTTGTATTTGAAGATAAAATCTTTTTGCTTTGAAGAAGAAAGATCGAGGTGACTGAAATAAGTTCATTCGATGAAAACCAACAAAAATTGACAAGAACCACGAAAAGCTCTTGTATTTTAGGATAAAATCTGACGCTATCAAAGAAAAAACTTCTCGCTCGCTGAAATATGTTCATTTGCTGAAAATCAACAAAACCACGAAAAGTTCTTGTATTTGAAGATAGAATCTGTTTGCTTTGAAGAAGAAAGATCAAGGTGACTGAAATAAGTTCATTGGATGAAAAACAACAAAAATTGACAAGAACCACGAAAAGTTCTTGTATTTTAAGATAAAATCTGACGCTATTAAAGAAAAAACTTCTCCCTCGCTGAAATATGTTCATTTGCTGAAAATCAACAAAACCACGAAAAGTTCTTGTATTTGAAGATAAAATCTTTTTGCTTTGAAGAAGAAAGATCGAGGTGACTGAAATAAGTTCATTAGATGAAAACCAACAAAAATTGACAAGAACCATGAAAAGTTCTTGCATTTTAAGATAAACTCTGAGGCTGTGAAAGACAAAACTTCCAGCTCGCTGAAATATGTTCATTTCCTGAAAACCAACAAAACCACGAAAAGTTCTTGTATTTGAAGATAAAATCTTTTTGCTTTGAAGAAGAAAGATCGAGCTGACTGAAATAAGTTCATGAGATGAAAACCAACAAAAATTGACAAGAACCACGAAAAGTTCTTGTATTTTAAGATAAAATCTTACGCTATTAAAGAAAAAACTCCCAGCTCGCTGAAATATGTTCATTTGCTGAAAACCAACAAAACCACGAAAAGTTCTTGTATTTGAAGATAAAATCTTTTTTCTTTGAAGAAGAAAGATCTAGCTGACTGAAATAAGTTCATTAGATGAAAACCAACAAAAATTGACAAGAACCACGAAAAGTTCTTGTATTTTAAGATAAAATCTTACTCTATTAAGGAAAAAACTTCCAACTCGCTGAAATATGTTCATTTGCTGAAAACCATCAAAACCACGAAATGTTCTTGTATTTGAAGATAAAATCTTTTTGATTTGAAGAAGAAAGATCTAGCTGACTGAAATAAGTTCATTAGATGAAAACCAACAAAAATTGACAAGAACCACGAAAAGTTCTTGTATTTTAAGATAAAATCTTACTCTGTTAAAGAAAAAACTCCCAGCTCGCTGAAATATGTTCATTTGCTGAAAAACAACAAAACCGCGAAAAGTTCTTGTATTTGAAGATAAAATCTTTTTGCTTTGAAGAAGAAAGATCCAGCTGACTGAAATAAGTTCATTAGATGAAAACCAACAAAAATTGACAAGAACCACGAAAAGTTCTTGTATTTTAAGATAAAATCTTAGGCTATTAAAGAAAAAACTTCCAGCTCGCTGAAATATGTTCATTTGCTGAAAACCATCAAAACCACGAAAAGTTCTTGTATTTGAAGATAAAATCTTTTTGCTTTGAAGAAGAAAGATCTAGCTGACTGAAATAAGTTCATTAGATGAAAACCAACAAAAATTGACAAGAACCACGAAAAGCTCTTGTATTTTAAGATAAAATCTTAGGCTATTAAAGAAAAAACTTCCAGCTCGCTGAAATCTGTTCATTTGCTGGAAACCATCAAAACCACGAAACGTTCTTGTATTTGAAGATAAAATCTTTTTGCTTTGAAGAAGAAAGATCCAGCTGACTGAAATAAGTTCATTAGATGAAAACCAACAAAAATTGACAAGAACCACGAAAAGTTCTTGTATTTTAAGATAAAATCTTACTCTGTTAAAGAAAAAACTCCCAGCTCGCTGAAATATGTTCATTTGCTGAAAATCAACAAAACCACGAAAAGTTCTTGTATTTGAAGATAAAATCTTTTTGCTTTGAAGAAGAAACATCTTGCTGACTGAAATAAGTTCATTAGATGAAAACCAACAAAAATTGACAAGAACCACGAAAAGTTCTTGTATTTTAGGATAAAATCTGATGCTATTAAAGAAAAAACTTCCAGCTCGCTGAAATATGTTCATTTGCTGAAAATCAACAAAACCACGAAAAGTTCTTGTATTTGAAGATAAATTTTTTTGCATTGAAGAAGCAAGATCTCGCTGACTGAAATAAGTTCATTCGATCAAAACCAACAAAAATTGACAAGAACCACGAAAAGTTCTTGTCTTTTAAGATAAAATCTGACGCTATTGAAGCAAAAACTTCTCGCTCGCTGAAATATGTTCATTTGCTGAAAATCAACAAACCACAAAAAGTTCTTGTATTTGAAGATAGAATATTTTTGCTTTGAAGAAGAAAGATCGAGGTGACTGAAATAAGTTCATTAGATGAAAACCAACAAAAATTGACAAGAACCACGAAAAGTTCTTGTATTTTAGGATGAAATCTGATGCTATTAAAGAAAAAACTTCCAGCTCGCTGAAATATGTTCAATTGCTGAAAATCAACAAAACCACGAAACGTTCTTGTATTTGAAGATAAAATCTTTTTGCTTTGAAGAAGAAAGATCGAGGTGACTGAAATAAGTTCATTCGATGAAAACCAACAAAAATTGACAAGAACCACGAAAAGCTCTTGTATTTTAGGATAAAATCTGACGCTATCAAAGAAAAAACTTCTCGCTCGCTGAAATATGTTCATTTGCTGAAAATCAACAAAACCACGAAAAGTTCTTGTATTTGAAGATAGAATCTGTTTGCTTTGAAGAAGAAAGATCAAGGTGACTGAAATAAGTTCATTGGATGAAAAACAACAAAAATTGACAAGAACCACGAAAAGTTCTTGTATTTTAAGATAAAATCTGACGCTATTAAAGAAAAAACTTCTCCCTCGCTGAAATATGTTCATTTGCTGAAAATCAACAAAACCACGAAAAGTTCTTGTATTTGAAGATAAAATCTTTTTGCTTTGAAGAAGAAAGATCGAGGTGACTGAAATAAGTTCATTAGATGAAAACCAACAAAAATTGACAAGAACCATGAAAAGTTCTTGCATTTTAAGATAAACTCTGAGGCTGTGAAAGAAAAAACTTCCAGCTCGCTGAAATATGTTCATTTCCTGAAAACCAACAAAACCACGAAAAGTTCTTGTATTTGAAGATAAAATCTTTTTGCTTTGAAGAAGAAAGATCGAGCTGACTGAAATAAGTTCATTAGATGAAAACCAACAAAAATTGACAAGAACCACGAAAAGTTCTTGTATTTTAAGATAAAATCTTACGCTATTAAAGAAAAAACTCCCAGCTCGCTGAAATATGTTCATTTGCTGAAAACCAACAAAACCACGAAAAGTTCTTGTATTTGAAGATAAAATCTTTTTTCTTTGAAGAAGAAAGATCTAGCTGACTGAAATAAGTTCATTAGATGAAAACCAACAAAAATTGACAAGAACCACGAAAAGTTCTTGTATTTTAAGATAAAATCTTACTCTATTAAGGAAAAAACTTCCAACTCGCTGAAATATGTTCATTTGCTGAAAACCATCAAAACCACGAAATGTTCTTGTATTTGAAGATAAAATCTTTTTGATTTGAAGAAGAAAGATCTAGCTGACTGAAATAAGTTCATTAGATGAAAACCAACAAAAATTGACAAGAACCACGAAAAGTTCTTGTATTTTAAGATAAAATCTTACTCTGTTAAAGAAAAAACTCCCAGCTCGCTGAAATATGTTCATTTGCTGAAAAACAACAAAACCGCGAAAAGTTCTTGTATTTGAAGATAAAATCTTTTTGCTTTGAAGAAGAAAGATCCAGCTGACTGAAATAAGTTCATTAGATGAAAACCAACAAAAATTGACAAGAACCACGAAAAGTTCTTGTATTTTAAGATAAAATCTTAGGCTATTAAAGAAAAAACTTCCAGCTCGCTGAAATATGTTCATTTGCTGAAAACCATCAAAACCACGAAAAGTTCTTGTATTTGAAGATAAAATCTTTTTGCTTTGAAGAAGAAAGATCTAGCTGACTGAAATAAGTTCATTAGATGAAAACCAACAAAAATTGACAAGAACCACGAAAAGCTCTTGTATTTTAAGATAAAATCTTAGGCTATTAAAGAAAAAAACTTCCAGCTCGCTGAAATCTGTTCATTTGCTGAAAACCATCAAAACCACGAAACGTTCTTGTATTTGAAGATAAAATCTTTTTGCTTTGAAGAAGAAAGATCCAGCTGACTGAAATAAGTTCATTAGATGAAAACCAACAAAAATTGACAAGAACCACGAAAAGTTCTTGTAATTTAAGATAAAATCTTACTCTGTTAAAGAAAAAACTCCCAGCTCGCTGAAATATGTTCATTTGCTGAAAATCAACAAAACCACAAAAAGTTCTTGTATTTGAAGATAAAATCTTTTTGCTTTGAAGAAGAAACATCTTGCTGACTGAAATAAGTTCATTAGATGAAAACCAACAAAAATTGACAAGAACCACGAAAAGTTCTTGTATTTTAGGATAAAATCTGATGCTATTAAAGAAAAAACTTCCAGCTCGCTGAAATATGTTCATTTGCTGAAAATCAACAAAACCACGAAAAGTTCTTGTATTTGAAGATAAATTTTTTTGCATTGAAGAAGCAAGATCTCGCTGACTGAAATAAGTTCATTCGATCAAAACCAACAAAAATTGACAAGAACCACGAAAAGTTCTTGTATTTTAAGATAAAATCTGACGCTATTGAAGCAAAAACTTCTCGCTCGCTGAAATATGTTCATTTGCTGAAAATCAACAAACCACAAAAAGTTCTTGTATTTGAAGATAGAATCTTTTTGCTTTGAAGAAGAAAGATCGAGGTGACTGAAATAAGTTCATTAGATGAAAACCAACAAAAATTGACAAGAACCACGAAAAGTTCTTGTATTTTAGGATGAAATCTGATGCTATTAAAGAAAAAACTTCCAGCTCGCTGAAATATGTTCAATTGCTGAAAATCAACAAAACCACGAAACGTTCTTGTATTTGAAGATAAAATCTTTTTGCTTTGAAGAAGAAAGATCGAGGTGACTGAAATAAGTTCATTCGATGAAAACCAACAAAAATTGACAAGAACCACGAAAAGCTCTTGTATTTTAGGATAAAATCTGACGCTATCAAAGAAAAAACTTCTCGCTCGCTGAAATATGTTCATTTGCTGAAAATCAACAAAACCACGAAAAGTTCTTGTATTTGAAGATAGAATCTGTTTGCTTTGAAGAAGAAAGATCAAGGTGACTGAAATAAGTTCATTGGATGAAAAACAACAAAAATTGACAAGAACCACGAAAAGTTCTTGTATTTTAAGATAAAATCTGACGCTATTAAAGAAAAAACTTCTCCCTCGCTGAAATATGTTCATTTGCTGAAAATCAACAAAACCACGAAAAGTTCTTGTATTTGAAGATAAAATCTTTTTGCTTTGAAGAAGAAAGATCGAGGTGACTGAAATAAGTTCATTAGATGAAAACCAACAAAAATTGACAAGAACCATGAAAAGTTCTTGCATTTTAAGATAAACTCTGAGGCTGTGAAAGAAAAAACTTCCAGCTCGCTGAAATATGTTCATTTCCTGAAAACCAACAAAACCACGAAAAGTTCTTGTATTTGAAGATAAAATCTTTTTGCTTTGAAGAAGAAAGATCGAGCTGACTGAAATAAGTTCATTAGATGAAAACCAACAAAAATTGACAAGAACCACGAAAAGTTCTTGTATTTTAAGATAAAATCTTACGCTATTAAAGAAAAAACTCCCAGCTCGCTGAAATATGTTCATTTGCTGAAAACCAACAAAACCACGAAAAGTTCTTGTATTTGAAGATAAAATCTTTTTTCTTTGAAGAAGAAAGATCTAGCTGACTGAAATAAGTTCATTAGATGAAAACCAACAAAAATTGACAAGAACCACGAAAAGTTCTTGTATTTTAAGATAAAATCTTACTCTATTAAGGAAAAAACTTCCAACTCGCTGAAATATGTTCATTTGCTGAAAACCATCAAAACCACGAAATGTTCTTGTATTTGAAGATAAAATCTTTTTGATTTGAAGAAGAAAGATCTAGCTGACTGAAATAAGTTCATTAGATGAAAACCAACAAAAATTGACAAGAACCACGAAAAGTTCTTGTATTTTAAGATAAAATCTTACTCTGTTAAAGAAAAAACTCCCAGCTCGCTGAAATATGTTCATTTGCTGAAAAACAACAAAACCGCGAAAAGTTCTTGTATTTGAAGATAAAATCTTTTTGCTTTGAAGAAGAAAGATCCAGCTGACTGAAATAAGTTCATTAGATGAAAACCAACAAAAATTGACAAGAACCACGAAAAGTTCTTGTATTTTAAGATAAAATCTTAGGCTATTAAAGAAAAAACTTCCAGCTCGCTGAAATATGTTCATTTGCTGAAAACCATCAAAACCACGAAAAGTTCTTGTATTTGAAGAAAAAATCTTTTTGCTTTGAAGAAGAAAGATCTAGCTGACTGAAATAAGTTCATTAGATGAAAACCAACAAAAATTGACAAGAACCACGAAAAGCTCTTGTATTTTAAGATAAAATCTTAGGCTATTAAAGAAAAAACTTCCAGCTCGCTGAAATCTGTTCATTTGCTGAAAACCATCAAAACCACGAAACGTTCTTGTATTTGAAGATAAAATCTTTTTGCTTTGAAGAAGAAAGATCCAGCTGACTGAAATAAGTTCATTAGATGAAAACCAACAAAAATTGACAAGAACCACGAAAAGTTCTTGTATTTTAAGACAAAATCTTACTCTTTTAAAGAAAAAACTCCCAGCTCGCTGAAATATGTTCATTTGCTGAAAAACAACAAAACCGCGAAAAGTTCTTGTATTTGAAGATAAAATCTTTTTGCTTTGAAGAAGAAAGATCCAGCTGACTGAAATAAGTTCATTAGATGAAAACCAACAAAAATTGACAAGAACCACGAAAAGTTCTTGTATTTTAAGATAAAATCTTACTCTATTCAGGAAAAAACTTCCAGCTCGCTGAAATCTGTTCATTTGCTGAAAACCATCAAAAGCACGAAAAGTTCTTGTATTTGAAGATAAAATCTTTTTGCTTTGAAGAAGAAAGATCTAGCTGACTGAAATAAGTTCATTAGATGAAAACCAACAAAAATTGACAAGAACCACGAAAAGTTCTTGTATTTTAAGATAAAATCTTACGCTATGAAAGAAAAAACTCCCAGCTCCCTGAAATATGTTCATTTGCTGAAAACCAACAAAACCACGAAAAGTTCTTGTATTTGAAGATAAAATCTTTTTTCTTTGAAGAAGAAAGACCTAGCTGACTGAAATAAGTTCATGAGATGAAAACCAACAAAAATTGACAAGAACCACGAAAAGTTCTTGTATTTTAAGATAAAATCTTACTCTATTAAGGAAAAAACTTCCAGCTCGCTGAAATATGTTCATTTGCTGAAAACCATCAAAACCACGAAAAGTTCTTGTATTTGAAGATAAAATATTTTTGCTTTGAAGAAGAAAGATCTAGCTGACTGAAATAAGTTCATTAGATGAAAACCAACAAAAATTGACAAGAACCACGAAAAGTTCTTGTATTTTAAGATAAAATCTTACTCTGTTAAAGAGAAAACTCCCAGCTCGCTGAAATATGTTCATTTGCTGAAAAACAACAAAACCGCGAAAAGTTCTTGTATTTGAAGATAAAATCTTTTTGCTTTGAAGAAGAAAGATCCAGCTGACTGAAATAAGTTCATTGGATGAAAACCAACAAAAATTGACAAGAACCACGAAAAGTTCTTGTATTTTAAGATAAAATCTTACGCTATTAAAGAAAAAACTCCCAGCTCGCTGAAATATGTTCATTTGCTGAAAACCAACAAAACCACGAAAAGTTCTTGTATTTGAAGATAAAATCTTTTTTCTTTGAAGAAGAAAGATCTAGCTGACTGAAATAAGTTCATTAGATGAAAACCAACAAAAATTGACAAGAACCACGAAAAGATCTTGAATTTGAAGATAAAATCTTTTTGCTTTGAAGAAGAAAGATCTAGCTGACTGAAATAAGTTCATTAGATGAAAACCAACAAAAATTGACAAGAACCACGAAAAGTTCTTGTATTTGAAGATAAAATCTTTTTGCTTTGAAGAAGAAAGATCTAGCTGACTGAAATAAGTTCATTGGATGAAAACCAACAAAAATTGACAAGAACCACGAAAAGTTCTTGTATTTTAAGATAAAATCTTACTCTATTAAGGAAAAAACTTCCAGCTCGCTGAAATCTGTTCATTTGCTGAAAACCAACAAAACCACCAAAAGTTCTTGTATTTGAAGATAAAATCTTTTTGCTTTGACGAAGAAAGATCTAGCTGACTGAAATAAGTTCATCAGATGAAAACCAACAAAAATTGACAAGAACCACGAAAAGTTCTTGTATTTTAAGATAAAATCTTACTCTTTTAAAGAAAAAACTCCCAGCTCGCTGAAATATGTTCATTTGCTGAAAAACAACAAAACCGCGAAAAGTTCTTGTATTTGAAGATAAAATCTTTTTGCTTTGAAGAAGAAAGATCCAGCTGACTGAAATAAGTTCATTAGATGAAAACCAACAAAAATTGACAAGAACCACGAAAAGTTCTTGTATTTTAAGATAAAATCTTACTCTATTCAGGAAAAAACTTCCAGCTCGCTGAAATCTGTTCATTTGCTGAAAACCATCAAAAGCACGAAAAGTTCTTGTATTTGAAGATAAAATCTTTTTGCTTTGAAGAAGAAAGATCTAGCTGACTGAAATAAGTTCATTAGATGAAAACCAACAAAAATTGACAAGAACCACGAAAAGTTCTTGTATTTTAAGATAAAATCTTACGCTATGAAAGAAAAAACTCCCAGCTCCCTGAAATATGTTCATTTGCTGAAAACCAACAAAACCACGAAAAGTTCTTGTATTTGAAGATAAAATCTTTTTTCTTTGAAGAAGAAAGACCTAGCTGACTGAAATAAGTTCATGAGATGAAAACCAACAAAAATTGACAAGAACCACGAAAAGTTCTTGTATTTTAAGATAAAATCTTACTCTATTAAGGAAAAAACTTCCAGCTCGCTGAAATATGTTCATTTGCTGAAAACCATCAAAACCACGAAAAGTTCTTGTATTTGAAGATAAAATATTTTTGCTTTGAAGAAGAAAGATCTAGCTGACTGAAATAAGTTCATTAGATGAAAACCAACAAAAATTGACAAGAACCACGAAAAGTTCTTGTATTTTAAGATAAAATCTTACTCTGTTAAAGAGAAAACTCCCAGCTCGCTGAAATATGTTCATTTGCTGAAAAACAACAAAACCGCGAAAAGTTCTTGTATTTGAAGATAAAATCTTTTTGCTTTGAAGAAGAAAGATCCAGCTGACTGAAATAAGTTCATTAGATGAAAACCAACAAAAATTGACAAGAACCACGAAAAGTTCTTGTATTTTAAGATAAAATCTTAGGCTATTAAAGAAAAAACTTCCAGCTCGCTGAAATATGTTCATTTGCTGAAAACCATCAAAACCACGAAAAGTTCTTGTATTTGAAGATAAAATCTTTTTGCTTTGAAGAAGAAAGATCTAGCTGACTGAAATAAGTTCATTAGATGAAAACCAACAAAAATTGACAAGAACCACGAAAAGCTCTTGTATTTTAAGATAAAATCTTAGGCTATTAAAGAAAAAAACTTCCAGCTCGCTGAAATCTGTTCATTTGCTGATAACCATCAAAACCACGAAACGTTCTTGTATTTGAAGATAAAATCTTTTTGCTTTGAAGAAGAAAGATCCAGCTGACTGAAATAAGTTCATTAGATGAAAACCAACAAAAATTGACAAGAACCACGAAAAGTTCTTGTATTTTAAGATAAAATCTTACTCTGTTAAAGAAAAAACTCCCAGCTCGCTGAAATATGTTCATTTGCTGAAAATCAACAAAACCACGAAAAGTTCTTGTATTTGAAGATAAAATCTTTTTGCTTTGAAGAAGAAACATCTTGCTGACTGAAATAAGTTCATTAGATGAAAACCAACAAAAATTGACAAGAACCACGAAAAGTTCTTGTATTTTAGGATAAAATCTGATGCTATTAAAGAAAAAACTTCCAGCTCGCTGAAATATGTTCATTTGCTGAAAATCAACAAAACCACGAAAAGTTCTTGTATTTGAAGATAAATTTTTTTGCATTGAAGAAGCAAGATCTCGCTGACTGAAATAAGTTCATTCGATCAAAACCAACAAAAATTGACAAGAACCACGAAAAGTTCTTGTATTTTAAGATAAAATCTGACGCTATTGAAGCAAAAACTTCTCGCTCGCTGAAATATGTTCATTTGCTGAAAATCAACAAACCACAAAAAGTTCTTGTATTTGAAGATAGAATCTTTTTGCTTTGAAGAAGAAAGATCGAGGTGACTGAAATAAGTTCATTAGATGAAAACCAACAAAAATTGACAAGAACCACGAAAAGTTCTTGTATTTTAGGATGAAATCTGATGCTATTAAAGAAAAAACTTCCAGCTCGCTGAAATATGTTCAATTGCTGAAAATCAACAAAACCACGAAACGTTCTTGTATTTGAAGATAAAATCTTTTTGCTTTGAAGAAGAAAGATCGAGGTGACTGAAATAAGTTCATTCGATGAAAACCAACAAAAATTGACAAGAACCACGAAAAGCTCTTGTATTTTAGGATAAAATCTGACGCTATCAAAGAAAAAACTTCTCGCTCGCTGAAATATGTTCATTTGCTGAAAATCAACAAAACCACGAAAAGTTCTTGTATTTGAAGATAGAATCTGTTTGCTTTGAAGAAGAAAGATCAAGGTGACTGAAATAAGTTCATTGGATGAAAAACAACAAAAATTGACAAGAACCACGAAAAGTTCTTGTATTTTAAGATAAAATCTGACGCTATTAAAGAAAAAACTTCTCCCTCGCTGAAATATGTTCATTTGCTGAAAATCAACAAAACCACGAAAAGTTCTTGTATTTGAAGATAAAATCTTTTTGCTTTGAAGAAGAAAGATCGAGGTGACTGAAATAAGTTCATTAGATGAAAACCAACAAAAATTGACAAGAACCATGAAAAGTTCTTGCATTTTAAGATAAACTCTGAGGCTGTGAAAGAAAAAACTTCCAGCTCGCTGAAATATGTTCATTTCCTGAAAACCAACAAAACCACGAAAAGTTCTTGTATTTGAAGATAAAATCTTTTTGCTTTGAAGAAGAAAGATCGAGCTGACTGAAATAAGTTCATTAGATGAAAACCAACAAAAATTGACAAGAACCACGAAAAGTTCTTGTATTTTAAGATAAAATCTTACGCTATTAAAGAAAAAACTCCCAGCTCGCTGAAATATGTTCATTTGCTGAAAACCAACAAAACCACGAAAAGTTCTTGTATTTGAAGATAAAATCTTTTTTCTTTGAAGAAGAAAGATCTAGCTGACTGAAATAAGTTCATTAGATGAAAACCAACAAAAATTGACAAGAACCACGAAAAGTTCTTGTATTTTAAGATAAAATCTTACTCTATTAAGGAAAAAACTTCCAACTCGCTGAAATATGTTCATTTGCTGAAAACCATCAAAACCACGAAATGTTCTTGTATTTGAAGATAAAATCTTTTTGATTTGAAGAAGAAAGATCTAGCTGACTGAAATAAGTTCATTAGATGAAAACCAACAAAAATTGACAAGAACCACGAAAAGTTCTTGTATTTTAAGATAAAATCTTACTCTGTTAAAGAAAAAACTCCCAGCTCGCTGAAATATGTTCATTTGCTGAAAAACAACAAAACCGCGAAAAGTTCTTGTATTTGAAGATAAAATCTTTTTGCTTTGAAGAAGAAAGATCCAGCTGACTGAAATAAGTTCATTAGATGAAAACCAACAAAAATTGACAAGAACCACGAAAAGTTCTTGTATTTTAAGATAAAATCTTAGGCTATTAAAGAAAAAACTTCCAGCTCGCTGAAATATGTTCATTTGCTGAAAACCATCAAAACCACGAAAAGTTCTTGTATTTGAAGAAAAAATCTTTTTGCTTTGAAGAAGAAAGATCTAGCTGACTGAAATAAGTTCATTAGATGAAAACCAACAAAAATTGACAAGAACCACGAAAAGCTCTTGTATTTTAAGATAAAATCTTAGGCTATTAAAGAAAAAACTTCCAGCTCGCTGAAATCTGTTCATTTGCTGAAAACCATCAAAACCACGAAACGTTCTTGTATTTGAAGATAAAATCTTTTTGCTTTGAAGAAGAAAGATCCAGCTGACTGAAATAAGTTCATTAGATGAAAACCAACAAAAATTGACAAGAACCACGAAAAGTTCTTGTATTTTAAGATAAAATCTTACTCTTTTAAAGAAAAAACTCCCAGCTCGCTGAAATATGTTCATTTGCTGAAAAACAACAAAACCGCGAAAAGTTCTTGTATTTGAAGATAAAATCTTTTTGCTTTGAAGAAGAAAGATCCAGCTGACTGAAATAAGTTCATTAGATGAAAACCAACAAAAATTGACAAGAACCACGAAAAGTTCTTGTATTTTAAGATAAAATCTTACTCTATTCAGGAAAAAACTTCCAGCTCGCTGAAATCTGTTCATTTGCTGAAAACCATCAAAAGCACGAAAAGTTCTTGTATTTGAAGATAAAATCTTTTTGCTTTGAAGAAGAAAGATCTAGCTGACTGAAATAAGTTCATTAGATGAAAACCAACAAAAATTGACAAGAACCACGAAAAGTTCTTGTATTTTAAGATAAAATCTTACGCTATGAAAGAAAAAACTCCCAGCTCCCTGAAATATGTTCATTTGCTGAAAACCAACAAAACCACGAAAAGTTCTTGTATTTGAAGATAAAATCTTTTTTCTTTGAAGAAGAAAGACCTAGCTGACTGAAATAAGTTCATGAGATGAAAACCAACAAAAATTGACAAGAACCACGAAAAGTTCTTGTATTTTAAGATAAAATCTTACTCTATTAAGGAAAAAACTTCCAGCTCGCTGAAATATGTTCATTTGCTGAAAACCATCAAAACCACGAAAAGTTCTTGTATTTGAAGATAAAATATTTTTGCTTTGAAGAAGAAAGATCTAGCTGACTGAAATAAGTTCATTAGATGAAAACCAACAAAAATTGACAAGAACCACGAAAAGTTCTTGTATTTTAAGATAAAATCTTACTCTGTTAAAGAGAAAACTCCCAGCTCGCTGAAATATGTTCATTTGCTGAAAAACAACAAAACCGCGAAAAGTTCTTGTATTTGAAGATAAAATCTTTTTGCTTTGAAGAAGAAAGATCCAGCTGACTGAAATAAGTTCATTGGATGAAAACCAACAAAAATTGACAAGAACCACGAAAAGTTCTTGTATTTTAAGATAAAATCTTACGCTATTAAAGAAAAAACTCCCAGCTCGCTGAAATATGTTCATTTGCTGAAAACCAACAAAACCACGAAAAGTTCTTGTATTTGAAGATAAAATCTTTTTTCTTTGAAGAAGAAAGATCTAGCTGACTGAAATAAGTTCATTAGATGAAAACCAACAAAAATTGACAAGAACCACGAAAAGATCTTGAATTTGAAGATAAAATCTTTTTGCTTTGAAGAAGAAAGATCTAGCTGACTGAAATAAGTTCATTAGATGAAAACCAACAAAAATTGACAAGAACCACGAAAAGTTCTTGTATTTGAAGATAAAATCTTTTTGCTTTGAAGAAGAAAGATCTAGCTGACTGAAATAAGTTCATTGGATGAAAACCAACAAAAATTGACAAGAACCACGAAAAGTTCTTGTATTTTAAGATAAAATCTTACTCTATTAAGGAAAAAACTTCCAGCTCGCTGAAATCTGTTCATTTGCTGAAAACCAACAAAACCACCAAAAGTTCTTGTATTTGAAGATAAAATCTTTTTGCTTTGACGAAGAAAGATCTAGCTGACTGAAATAAGTTCATCAGATGAAAACCAACAAAAATTGACAAGAACCACGAAAAGTTCTTGTATTTTAAGATAAAATCTTACTCTGTTAAAGAAAAAACTCCCAGCTCGCTGAAATATGTTCATTTGCTGAAAAACAACAAAACCGTGAAAAGTTCTTGTATTTGAAGATAAAATCTTTTTGCTTTGAAGAAGAAAGATCCAGCTGACTGAAATAAGTTCATTAGATGAAAACCAACAAAAATTGACAAGAACCACGAAAAGTTCTTGTATTTTAAGATAAAATCTTACTCTATTCAGGAAAAAACTTCCAGCTCGCTGAAATCTGTTCATTTGCTGAAAACCATCAAAAGCACGAAAAGTTCTTGTATTTGAAGATAAAATCTTTTTGCTTTGAAGAAGAAAGATCTAGCTGACTGAAATAAGTTCATTAGATGAAAACCAACAAAAATTGACAAGAACCACGAAAAGTTCTTGTATTTTAAGATAAAATCTTACGCTATTAAAGAAAAAACTCCCAGCTCCCTGAAATATGTTCATTTGCTGAAAACCAACAAAACCACGAATAGTTCTTGTATTTGAAGATAAAAGCTTTTTTCTTTGAAGAAGAAAGATCTAGCTGACTGAAATAAGTTCATTAGATGAAAACCAACAAAAATTGACAAGAACCACGAAAAGTTCTTGTATTTTAAGATAAAATCTTACGCTATTAAGGAAAAAACTTCCAGCTCGCTGAAATATGTTCATTTGCTGAAAACCATCAAAACCACGAAAAGTTCTTGTATTTGAAGATAAAATCTTTTTGCTTTGAAGAAGAAAGATCTAGCTGACTGAAATAAGTTCATTAGATGAAAACCAACAAAAATTGACAAGAACCACGAAAAGTTCTTGTATTTTAAGATAAAATCTTACTCTGTTAAAGAGAAAACTCCCAGCTCGCTGAAATATGTTCATTTGCTGAAAACCATCAAAAGCACGAAAAGTTCTTGTATTTGAAGATAAAATCTTTTTGCTTTGAAGAAGAAAGATCTAGCTGACTGAAATAAGTTCATTAGATGAAAACCAACAAAAATTGACAAGAACCACGAAAAGTTCTTGTATTTTAAGATAAAATCTTACGCTATGAAAGAAAAAACTCCCAGCTCCCTGAAATATGTTCATTTGCTGAAAACCAACAAAACCACGAAAAGTTCTTGTATTTGAAGATAAAATCTTTTTTCTTTGAAGAAGAAAGATCCAGCTGACTGAAATAAGTTCATGAGATGAAAACCAACAAAAATTGACAAGAACCACGAAAAGTTCTTGTATTTTAAGATAAAATCTTACTCTATTAAGGAAAAAACTTCCAGCTCGCTGAAATATGTTCATTTGCTGAAAACCATCAAAACCACGAAAAGTTCTTGTATTTGAAGATAAAATATTTTTGCTTTGAAGAAGAAAGATCTAGCTGACTGAAATAAGTTCATTAGATGAAAACCAACAAAAATTGACAAGAACCACGAAAAGTTCTTGTATTTTAAGATAAAATCTTACTCTGTTAAAGAGAAAACTCCCAGCACGCTGAAATATGTTCATTTGCTGAAAAACAACAAAACCGCGAAAAGTTCTTGTATTTGAAGATAAAATCTTTTTGCTTTGAAGAAGAAAGATCCAGCTGACTGAAATAAGTTCATTGGATGAAAACCAACAAAAATTGACAAGAACCACGAAAAGTTCTTGTATTTTAAGATAAAATCTTACGCTATTAAAGAAAAAACTCCCAGCTCGCTGAAATATGTTCATTTGCTGAAAACCAACAAAACCACGAAAAGTTCTTGTATTTGAAGATAAAATCTTTTTTCTTTGAAGAAGAAAGATCTAGCTGACTGAAATAAGTTCATTAGATGAAAACCAACAAAAATTGACAAGAACCACGAAAAGATCTTGAATTTGAAGATAAAATCTTTTTGCTTTGAAGAAGAAAGATCGAGCTGACTGAAATAAGTTCATTAGATGAAAACCAACAAAAATTGACAAGAACCACGAAAAGTTCTTGTATTTGAAGATAAAATCTTTTTTCTTTGAAGAAGAAAGATCCAGCTGACTGAAATAAGTTCATGAGATGAAAACCAACAAAAATTGACAAGAACCACGAAAAGTTCTTGTATTTTAAGATAAAATCTTACTCTATTAAGGAAAAAACTTCCAGCTCGCTGAAATATGTTCATTTGCTGAAAACCATCAAAACCACGAAAAGTTCTTGTATTTGAAGATAAAATATTTTTGCTTTGAAGAAGAAAGATCTAGCTGACTGAAATAAGTTCATTAGATGAAAACCAACAAAAATTGACAAGAACCACGAAAAGTTCTTGTATTTTAAGATAAAATCTTACTCTGTTAAAGAGAAAACTCCCAGCTCGCTGAAATATGTTCATTTGCTGAAAAACAACAAAACCGCGAAAAGTTCTTGTATTTGAAGATAAAATCTTTTTGCTTTGAAGAAGAAAGATCCAGCTGACTGAAATAAGTTCATTGGATGAAAACCAACAAAAATTGACAAGAACCACGAAAAGTTCTTGTATTTTAAGATAAAATCTTACGCTATTAAAGAAAAAACTCCCAGCTCGCTGAAATATGTTCATTTGCTGAAAACCAACAAAACCACGAAAAGTTCTTGTATTTGAAGATAAAATCTTTTTTCTTTGAAGAAGAAAGATCTAGCTGACTGAAATAAGTTCATTAGATGAAAACCAACAAAAATTGACAAGAACCACGAAAAGATCTTGAATTTGAAGATAAAATCTTTTTGCTTTGAAGAAGAAAGATCGAGCTGACTGAAATAAGTTCATTAGATGAAAACCAACAAAAATTGACAAGAACCACGAAAAGTTCTTGTATTTGAAGATAAAATCTTTTTGCTTTGAAGAAGAAAGATCTAGCTGACTGAAATAAGTTCATTAGATGAAAACCAACAAAAATTGACAAGAACCACGAAAATTTCTTGTATTTTAAGATAAAATCTTACTCTATTCAGGAAAAAACTTCCAGCTCGCTGAAATCTGTTCATTTGCTGAAAACCAACAAAACCACGAAAAGTTCTTGTATTTGAAGATAAAATCTTTTTGCTTTGAAGAAGAAAGATCTAGCTGACTGAAATAAGTTCATTAGATGAAAACCAACAAAAATTGACAAGAACCACGAAAACTTCTTGTATTTTAAGATAATATCTTACGCTATTAAAGAAAAAACTTCTGGCTCGCTGAAATATGTTCATTTGCTGAAAACCAACAAAACCACGAAAAGTTCTTGTATTTGAAGATAAAATCTTTTTGCTTTGAAGAAGAAAGATCTAGCTGACTGAAATAAGTTCATTAGATGAAAACCAACAAAAATTGACAAGAACCACGAAAAGTTCTTGTATTTGAAGATAAAATCTTTTTGCTTTGAAGAAGAAAGATCTAGCTGACTGAAATAAGTTCATTAGATGAAAACCAACAAAAATTGACAAGAACCACGAAAAGTTCTTGTATTTTAAGATAAAATCTTACTCTATTAAGGAAAAAACTTCCAGCTCGCTGAAATATGTTCATTTGCTGAAAACCATCAAAACCACGAAAAGTTCTTGTATTTGAAGATAAAATCTTTTTGCTTTGAAGAAGAAAGATCTAGCTGACTGAAATAAGTTCATTAGATGGAAACCAACAAAAATTGACAAGAACCACGAAAAGTTCTTGTATTTTAAGATAAAATCTTACTCTGTTAAAGAGAAAACTCCCAGCTCGCTGAAATATGTTCATTTGCTGAAAACCATCAAAAGCACGAAAAGTTCTTGTATTTGAAGATAAAATCTTTTTGCTTTGAAGAAGAAAGATCTAGCTGACTGAAATAAGTTCATTAGATGAAAACCAACAAAAATTGACAAGAACCACGAAAAGTTCTTGTATTTTAAGATAAAATCTTACGCTATGAAAGAAAAAACTCCCAGCTCCCTGAAATATGTTCATTTGCTGAAAACCAACAAAACCACGAAAAGTTCTTGTATTTGAAGATAAAATCTTACTCTATTAAGGAAAAAACTTCCAGCTCGCTGAAATATGTTCATTTGCTGAAAACCATCAAAACCACGAAAAGTTCTTGTATTTGAAGATAAAATATTTTTGCTTTGAAGAAGAAAGATCTAGCTGACTGAAATAAGTTCATGAGATGAAAACCAACAAAAATTGACAAGAACCACGAAAAGTTCTTGTATTTTAAGATAAAATCTTACTCTGTTAAAGAGAAAACTCCCAGCTCGCTGAAATATGTTCATTTGCTGAAAAACAACAAAACCGCGAAAAGTTCTTGTATTTGAAGATAAAATCTTTTTGCTTTGAAGAAGAAAGATCCAGCTGACTGAAATAAGTTCATTGGATGAAAACCAACAAAAATTGACAAGAACCACGAAAAGTTCTTGTATTTTAAGATAAAATCTTACGCTATTAAAGAAAAAACTCCCAGCTCGCTGAAATATGTTCATTTGCTGAAAACCAACAAAACCACGAAAAGTTCTTGTATTTGAAGATAAAATCTTTTTTCTTTGAAGAAGAAAGATCTAGCTGACTGAAATAAGTTCATTAGATGAAAACCAACAAAAATTGACAAGAACCACGAAAAGATCTTGTATTTGAAGATAAAATCTTTTTGCTTTGAAGAAGAAAGATCTAGCTGACTGAAATAAGTTCATTAGATGAAAACCAACAAAAATTGACAAGAACCACGAAAAGTTCTTGTATTTGAAGATAAAATCTTTTTGCTTTGAAGAAGAAAGATCTAGCTGACTGAAATAAGTTCATTAGATGAAAACCAACAAAAATTGACAAGAACCACGAAAAGTTCTTGTATTTTAAGATAAAATCTTACTCTATTCAGGAAAAAACTTCCAGCTCGCTGAAATATGTTCATTTGCTGAAAACCATCAAAACCACGAAAAGTTCTTGTATTTGAAGATAAAATCTTTTTGCTTTGAAGAAGAAAGATCTAGCTGACTGAAATAAGTTCATTAGATGAAAACCAACAAAAATTGACAAGAACCACGAAAAGTTCTTGTATTTTAAGATAAAATCTTACTCTGTTAAAGAGAAAACTCCCAGCTCGCTGAAATATGTTCATTTGCTGAAAACCATCAAAAGCACGAAAAGTTCTTGTATTTGAAGATAAAATCTTTTTGCTTTGAAGAAGAAAGATCTAGCTGACTGAAATAAGTTCATTAGATGAAAACCAACAAAAATTGACAAGAACCACGAAAAGTTCTTGTATTTTAAGATAAAATCTTACGCTATGAAAGAAAAAACTCCCAGCTCCCTGAAATATGTTCATTTGCTGAAAACCAACAAAACCACGAAAAGTTCTTGTATTTGAAGATAAAATCTTACTCTATTAAGGAAAAAACTTCCAGCTCGCTGAAATATGTTCATTTGCTGAAAACCATCAAAACCACGAAAAGTTCTTGTATTTGAAGATAAAATATTTTTGCTTTGAAGAAGAAAGATCTAGCTGACTGAAATAAGTTCATTAGATGAAAACCAACAAAAATTGACAAGAACCACGAAAAGTTCTTGTATTTTAAGATAAAATCTTACTCTGTTAAAGAGAAAACTCCCAGCTCGCTGAAATATGTTCATTTGCTGAAAAACAACAAAACCGCGAAAAGTTCTTGTATTTGAAGATAAAATCTTTTTGCTTTGAAGAAGAAAGATCCAGCTGACTGAAATAAGTTCATTGGATGAAAACCAACAAAAATTGACAAGAACCACGAAAAGTTCTTGTATTTTAAGATAAAATCTTACGCTATTAAAGAAAAAACTCCCAGCTCGCTGAAATATGTTCATTTGCTGAAAACCAACAAAACCACGAAAAGTTCTTGTATTTGAAGATAAAATCTTTTTTCTTTGAAGAAGAAAGATCTAGCTGACTGAAATAAGTTCATTAGATGAAAACCAACAAAAATTGACAAGAACCACGAAAAGATCTTGAATTTGAAGATAAAATCTTTTTGCTTTGAAGAAGAAAGATCTAGCTGACTGAAATAAGTTCATTAGATGAAAACCAACAAAAATTGACAAGAACCACGAAAAGTTCTTGTATTTGAAGATAAAATCTTTTTGCTTTGAAGAAGAAAGATCTAGCTGACTGAAATAAGTTCATTAGATGAAAACCAACAAAAATTGACAAGAACCACGAAAATTTCTTGTATTTTAAGATAAAATCTTACTCTATTCAGGAAAAAACTTCCAGCTCGCTGAAATCTGTTCATTTGCTGAAAACCAACAAAACCACGAAAAGTTCTTGTATTTGAAGATAAAATCTTTTTGCTTTGAAGAAGAAAGATCTAGCTGACTGAAATAAGTTCATTAGATGAAAACCAACAAAAATTGACAAGAACCACGAAAACTTCTTGTATTTTAAGATAATATCTTACGCTATTAAAGAAAAAACTTCTGGCTCGCTGAAATATGTTCATTTGCTGAAAACCAACAAAACCACGAAAAGTTCTTGTATTTGAAGATAAAATCTTTTTGCTTTGAAGAAGAAAGATCTAGCTGACTGAAATAAGTTCATTAGATGAAAACCAACAAAAATTGACAAGAACCACGAAAAGTTCTTGTATTTGAAGATAAAATCTTTTTGCTTTGAAGAAGAAAGATCTAGCTGACTGAAATAAGTTCATTAGATGAAAACCAACAAAAATTGACAAGAACCACGAAAATTTCTTGTATTTTAAGATAAAATCTTGCTCTATTCAGGAAAAAACTTCCAGCTCGCTGAAATCTGTTCATTTGCTGAAAACCAACAAAACCACGAAAAGTTCTTGTATTTGAAGATAAAATCTTTTTGCTTTGACGAAGAAAGATCTAGCTGACTGAAATAAGTTCATTCGATGAAAACCAACAAAAATTGACAAGAACCACGAAACGTTCTTGTATTTTAAGATAAAATCTTAGGCTATTAAAGAAAAAACTTCCAGCTCGCTGAAATCTGTTCATTTGCTGAAAACCATCAAAACCACGAAAAGTTCTTGTATTTGAAGATAAAATCTTTTTGCTTTGAAGAAGAAAGATCTCGCTGACTGAAATAAGTTCATTAGATGAAAACCAACAAAAATTGACAAGAACCACGAAAACTTCTTGTATTTTAAGATAAAATCTTACTCTGTTAAAGAAAAAACTCCCAGCTCGCTGAAATATGTTCATTTGCTGAAAAACAACAAAACCGTGAAAAGTTCTTGTATTTGAAGAGAAAATCTTTTTGCTTTGAAGAAGAAAGATCCAGCTGACTGAAATAAGTTCATTAGATGAAAACCAACAAAAATTGACAAGAACCACGAAAAGTTCTTGTATTTTAAGATAAAATCTTACTCTATTCAGGAAAAAACTTCCAGCTCGCTGAAATCTGTTCATTTGCTGAAAACCATCAAAAGCACGAAAAGTTCTTGTATTTGAAGATAAAATCTTTTTGCTTTGAAGAAGAAAGATCTAGCTGACTGAAATAAGTTCATTAGATGAAAACCAACAAAAATTGACAAGAACCACGAAAAGTTCTTGTATTTTAAGATAAAATCTTACGCTATTAAAGAAAAAACTCCCAGCTCCCTGAAATATGTTCATTTGCTGAAAACCAACAAAACCACGAATAGTTCTTGTATTTGAAGATAAAAGCTTTTTTCTTTGAAGAAGAAAGATCTAGCTGACTGAAATAAGTTCATTAGATGAAAACCAACAAAAATTGACAAGAACCACGAAAAGTTCTTGTATTTTAAGATAAAATCTTACTCTATTAAGGAAAAAACTTCCAGCTCGCTGAAATATGTTCATTTGCTGAAAACCATCAAAACCACGAAAAGTTCTTGTATTTGAAGATAAAATCTTTTTGCTTTGAAGAAGAAAGATCTAGCTCACTGAAATAAGTTCATTAGATGAAAACCAACAAAAATTGACAAGAACCACGAAAAGTTCTTGTATTTTAAGATAAAATCTTACTCTGTTAAAGACAAAACTCCCAGCTCGCTGAAATATGTCCATTTGCTGAAAAACAACAAAACCGCGAAAAGTTCTTGTATTTGAAGATAAAATCTTTTTGCTTTGAAGAAGAAAGATCCAGCTGACTGAAATAAGTTCATTGGATGAAAACCAACAAAAATTGACAAGAACCACGAAAAGTTCTTGTATTTTAAGATAAAATCTTACGCTATTAAAGAAAAAACTCCCAGCTCGCTGAAATATGTTCATTTGCTGAAAACCAACAAAACCACGAAAAGTTCTTGTATTTGAAGATAAAATCTTTTTTCTTTGAAGAAGAAAGATCTAGCTGACTGAAATAAGTTCATTAGATGAAAACCAACAAAAATTGACAAGAACCACGAAAAGTTCTTGAATTTGAAGATAAAATCTTTTTGCTTTGAAGAAGAAAGATCTTGCTGACTGAAATAAGTTCATTAGATGAAAACCAACGAAAATTGACAAGAACCAGGAAAAATTCTTGTATTTTAAGATAAAATCTTACTCTATTAAGGAAAAAACTTCCAGCTCGCTGAAATATGTTCATTTGCTGAAAACCATCAAAACCACGAAAAGTTCTTGTATTTGAAGATAAAATCTTTTTGCTTTAAAGAAGAAAGATCTAGCTGACTGAAATAAGTTCATTAGATGAAAACCAACAAAATTTGACAAGAACCACGAAAACTTCTTGTATTTTAAGATAAAATCTTACTCTATTGAGGAAAAAACTTCCAGCTCGCTGAAATCTGTTCATTTGCTGAAAACCATCAAAACCACGAAAAGTTCTTGTATTTGAAGATAAAATCTTTTTGCTTTGAAGAAGAAAGATCCAGCTGACTGAAATAAGTTCATTGGATGAAAACCAACAAAAATTGACAAGAACCACGAAAAGTTCTTGTATTTTAAGATAAAATCTTACTCTATTAAGGAAAAAACTTCCAGCTCGCTGAAATCTGTTCATTTGCTGAAAACCAACAAAACCACGAAAAGTTCTTGTATTTGAAGATAAAATCTTTTTGCTTTGACGGAGAAAGGTCGAGCTGACTGAAATAAGTTCATCAGATGAAAACCAACAAAAATTGACAAGAACCACGAAAAGTTCTTGTATTTTAAGATAAAATCTTACGCTATTAAAGAAAAAACTCCCAGCTCGCTGAAATATGTTCATTTGCTGAAAACCAACAAAACCACGAAAAGTTCTTGTATTTGAAGATAAAATCTTTTTTCTTTGAAGAAGAAAGATCTAGCTGACTGAAATAAGTTCATTAGATGAAAACCAACAAAAATTGACAAGAACCACGAAAAGTTCTTGTATTTTAAGATAAAATCTTACTCTATTCAGGAAAAAACTTCCAGCTCGCTGAAATCTGTTCATTTGCTGAAAACCATCAAAAGCACGAAAAGTTCTTGTATTTGAAGATAAAATCTTTTTGCTTTGAAGAAGAAAGATCTAGCTGACTGAAATAAGTTCATTAGATGAAAACCAACAAAAATTGACAAGAACCACGAAAAGTTCTTGTATTTTAAGATAAAATCTTACGCTATTAAAGAAAAAACTCCCAGCTCCCTGAAATATGTTCATTTGCTGAAAACCAACAAAACCACGAATAGTTCTTGTATTTGAAGATAAAAGCTTTTTTCTTTGAAGAAGAAAGATCTAGCTGACTGAAATAAGTTCATTAGATGAAAACCAACAAAAATTGACAAGAACCACGAAAAGTTCTTGTATTTTAAGATAAAATCTTACTCTATTAAGGAAAAAACTTCCAGCTCGCTGAAATATGTTCATTTGCTGAAAACCATCAAAACCACGAAAAGTTCTTGTATTTGAAGATAAAATCTTTTTGCTTTGAAGAAGAAAGATCTAGCTCACTGAAATAAGTTCATTAGATGAAAACCAACAAAAATTGACAAGAACCACGAAAAGTTCTTGTATTTTAAGATAAAATCTTACTCTGTTAAAGACAAAACTCCCAGCTCGCTGAAATATGTCCATTTGCTGAAAAACAACAAAACCGCGAAAAGTTCTTGTATTTGAAGATAAAATCTTTTTGCTTTGAAGAAGAAAGATCCAGCTGACTGAAATAAGTTCATTGGATGAAAACCAACAAAAATTGACAAGAACCACGAAAAGTTCTTGTATTTTAAGATAAAATCTTACGCTATTAAAGAAAAAACTCCCAGCTCGCTGAAATATGTTCATTTGCTGAAAACCAACAAAACCACGAAAAGTTCTTGTATTTGAAGATAAAATCTTTTTTCTTTGAAGAAGAAAGATCTAGCTGACTGAAATAAGTTCATTAGATGAAAACCAACAAAAATTGACAAGAACCACGAAAAGTTCTTGAATTTGAAGATAAAATCTTTTTGCTTTGAAGAAGAAAGATCTTGCTGACTGAAATAAGTTCATTAGATGAAAACCAACGAAAATTGACAAGAACCAGGAAAAATTCTTGTATTTTAAGATAAAATCTTACTCTATTAAGGAAAAAACTTCCAGCTCGCTGAAATATGTTCATTTGCTGAAAACCATCAAAACCACGAAAAGTTCTTGTATTTGAAGATAAAATCTTTTTGCTTTGAAGAAGAAAGATCCAGCTGACTGAAATAAGTTCATTAGATGAAAACCAACAAAAATTGACAAGAACCACGAAAAGTTCTTGTATTTTAAGATAAAATCTTACTCTATTAAGGAAAAAACTTCCAGCTCGCTGAAATCTGTTCATTTGCTGAAAACCAACAAAACCACGAAAAGTTCTTGTATTTGAAGATAAAATCTTTTTGCTTTGACGGAGAAAGGTCGAGCTGACTGAAATAAGTTCATCAGATGAAAACCAACAAAAATTGACAAGAACCACGAAAAGTTCTTGTATTTTAAGATAAAATCTTACGCTATTAAAGAAAAAACTCCCAGCTCGCTGAAATATGTTCATTTGCTGAAAACCAACAAAACCACGAAAAGTTCTTGTATTTGAAGATAAAATCTTTTTTCTTTGAAGAAGAAAGATCTAGCTGACTGAAATAAGTTCATTAGATGAAAACCAACAAAAATTGACAAGAACCACGAAAAGATCTTGAATTTGAAGATAAAATCTTTTTGCTTTGAAGAAGAAAGATCTAGCTGACTGAAATAAGTTCATTAGATGAAAACCAACAAAAATTGACAAGAACCACGAAAAGTTCTTGTATTTGAAGATAAAATCTTTTTGCTTTGAAGAAGAAAGATCTAGCTGACTGAAATAAGTTCATTAGATGAAATCCAACAAAAATTGACAAGAACCACGAAAATTTCTTGTATTTTAAGATAAAATCTTACTCTATTCAGGAAAAAACTTCCAGCTCGCTGAAATCTGTTCATTTGCTGAAAACCAACAAAACCACGAAAAGTTCTTGTATTTGAAGATAAAATCTTTTTGCTTTGAAGAAGAAAGATCTAGCTGACTGAAATAAGTTCATTAGATGAAAACCAACAAAAATTGACAAGAACCACGAAAACTTCTTGTATTTTAAGATAATATCTTACGCTATTAAAGAAAAAACTTCTGGCTCGCTGAAATATGTTCATTTGCTGAAAACCAACAAAACCACGAAAAGTTCTTGTATTTGAAGATAAAATCTTTTTGCTTTGAAGAAGAAAGATCTAGCTGACTGAAATAAGTTCATTAGATGAAAACCAACAAAAATTGACAAGAACCACGAAAATTTCTTGTATTTTAAGATAAAATCTTGCTCTATTCAGGAAAAAACTTCCAGCTCGCTGAAATCTGTTCATTTGCTGAAAACCAACAAAACCACGAAAAGTTCTTGTATTTGAAGATAAAATCTTTTTGCTTTGACGAAGAAAGATCTAGCTGACTGAAATAAGTTCATTCGATGAAAACCAACAAAAATTGACAAGAACCACGAAAAGTTCTTGTATTTTAAGATAAAATCTTAGGCTATTAAAGAAAAAACTTCCAGCTCGCTGAAATCTGTTCATTTGCTGAAAACCATCAAAACCACGAAAAGTTCTTGTATTTGAAGATAAAATCTTTTTGCTTTGAAGAAGAAAGATCTCGCTGACTGAAATAAGTTCATTAGATGAAAACCAACAAAAATTGACAAGAACCACGAAAACTTCTTGTATTTTAAGATAAAATCTTACTCTGTTAAAGAAAAAACTCCCAGCTCGCTGAAATATGTTCATTTGCTGAAAAACAACAAAACCGTGAAAAGTTCTTGTATTTGAAGAGAAAATCTTTTTGCTTTGAAGAAGAAAGATCCAGCTGACTGAAATAAGTTCATTAGATGAAAACCAACAAAAATTGACAAGAACCACGAAAAGTTCTTGTATTTTAAGATAAAATCTTACTCTATTCAGGAGAAAACTTCCAGCTCGCTGAAATCTGTTCATTTGCTGAAAACCATCAAAAGCACGAAAAGTTCTTGTATTTGAAGATAAAATCTTTTTGCTTTGAAGAAGAAAGATCTAGCTGACTGAAATAAGTTCATTAGATGAAAACCAACAAAAATTGACAAGAACCACGAAAAGTTCTTGTATTTTAAGATAAAATCTTACGCTATTAAAGAAAAAACTCCCAGCTCCCTGAAATATGTTCATTTGCTGAAAACCAACAAAACCACGAATAGTTCTTGTATTTGAAGATAAAAGCTTTTTTCTTTGAAGAAGAAAGATCTAGCTGACTGAAATAAGTTCATTAGATGAAAACCAACAAAAATTGACAAGAACCACGAAAAGTTCTTGTATTTGAAGATAAAATCTTTTTGCTTTGAAGAAGAAAGATCTAGCTGACTGAAATAAGTTCATTAGATGAAAACCAACAAAAATTGACAAGAACCACGAAAATTTCTTGTATTTTAAGATAAATCTTGCTCTATTCAGGAAAAAACTTCCAGCTCGCTGAAATCTGTTCATTTGCTGAAAACCAACAAAACCACGAAAAGTTCTTGTATTTGAAGATAAAATCTTTTTGCTTTGACGAAGAAAGATCTAGCTGACTGAAATAAGTTCATTCGATGAAAACCAACAAAAATTGACAAGAACCACGAAAAGTTCTTGTATTTTAAGATAAAATCTTAGGCTATTAAAGAAAAAACTTCCAGCTCGCTGAAATCTGTTCATTTGCTGAAAACCATCAAAACCACGAAAAGTTCTTGTATTTGAAGATAAAATCTTTTTGCTTTGAAGAAGAAAGATCTCGCTGACTGAAATAAGTTCATTAGATGAAAACCAACAAAAATTGACAAGAACCACGAAAACTTCTTGTATTTTAAGATAGAATCTTACTCTGTTAAAGAAAAAACTCCCAGCTCGCTGAAATATGTTCATTTGCTGAAAAACAACAAAACCGTGAAAAGTTCTTGTATTTGAAGAGAAAATCTTTTTGCTTTGAAGAAGAAAGATCCAGCTGACTGAAATAAGTTCATTAGATGAAAACCAACAAAAATTGACAAGAACCACGAAAAGTTCTTGTATTTTAAGATAAAATCTTACTCTATTCAGGAAAAAACTTCCAGCTCGCTGAAATCTGTTCATTTGCTGAAAACCATCAAAAGCACGAAAAGTTCTTGTATTTGAAGATAAAATCTTTTTGCTTTGAAGAAGAAAGATCTAGCTGACTGAAATAAGTTCATTAGATGAAAACCAACAAAAATTGACAAGAACCACGAAAAGTTCTTGTATTTTAAGATAAAATCTTACGCTATTAAAGAAAAAACTCCCAGCTCCCTGAAATATGTTCATTTGCTGAAAACCAACAAAACCACGAATAGTTCTTGTATTTGAAGATAAAAGCTTTTTTCTTTGAAGAAGAAAGATCTAGCTGACTGAAATAAGTTCATTAGATGAAAACCAACAAAAATTGACAAGACCCACGAAAAGTTCTTGTATTTTAAGATAAAATCTTACTCTATTAAGGAAAAAACTTCCAGCTCGCTGAAATATGTTCATTTGCTGAAAACCATCAAAACCACGAAAAGTTCTTGTATTTGAAGATAAAATCTTTTTGCTTTGAAGAAGAAAGATCTAGCTCACTGAAATAAGTTCATTAGATGAAAACCAACAAAAATTGACAAGAACCACGAAAAGTTCTTGTATTTTAAGATAAAATCTTACTCTGTTAAAGACAAAACTCCCAGCTCGCTGAAATATGTTCATTTGCTGAAAAACAACAAAACCGCGAAAAGTTCTTGTATTTGAAGATAAAATCTTTTTGCTTTGAAGAAGAAAGATCCAGCTGACTGAAATAAGTTCATTGGATGAAAACCAACAAAAATTGACAAGAACCACGAAAAGTTCTTGTATTTTAAGATAAAATCTTACGCTATTAAAGAAAAAACTCCCAGCTCGCTGAAATATGTTCATTTGCTGAAAACCAACAAAACCACGAAAAGTTCTTGTATTTGAAGATAAAATCTTTTTTCTTTGAAGAAGAAAGATCTAGCTGACTGAAATAAGTTCATTAGATGAAAACCAACAAAAATTGACAAGAACCACGAAAAGTTCTTGAATTTGAAGATAAAATCTTTTTGCTTTGAAGAAGAAAGATCTTGCTGACTGAAATAAGTTCATTAGATGAAAACCAACGAAAATTGACAAGAACCAGGAAAAATTCTTGTATTTTAAGATAAAATCTTACTCTATTAAGGAAAAAACTTCCAGCTCGCTGAAATATGTTCATTTGCTGAAAACCATCAAAACCACGAAAAGTTCTTGTATTTGAAGATAAAATCTTTTTGCTTTAAAGAAGAAAGATCTAGCTGACTGAAATAAGTTCATTAGATGAAAACCAACAAAATTTGACAAGAACCACGAAAACTTCTTGTATTTTAAGATAATATCTTACGCTATTAAAGAAAAAACTTCTGGCTCGCTGAAATATGTTCATTTGCTGAAAACCAACAAAACCACGAAAAGTTCTTGTATTTGAAGATAAAATCTTTTTGCTTTGAAGAAGAAAGATCTAGCTGACTGAAATAAGTTCATTGGATGAAAACCAACAAAAATTGACAAGAACCACGAAAAGTTCTTGTATTTTAAGATAAAATCTTACTCTATTAAGGAAAAAACTTCCAGCTCGCTGAAATCTGTTCATTTGCTGAAAACCATCAAAACCACGAAAAGTTCTTGTATTTGAAGATAAAATCTTTTTGCTTTGAAGAAGAAAGATCCAGCTGACTGAAATAAGTTCATTAGATGAAAACCAACAAAAATTGACAAGAACCACGAAAAGTTCTTGTATTTTAAGATAAAATCTTACTCTATTAAGGAAAAAACTTCCAGCTCGCTGAAATCTGTTCATTTGCTGAAAACCAACAAAACCACGAAAAGTTCTTGTATTTGAAGATAAAATCTTTTTGCTTTGACGGAGAAAGGTCGAGCTGACTGAAATAAGTTCATCAGATGAAAACCAACAAAAATTGACAAGAACCACGAAAAGTTCTTGTATTTTAAGATAAAATCTTAGGCTATTAAAGAAAAAACTTCCAGCTCGCTGAAATCTGTTCATTTGCTGAAAACCATCAAAACCACGAAAAGTTCTTGTATTTGAAGATAAAATATTTTTGCTTTGAAGATGAAAGATCTAGCTGACTGAAATAAGTTCATTGGATGAAAACCAACAAAAATTGACAAGAACCACGAAAAGTTCTTGTATTTTAAGATAAAATCTTACTCTATTCAGGAAAAAACTTCCAGCTCGCTGAAATCTGTTCATTTGCTGAAAACCAACAAAACCACGAAAAGTTATTGTATTTGAAGATAAAATCTTTTTGCTTTGACGAAGAAAGATCTAGCTGAATGAAATAAGTTCATTAGATGAAAACCAACAAAAATTGACAAGAACCACGAAAAGTTCTTGTATTTTAAGATAAAATCTTGGGCTATTAAAGAAAAAACTTCCAGCTCGCTGAAATCTGTTCATTTGCTGAAAACCATCAAAACCACGAAAAGTTCTTGTATTTGAAGATAAAATCTTTTTGCTTTGAAGGATAAAGATCTAGCTGACTGAAATAAGTTCATTGGATGAAAACCAACAAAATTTGACAAGAACCACGAAAACTTCTTGTATTTTAAGATAAAATCTTACTCTATTCAGGAAAAAACTTCCAGCTCGCTGAAATATGTTCATTTGCTGAAAACCATCAAAAGCACGAAAAGTTCTTGTATTTGAAGATAAAATCTTTTTGCTTTGAAGAAGAAAGATCTAGCTGACTGAAATAAGTTCATTAGATGAAAACCAACAAAAATTGACAAGAACCACGAAAAGTTCTTGTATTTTAAGATAAAATCTTACGCTATTAAAGAAAAAACTCCCAGCTCGCTGAAATATGTTCATTTGCTAAAAAACCAACAAAACCACGAAAAGTTCTTGTATTTGAAGATAAAATCTTTTTTCTTTGAAGAAGAAAGATCTAGCTGACTGAAATAAGTTCATTAGATGAAAACCAACAAAAATTGACAAGAACCACGAAAAGTTCTTGTATTTTAAGATAAAATCTTACTCTATTAAGGAAAAAACTTCCAACTCGCTGAAATATGTTCATTTGCTGAAAACCATCAAAACCACGAAATGTTCTTGTATTTGAAGATAAAATCTTTTTGCTTTGAAGAAGAAAGATCTAGCTGACTGAAATAAGTTCATTAGATGAAAACCAACAAAAATTGACAAGAACCACGAAAAGTTCTTGTATTTTAAGATAAAATCTTACTCTGTTAAAGAAAAAACTCCCAGCTCGCTGAAATATGTTCATTTGCTGAAAAACAACAAAACCGCGAAAAGTTCTTGTATTTGAAGATAAAATCTTTTTGCTTTGAAGAAGAAAGATCTAGCTGACTGAAATAAGTTCATTAGATGAAAACCAACAAAAATTGACAAGAACCACGAAAAGTTCTTGGATTTTAAGATAAAATCTTAGGCTATTAAAGAAAAAACTTCCAGCTCGCTGAAATATGTTCATTTGCTGAAAACCATCAAAACCACGAAAAGTTCTTGTATTTTAAGATAAAATCTTGCTCTATTCAGGAAAAAACTTCCAGCTCGCTGAAATCTGTTCATTTGCTGAAAACCAACAAAACCACGAAAAGTTCTTGTATTTGAAGATAAAATCTTTTTGCTTTGACGAAGAAAGATCTAGCTGACTGAAATAAGTTCATTCGATGAAAACCAACAAAAATTGACAAGAACCACGAAAAGTTCTTGTATTTTAAGATAAAATCTTAGGCTATTAAAGAAAAAACTTCCAGCTCGCTGAAATCTGTTCATTTGCTGAAAACCATCAAAACCACGAAAAGTTCTTGTATTTGAAGATAAAATCTTTTTGCTTTGAAGAAGAAAGATCTCGCTGACTGAAATAAGTTCATTAGATGAAAACCAACAAAAATTGACAAGAACCACGAAAAGTTCTTGTATTTTAAGATAAAATCTTACTCTATTCAGGAAAAAACTTCCAGCTCGCTGAAATCTGTTCATTTGCTGAAAACCAACAAAACCACGAAAAGTTATTGTATTTGAAGATAAAATCTTTTTGCTTTGACGAAGAAAGATCTAGCTGACTGAAATAAGTTCATTAGATGAAAACCAACAAAAATTGACAAGAACCACGAAAAGTTCTTGTATTTTAAGATAAAATCTTGGGCTATTAAAGAAAAAACTTCCAGCTCGCTGAAATCTGTTCATTTGCTGAAAACCATCAAAACCACGAAAAGTTCTTGTATTTGAAGATAAAATCTTTTTGCTTTGAAGAATAAAGATCTAGCTGACTGAAATAAGTTCATTGGATGAAAACCAACAAAATTTGACAAGAACCACGAAAACTTCTTGTATTTTAAGATAAAATCTTACTCTATTCAGGAAAAAACTTCCAGCTCGCTGAAATATGTTCATTTGCTGAAAACCATCAAAAGCACGAAAAGTTCTTGTATTTGAAGATAAAATCTTTTTGCTTTGAAGAAGAAAGATCTAGCTGACTGAAATAAGTTCATTAGATGAAAACCAACAAAAATTGACAAGAACCACGAAAAGTTCTTGTATTTTAAGATAAAATCTTACGCTATTAAAGAAAAAACTCCCAGCTCGCTGAAATATGTTCATTTGCTAAAAAACCAACAAAACCACGAAAAGTTCTTGTATTTGAAGATAAAATCTTTTTTCTTTGAAGAAGAAAGATCTAGCTGACTGAAATAAGTTCATTAGATGAAAACCAACAAAAATTGACAAGAACCACGAAAAGTTCTTGTATTTTAAGATAAAATCTTACTCTATTAAGGAAAAAACTTCCAACTCGCTGAAATATGTTCATTTGCTGAAAACCATCAAAACCACGAAATGTTCTTGTATTTGAAGATAAAATCTTTTTGCTTTGAAGAAGAAAGATCTAGCTGACTGAAATAAGTTCATTAGATGAAAACCAACAAAAATTGACAAGAACCACGAAAAGTTCTTGTATTTTAAGATAAAATCTTACTCTGTTAAAGAAAAAACTCCCAGCTCGCTGAAATATGTTCATTTGCTGAAAAACAACAAAACCGCGAAAAGTTCTTGTATTTGAAGATAAAATCTTTTTGCTTTGAAGAAGAAAGATCTAGCTGACTGAAATAAGTTCATTAGATGAAAACCAACAAAAATTGACAAGAACCACGAAAAGTTCTTGGATTTTAAGATAAAATCTTAGGCTATTAAAGAAAAAACTTCCAGCTCGCTGAAATATGTTCATTTGCTGAAAACCATCAAAACCACGAAAAGTTCTTGTATTTTAAGATAAAATCTTGCTCTATTCAGGAAAAAACTTCCAGCTCGCTGAAATCTGTTCATTTGCTGAAAACCAACAAAACCACGAAAAGTTCTTGTATTTGAAGATAAAATCTTTTTGCTTTGACGAAGAAAGATCTAGCTGACTGAAATAAGTTCATTCGATGAAAACCAACAAAAATTGACAAGAACCACGAAAAGTTCTTGTATTTTAAGATAAAATCTTAGGCTATTAAAGAAAAAACTTCCAGCTCGCTGAAATCTGTTCATTTGCTGAAAACCATCAAAACCACGAAAAGTTCTTGTATTTGAAGATAAAATCTTTTTGCTTTGAAGAAGAAAGATCTCGCTGACTGAAATAAGTTCATTAGATGAAAACCAACAAAAATTGACAAGAACCACGAAAACTTCTTGTATTTTAAGATAGAATCTTACTCTGTTAAAGAAAAAACTCCCAGCTCGCTGAAATATGTTCATTTGCTGAAAAACAACAAAACCGTGAAAAGTTCTTGTATTTGAAGAGAAAATCTTTTTGCTTTGAAGAAGAAAGATCCAGCTGACTGAAATAAGTTCATTAGATGAAAACCAACAAAAATTGACAAGAACCACGAAAAGTTCTTGTATTTTAAGATAAAATCTTACTCTATTCAGGAAAAAACTTCCAGCTCGCTGAAATCTGTTCATTGGCTGAAAACCATCAAAAGCACGAAAAGTTCTTGTATTTGAAGATAAAATCTTTTTGCTTTGAAGAAGAAAGATCTAGCTGACTGAAATAAGTTCATTAGATGAAAACCAACAAAAATTGACAAGAACCACGAAAAGTTCTTGTATTTTAAGATAAAATCTTACGCTATTAAAGAAAAAACTCCCAGCTCCCTGAAATATGTTCATTTGCTGAAAACCAACAAAACCACGAATAGTTCTTGTATTTGAAGATAAAAGCTTTTTTCTTTGAAGAAGAAAGATCTAGCTGACTGAAATAAGTTCATTAGATGAAAACCAACAAAAATTGACAAGAACCACGAAAAGTTCTTGTATTTTAAGATAAAATCTTACTCTATTAAGGAAAAAACTTCCAGCTCGCTGAAATATGTTCATTTGCTGAAAACCATCAAAACCACGAAAAGTTCTTGTATTTGAAGATAAAATCTTTTTGCTTTGAAGAAGAAAGATCTCGCTCACTGAAATAAGTTCATTAGATGAAAACCAACAAAAATTGACAAGAACCACGAAAAGTTCTTGTATTTTAAGATAAAATCTTACTCTGTTAAAGACAAAACTCCCAGCTCGCTGAAATATGTTCATTTGCTGAAAAACAACAAAACCGCGAAAAGTTCTTGTATTTGAAGATAAAATCTTTTTGCTTTGAAGAAGAAAGATCCAGCTGACTGAAATAAGTTCATTGGATGAAAACCAACAAAAATTGACAAGAACCACGAAAAGTTCTTGTATTTTAAGATAAAATCTTACGCTATTAAAGAAAAAACTCCCAGCTCGCTGAAATATGTTCATTTGCTGAAAACCAACAAAACCACGAAAAGTTCTTGTATTTGAAGATAAAATCTTTTTTCTTTGAAGAAGAAAGATCTAGCTGACTGAAATAAGTTCATTAGATGAAAACCAACAAAAATTGACAAGAACCACGAAAAGTTCTTGAATTTGAAGATAAAATCTTTTTGCTTTGAAGAAGAAAGATCTTGCTGACTGAAATAAGTTCATTAGATGAAAACCAACGAAAATTGACAAGAACCAGGAAAAATTCTTGTATTTTAAGATAAAATCTTACTCTATTAAGGAAAAAACTTCCAGCTCGCTGAAATATGTTCATTTGCTGAAAACCATCAAAACCACGAAAAGTTCTTGTATTTGAAGATAAAATCTTTTTGCTTTAAAGAAGAAAGATCTAGCTGACTGAAATAAGTTCATTAGATGAAAACCAACAAAATTTGACAAGAACCACGAAAACTTCTTGTATTTTAAGATAATATCTTACGCTATTAAAGAAAAAACTTCTGGCTCGCTGAAATATGTTCATTTGCTGAAAACCAACAAAACCACGAAAAGTTCTTGTATTTGAAGATAAAATCTTTTTGCTTTGAAGAAGAAAGATCTAGCTGACTGAAATAAGTTCATTGGATGAAAACCAACAAAAATTGACAAGAACCACGAAAAGTTCTTGTATTTTAAGATAAAATCTTACTCTATTAAGGAAAAAACTTCCAGCTCGCTGAAATCTGTTCATTTGCTGAAAACCATCAAAACCACGAAAAGTTCTTGTATTTGAAGATAAAATCTTTTTGCTTTGAAGAAGAAAGATCCAGCTGACTGAAATAAGTTCATTAGATGAAAACCAACAAAAATTGACAAGAACCACGAAAAGTTCTTGTATTTTAAGATAAAATCTTACTCTATTAAGGAAAAAACTTCCAGCTCGCTGAAATCTGTTCATTTGCTGAAAACCAACAAAACCACGAAAAGTTCTTGTATTTGAAGATAAAATCTTTTTGCTTTGACGGAGAAAGGTCGAGCTGACTGAAATAAGTTCATCAGATGAAAACCAACAAAAATTGACAAGAACCACGAAAAGTTCTTGTATTTTAAGATAAAATCTTAGGCTATTAAAGAAAAAACTTCCAGCTCGCTGAAATCTGTTCATTTGCTGAAAACCATCAAAACCACGAAAAGTTCTTGTATTTGAAGATAAAATATTTTTGCTTTGAAGATGAAAGATCTAGCTGACTGAAATAAGTTCATTGGATGAAAACCAACAAAAATTGACAAGAACCACGAAAAGTTCTTGTATTTTAAGATAAAATCTTACTCTATTCAGGAAAAAACTTCCAGCTCGCTGAAATCTGTTCATTTGCTGAAAACCAACAAAACCACGAAAAGTTATTGTATTTGAAGATAAAATCTTTTTGCTTTGACGAAGAAAGATCTAGCTGACTGAAATAAGTTCATTAGATGAAAACCAACAAAAATTGACAAGAACCACGAAAAGTTCTTGTATTTTAAGATAAAATCTTGGGCTATTAAAGAAAAAACTTCCAGCTCGCTGAAATCTGTTCATTTGCTGAAAACCATCAAAACCACGAAAAGTTCTTGTATTTGAAGATAAAATCTTTTTGCTTTGAAGAATAAAGATCTAGCTGACTGAAATAAGTTCATTGGATGAAAACCAACAAAATTTGACAAGAACCACGAAAACTTCTTGTATTTTAAGATAAAATCTTACTCTATTCAGGAAAAAACTTCCAGCTCGCTGAAATATGTTCATTTGCTGAAAACCATCAAAAGCACGAAAAGTTCTTGTATTTGAAGATAAAATCTTTTTGCTTTGAAGAAGAAAGATCTAGCTGACTGAAATAAGTTCATTAGATGAAAACCAACAAAAATTGACAAGAACCACGAAAAGTTCTTGTATTTTAAGATAAAATCTTACGCTATTAAAGAAAAAACTCCCAGCTCGCTGAAATATGTTCATTTGCTAAAAAACCAACAAAACCACGAAAAGTTCTTGTATTTGAAGATAAAATCTTTTTTCTTTGAAGAAGAAAGATCTAGCTGACTGAAATAAGTTCATTAGATGAAAACCAACAAAAATTGACAAGAACCACGAAAAGTTCTTGTATTTTAAGATAAAATCTTACTCTATTAAGGAAAAAACTTCCAACTCGCTGAAATATGTTCATTTGCTGAAAACCATCAAAACCACGAAATGTTCTTGTATTTGAAGATAAAATCTTTTTGCTTTGAAGAAGAAAGATCTAGCTGACTGAAATAAGTTCATTAGATGAAAACCAACAAAAATTGACAAGAACCACGAAAAGTTCTTGTATTTTAAGATAAAATCTTACTCTGTTAAAGAAAAAACTCCCAGCTCGCTGAAATATGTTCATTTGCTGAAAAACAACAAAACCGCGAAAAGTTCTTGTATTTGAAGATAAAATCTTTTTGCTTTGAAGAAGAAAGATCTAGCTGACTGAAATAAGTTCATTAGATGAAAACCAACAAAAATTGACAAGAACCACGAAAAGTTCTTGGATTTTAAGATAAAATCTTAGGCTATTAAAGAAAAAACTTCCAGCTCGCTGAAATATGTTCATTTGCTGAAAACCATCAAAACCACGAAAAGTTCTTGTATTTGAAGATAAAATCTTTTTGCTTTGAAGAAGAAAGATCTAGCTGACTGAAATAAGTTCATTAGATGAAAACCAACAAAAATTGACAAGAACCACGAAAAGTTCTTGTATTTTAAGATAAAATCTTAGGCTATTAAAGAAAAAACTTCCAGCTCGCTGAAATCTGTTCATTTGCTGAAAACCATCAAAACCACGAAACGTTCTTGTACTTGAAGATAAAATCTTTTTGCTTTGAAGAAGAAAGATCCAGCTGACTGAAATAAGTTCATTAGATGAAAACCAACAAAAATTGACAAGAACCACGAGAAGTTCTTGTATTTTAAGATAAAATCTTACTCTATTAAGGAAAAAACTTCCAGCTCGCTGAAATCTGTTCATTTGCTGAAAACCAACAAAACCACCAAAAGTTCTTGTATTTGAAGATAAAATCTTTTTGCTTTGACGAAGAAAGATCTAGCTGACTGAAATAAGTTCATTAGATGAAAACCAACAAAAATTGACAAGAACCACGAAAAGTTCTTGTATTTTAAGATAAAATCTTACTCTGTTAAAGAAAAAACTCCCAGCTCGCTGAAATCTGTTCATTTGCTGAAAAACAACAAAACCGCGAAAAGTTCTTGTATTTGAAGATAAAATCTTTTTGCTTTGAAGAAGAAAGATCTAGCTGACTGAAATAAGTTCATTGGATGAAAACCAACAAAAATTGACAAGAACCACGAAAAGTTCTTGTATTTTAAGATAAAATCTTCCTCTATTCAGGAAAAAACTTCCAGCTCGCTGAAATCTGTTCATTTGCTGAAAACCAACAAAACCACGAAAAGTTCTTGTATTTGAAGATAAAATCTTTTTGCTTTGACGAAGAAAGATCTAGCTGACTGAAATAAGTTCATTAGATGAAAACCAACAAAAATTGACAAGAACCACGAAAAGTTCTTGTATTTTAAGATAAAATCTTGGGCTATTGAAGAAAAAACTTCCAGCTCGCTGAAATCTGTTCATTTGCTGAAAACCATCAAAACCACGAAAAGTTCTTGTATTTGAAGATAAAATCTTTTTGCTTTGAAGAAGAAAGATCGAGCTGACTGAAATAAGTTCAGTAGATGAAAACCAACAAAATTTGACAAGAACCACGAAAACTTCTTGTATTTTAAGATAAAAGCTTAGGCTATTAAAGAAAAAACTTCCAACTCGCTGAAATATGTTCATTTGCTGAAAACCATCAAAACCACGAAATGTTCTTTTATTTGAAGATAAAATCTTTTTGATTTGAAGAAGAAAGATCTAGCTGACTGAAATAAGTTCATTAGATGAAAACCAACAAAAATTGACAAGAACCACGAAAAGTTCTTGTATTTTAAGATAAAATCTTAGGCTGTTAAAGAAAAAACTTCCAGCTCGCTGAAATATGTTCATTTGCTGAAAACCATCAAAACCACGAAAAGTTGTTGTATTTGAAGATAAAATCTTTTTGCTTTGAAGAAGAAAGATCTAGCTGACTGAAATAAGTTCATTAGATGAAAACCAACAAAAATTGACAAGAACCACGAAAAGTTCTTGTATTTTAAGATAAAATCTTACTCTATTAAGGAAAAAACTTCCAGCTCGCTGAAATCTGTTCATTTGCTGAAAACCAACAAAACCACCAAAAGTTCTTGTATTTGAAGATAAAATCTTTTTGCTTTGACGAAGAAAGATCTAGCTGACTGAAATAAGTTCATTAGATGAAAACCAACAAAAATTGACAAGAACCACGAAAAGTTCTTGTATTTTAAGATAAAATCTTACTCTGTTAAAGAAAAAACTCCCAGCTCGCTGAAATATGTTCATTTGCTGAAAAACAACAAAACCGCGAAAAGTTCTTGTATTTGAAGATAAAATCTTTTTGCTTTGAAGAAGAAAGATCTAGCTGACTGAAATAAGTTCATTAGATGAAAACCAACAAAAATTGACAAGAACCACGAAAAGTTCTTGTATTTTAAGATAAAATCTTACTCTATTCAGGAAAAAACTTCCAGCTCGCTGAAATCTGTTCATTTGCTGAAAACCATCAAAAGCACGAAAAGTTCTTGTATTTGAAGATAAAATCTTTTTGCTTTGAAGAAGAAAGATCCAGCTGACTGAAATAAGTTCATTAGATGAAAACCAACAAAAATTGACACGAACCACGAAAAGTTCTTGTATTTTAAGATAAAATCTTTTTTCTTTGAAGAAGAAAGATCCAGCTGACTGAAATAAGTTCATTAGATGAAAACCAACAAAAAATGACAAGAACCACGAAAAGTTCTTGTATTTTAAGATAAAATCTTACTCTATTAAGGAAAAAACTTCCAGCTCGCTGAAATATGTTCATTTGCTGAAAACCATCAAAACCACGAAAAGTTCTTGTATTTGAAGATAAAATCTTTTTGCTTTGAAGAAGAAAGATCTAGCTGACTGAAATAAGTTCATTAGATGAAAACCAACAAAAATTGACAAGAACCACGAAAAGTTCTTGTATTTTAAGATAAAATCTTACTCTGTTAAAGAGAAAACTCCCAGCTCGCTGAAATATGTTCATTTGCTGAAAAACAACAAAACCGCGAAAAGTTCTTGTATTTGAAGATAAAATCTTACGCTATTAAAGAAAAAACTCCCAGCTCGATGAAATATGTTCATTTGCTGAAAACCAACAAAACCACAAAAAGTTCTTGTATTTGAAGATAAAATCTTTTTTCTTTGAAGAAGAAAGATCTAGCTGACTGAAATAAGTTCATTCGATGAAAACCAACAAAAATTGACAAGAACCACGAAAAATTCTTGAATTTGAAGATAAAATCTTTTTGCTTTGAAGAAGAAAGATCTAGCTGACTGAAATAAGTTCATTAGATGAAAACCAACAAAAATTGACAAGAATCACGAAAAGTTCTTGTATTTTAAGATAAAATCTTACTCTATTAAGGAAAAAACTTCCAGCTCGCTGAAATATGTTCATTTGCTGAAAACCATCAAAACCACGAAAAGTTCTTGTATTTGAAGATAAAATCTTTTTGATTTGAAGAAGAAAGATCTAGCTGACTGAAATAAGTTCATTAGATGAAAACCAACAAAATTTGACAAGAACCACGAAAAGTTCTTGTATTTTAAGATAAAATCTTAGGCTATTAAAGAAAAAACTTCCAGCTCGCTGAAATATGTTCATTGCTGAAAACCATCAAAACCACGAAAAGTTCTTGTATTTGAAGATAAAATCTTTTTGCTTTGAAGATGAAAGATCGAGCTGACTGAAATAAGTTCATTGGATGAAAACCAACAAAAATTGACAAGAACCACGAAAAGTTCTTGTATTTTAAGATAAAATCTTACTCTATTCAGGAAAAAACTTCCAGCTCGCTGAAATATGTTCATTTGCTGAAAACCATCAAAACCACGAAAAGTTCTTGTATTTGAAGATAAAATCTTTTTGCTTTGAAGAAGAAAGATCTAGCTGACTGAAATAAGTTCATGAGATGAAAACCAACAAAAATTGACATGAACCACGAAAAGTTCTTGTATTTTAAGATAAAATCTTACGCTATTAAAGAAAAAACTCCCAGCTCGCTGAAATATGTTCATTTGTTGAAAACCAACAAAACCACGAAAAGTTCTTGTATTTGAAGATAAAATCTTTTTTCTTTGAAGAAGAAAGATCCAGCTGACTGAAATAAGTTCATTAGATGAAAACCAACAAAAATTGACAAGAACAAGAAAAGTTCTTGTATTTTAAGATAAAATCTTACTCTATTAAGGAAAAAACTTCCAGCTCGCTGAAATATGTTCATTTGCTGAAAATCGTAAAAACCACGAAAAGTTCTTGTATTTGAAGATAAAATCTTTTTGCTTTGAAGAAGAAAGATCTAGCTGACTGAAATAAGTTCATTAGATGAAAACCAACAAAAATTGACAAGAACCACGAAAAGTTCTTGCATTTTAAGATAAAATCTTACTCTATGAAGGAAAAAACTTCCGGCTCGCTGAAATATGTTCATTTGCTGAAAACCATCAAACCACGAAAAGTTCTTGTATTTGAAGATAAAATCTTTTTGCTTTGATGAAGAAAGATCTAGCTGACTGAAATAAGTTGATGAGATGAAAACCAACAAAAATTGACAAGAACCACGAAAAGTTCTTGTATTTTAAGATAAAATCTTAGGCTATTAAAGAAAAAACTTCCAGCTCGCTGAAATCTGTTCATTTGCTGAAAACCATCAAAACCACGAAAAGTTCATGTATTTGAAGATAAAATCTTTTTGCTTTGAAGAAGAAAGATCGAGCTGACTGAAATAAGTTCATGAGATGAAAACCAACAAAAATTGACAAGAACCACGAAAAGTTCTTGTATTTTAAGATAAAATCTTACTCTATTCAGGAAAAAACTTCCAGCTCGCTGAAATATGTTCATTTGCTGAAAACCATCAAAACCACGAAAAGTTCTTGTATTTGAAGATAAAGTCTTTTTGCTTTGATGAAGAAAGATCTAGCTGACTGAAATAAGTTGATTAGATGAAAACCAACAAAAATTGACAAGAACCACGAAAAGTTCTTGTATTTTAAGATAAAATCTTAGGCTATTAAAGAAAAAACTTCCAGCTCGCTGAAATCTGTTCATTTGCTGAAAACCATCAAAACCACGAAAAGTTCTTGTATTTGAAGATAAAATCTTTTTGCTTTGAAGAAGAAAGATCTAGCTGACTGAAATAAGTTAATGAGATGAAAACCAACAAAAATTGACAAGAACCACGAAAAGTTCTTGTATTTTAAGATAAAATCTTACTCTATTCAGGAAAAAACTTCCAGCTCGCTGAAATATGTTCATTTGCTGAAAACCATCAAAACCACGAAAAGTTCTTGTATTTGAAGATAAAATCTTTTTGCTTTGAAGAAGAAAGATCTAGCTGACTGAAATAAGTTCATTAGATGAAAACCAACAAAAATTGACAAGAACCACGAAAAGTTCTTGTATTTTAAGATAAAATCTTACTCTGTTAAAGAAAAAACTCCCAGCTCGCTGAAATATTTTCATTTGCTGAAAAACAACAAAACCGCGAAAAGTTCTTGTATTTGAAGATAAAATCTTTTTGCTTTGAAGAAGAAAGATCTAGCTGACTGAAATAAGTTCATTAGATGAAAACCAACAAAAATTGACAAGAACCACGAAAAGTTCTTGTATTTTAAGATAAAATCTTACTCTATTCAGGAAAAAACTTCCAACTCGCTGAAATCTGTTCATTTGCTGAAAACCATCAAAACCACGAAAAGTTCTTGTATTTGAAGATAAAATCTTTTTGCTTTGAAGAAGAAAGATCTAGCTGACTGAAATAAGTTCATTAGATGAAAACCAACAAAAATTGACAAGAACCACGAAAAGTTCTTGTATTTTAAGATAAAATCTTACGCTATTAAAGAAAAAACTCCCAGCTCCCTGAAATATGTTCATTTGATGAAAACCAACAAAACCACGAAAAGTTCTTGTATTTGAAGATAAAATCTTTTTTCTTTGAAGGAGAAAGATCCAGCTGACTGAAATAAGTTCATTAGATGAAAACCAACAAAAATTGACAAGAACCACGAAAAGTTCTTGAATTTGAAGATAAAATCTTTTTGCTTTGAAGAAGAAAGATCTAGCTGACTGAAATAAGTTCATTAGATGAAAACCAACAAAAATTGACAAGAACTACGAAAAGTTCTTGTATTTTAATATAAAATCTTACTCTATTAAGGAAAAAACTTCCAGCTCGCTGAAATATGTTCATTTGCTGAAAACCATCAAAACCACGAAAAGTTCTTGTATTTGAAGATAAAATCTTTTTGCTTTGAAGAAGAAAGATCTAGCTGACTGAAATAAGTTCATTAGATGAAAACCAACAAAAATTGACAAGAACCACGAAAAGTTCTTGTATTTTAAGATAAAATGTTACGCTATTAAAGAAAAAACTCCCAGCTCGCTGAAATATGTTCATTTGCTGAAAACCAACAAAACCACGAAAAGTTCTTGTATTTGAAGATAAAATCTTTTTTCTTTGAAGAAGAAAGATCCAGCTGACTGAAATAAGTTCATTAGATGAAAACCAACAAAAATTGACAAGAACCACGAAAAGTTCTTGTATTTTAAGATAAAATCTTACTCTATGAAGGAAAAAACTTCCAGCTCGCTGAAATCTGTTCATTTGCTGAGAACCATCAAAACCACGAAAAGTTCTTGTATTTGAAGATAAAATCTTTTTGCTTTGATGAAGAAAGATCTAGCTGACTGAAATAAGTTCATTAGATGAAAACCAACAAAAATTGACAAGAACCACGAAAAGTTCTTGTATTTTAAGATAAAATCTTACTCTGTTAAAGAGAAAACTCCCAGCTCGCTGAAATATGTTCATTTGCTGAAAAACAACAAAACCGCGAAAAGTTCTTGTATTTGAAGATAAAATCTTTTTGCTTTGAAGAAGAAAGATCTAGCTGACTGAAATAAGTTCATTGGATGAAAACCAACAAAAATTGACAAGAACCACGAAAAGTTCTTGTATTTTAAGATAAAATCTTACGCTATTAAAGAAAAAACTCCCAGCTCGCTGAAATATGTTCATTTGCTGAAAACCAACAAAACCACGAAAAGTTCTTGTATTTGAAGATAAAATCTTTTTTCTTTGAAGAAGAAAGATCTAGCTGACTGAAATAAGTTCATTCGATGAAAACCAACAAAAATTGACAAGAACCACGAAAAGTTCTTGTATTTTAAGATAAAATCTTACTCTATTAAGGAAAAACTTCCAGCTCGCTGAAATATGTTCATTTGCTGAAAACCATCAAAACCACGAAAAGTTCTTGAATTTGAAGATAAAATCTTTTTGCTTTGAAGAAGAAAGATCTAGCTGACTGAAATAAGTTCATTAGATGAAAACCAACAAAAATTGACAAGAACCACGAAAAGTTCTTGTATTTTAAGATAAAATCTTACTCTATTAAGGAAAAAACTTCCAGCTCGCTGAAATATGTTCATTTGCTGAAAACCATCAAAACCACGAAAAGTTCTTGTATTTGAAGATAAAATCTTTTTGCTTTGAAGAAGAAAGATCCATCTGACTGAAATAAGTTCATTAGATGAAAACCAACAAAATTTGACAAGAACCACGAAAACTTCTTGTATTTTAAGATAAAATCTTACTCGATTAAGGAAAAAACTTCCAGCTCGCTGAAATCTGTTCATTTGCTGAAAACCAACAAAACCACGAAAAGTTCTTGTATTTGAAGATAAAATCTTTTTGCTTTGACGAAGAAAGATCCAGCTGACTGAAATAAGTTCATTAGATGAAAACCAACAAAAATTGACAAGAACCACGAAAAGTTCTTGTATTTTAAGATAAAATCTTACTCTATTAAGGAAAAAACTTCCAGCTCGCTGAAATATGTTCATTTGCTGAAAACCATCAAAACCACGAAAAGTTCTTGTATTTGAAGATAAAATCTTTTTGCTTTGAAGAAGAAAGATCTAGCTGACTGAAATAAGTTCATTAGATGAAAACCAACAAAATTTGACAAGAACCACGAAAACTTCTTGTATTTTAAGATAATATCTTACGCTATTAAAGAAAAAACTTCTGGCTCGCTGAAATATGTTCATTTGCTGAAAAACAACAAAACCACGAAAAGTTCTTGTATTTGAAGATAAAATCTTTTTGCTTTGAAGAAGAAAGATCTCGCTGACTGAAATAAGTTCATTGGAAGAAAACCAACAAAAATTGACAAGAACCACGAAAAGTTCTTGTATTTTAAGATAAAATCTTACTCTATTAAGGGAAAAACTTCCAGCTCGCTGAAATATGTTCATTTGCTGAAAACCATCAAAACCACGAAAAGTTCTTGTATTTGAAGATAAAATCTTTTTGCTTTGAAGAAGAAAGATCCAGCTGACTGAAATAAGTTCATTAGATGAAAACCAACAAAAATTGACAAGAACCACGAAAAGTTCTTGTATTTTAAGATAAAATCTTACTCTATTAAGGAAAAAATTTCCAGCTCGCTGAAATCTGTTCATTTGCTGAAAACCAACAAAACCACGAAAAGTTCTTGTTTTTGAAGATAAAATCTTTTTGCTTTGAAGAAGAAAGATCTAGCTGACTGAAATAAGTTCATGAGATGAAAACCAACAAAAATTGACAAGAACCACGAAAAGTTCTTGTATTTTAAGATAAAATCTTACTCTATTCAGGAAAAAACTTCCAGCTCGCTGAAATATGTTCATTTGCTGAAAACCATCAAAACCACGAAAAGTTCTTGTATTTGAAGATAAAATCTTTTTGCTTTCAAGAAGAAAGATCTAGCTGACTGAAATAAGTTCATTAGATGAAAACCAACAAAAATTGACAAGAACCACGAAAAGTTCTTGTATTTTAAGATAAAATCTTAGGCTATTAAAGAAAAAACTTCCAGCTCGCTGAAATCTGTTCATTTGCTGAAAACCATCAAAACCACGAAAAGTTCTTGTATTTGAAGATAAAATCTTACTCTATTCAGGAAAAAACTTCCAGCTCGCTGAAATATGTTCATTTGCTGAAAACCATCAAAACCACGAAAAGTTCTTGTATTTGAAGATAAAATCTTTTTGCTTTGAAGAAGAAAGATCTAGCTGACTGAAATAAGTTCATTAGATGAAAACCAACAAAAATTGACAAGAACCACGAAAAGTTCTTGTATTTTAAGATAAAATCTTAGGCTATTAAAGAAAAAACTTCCAGCTCGCTGAAATCTGTTCATTTGCTGAAAACCATAAAAACCACGAAAAGTTCTTGTATTTGAAGATAAAATCTTTTTGCTTTGAAGAAGAAAGATCTAGCTGACTGAAATAAGTTCATTAGATGAAAACCAACAAAAATTGACAAGATCCACGAAAAGTTCTTGTATTTTAAGATAAAATCTTAGGCTATTAAAGAAAAAACTTCCAGCTCGCTGAAATCTGTTCATTTGCTGAAAACCATCAAAACCACGAAAAGTTCTTGTATTTGAAGATAAAATCTTTTTGCTTTGAAGAAGAAAGATCTGGCTGACTGAAAAAAGTTCATTGGATGAAAACCAACAAAAATTGACAAGAACCACGAAAAGTTCTTGTATTTTAAGATAAAATCTTACTCTGTTAAAGAGAAAACTCCCAGCTCGCTGAAATATGTTCATTTGCTGAAAAACAACAAAACCGCGAAAAGTTCTTGTATTTGAAGATAAAATCTTTTTGCTTTGAAGAAGAAAGATCGAGCTGACTGAAATAAGTTCATTAGATGAAAACCAACAAAAATTGACAAGAACCACGAAAAGTTCTTGAATTTGAAGATAAAATCTTTTTGCTTTGAAGAAGAAAGATCTAGCTGACTGAAATAAGTTCATTAGATGAAAACCAACAAAAATTGACAAGAACTACGAAAAGTTCTTGTATTTTAATATAAAATCTTACTCTATTAAGGAAAAAACTTCCAGCTCGCTGAAATATGTTCATTTGCTGAAAACCATCAAAACCACGAAAAGTTCTTGTATTTGAAGATAAAATCTTTTTGCTTTGAAGAAGAAAGATCTAGCTGACTGAAATAAGTTCATTGGATGAAAACCAACAAAATTTGACAAGAACCACGAAAACTTCTTGTATTTTAAGATAAAATCTTACTCCATTAAGGAAAAAACTTCCAGCTCGCTGAAATCTGTTCATTTGCTGAAAACCAACAAAACCACGAAAAGTTCTTGTATTTGAAGATAAAATCATTTTGCTTTGAAGAAGAAAGATCTAGCTGACTGAAATAAGTTCATGAGATGAAAACCAACAAAAATTGACAAGAACCACGAAAAGTTCTTGTATTTTAAGATAAAATCTTACTCTATTAAGGAAAAAACTTCCAGCTCGCTGAAATATGTTCATTTGCTGAAAACCATCAAAACCACGAAAAGTTCTTGTATTTGAAGATAAAATCTTTTTGCTTTGAAGAAGAAAGATCTAGCTGACTGAAATAAGTTCATTAGATGAAAACCAACAAAAATTGACAAGAACCACGAAAAGTTCTTGAATTTGAAGATAAAATCTTTTTGCTTTGAAGAAGAAAGATCTAGCTGACTGAAATAAGTTCATTAGATGAAAACCAACAAAAATTGACAAGAACTACGAAAAGTTCTTGTATTTTAATATAAAATCTTACTCTATTAAGGAAAAAACTTCCAGCTCGCTGAAATATGTTCATTTGCTGAAAACCATCAAAACCACGAAAAGTTCTTGTATTTGAAGATAAAATCTTTTTGCTTTGAAGAAGAAAGATCTAGCTGACTGAAATAAGTTCATTGGATGAAAACCAACAAAATTTGACAAGAACCACGAAAACTTCTTGTATTTTAAGATAAAATCTTACTCCATTAAGGAAAAAACTTCCAGCTCGCTGAAATCTGTTCATTTGCTGAAAACCAACAAAACCACGAAAAGTTCTTGTATTTGAAGATAAAATCATTTTGCTTTGAAGAAGAAAGATCTAGCTGACTGAAATAAGTTCATGAGATGAAAACCAACAAAAATTGACAAGAACCACGAAAAGTTCTTGTATTTTAAGATAAAATCTTACTCTATTAAGGAAAAAACTTCCAGCTCGCTGAAATATGTTCATTTGCTGAAAACCATCAAAACCACGAAAAGTTCTTGTATTTGAAGATAAAATCTTTTTGCTTTGAAGAAGAAAGATCTAGCTGACTGAAATAAGTTCATTAGATGAAAACCAACAAAAATTGACAAGAACCACGAAAAGTTCTTGTATTTTAAGATAAAATCTTACGCTATCAAAGAAAAAACTCCCAGCTCGCTGAAATATGTTCATTTGCTGAAAACCATCAAAACCACGAAAAGTTCTTGTATTTGAAGATAAAATCTTTTTGCTTTGAAGAAGAAAGATCTAGCTGACTGAAAAAAGTTCATTAGATGAAAACCAACAAAAATTGACAAGAACCACGAAAAGTTCTTGTATTTTAAGATAAAATCTTACTCTATTCAGGAAAAAACTTCCAGCTCGCTGAAATATGTTCATTTGCTGAAAACCATCAAAACTACGAAAAGTTCCTGTATTTGAAGATAAAATCTTTTTGCTTTGAAGAAGATCTAGCTGACTGAAATAAGTTCATTAGATGAAAACCAACAAAAATTGACAAGAACCACGAAAAGTTCTTGTATGTTAAGATAAAATCTGACTCTATCAAGGAAAAAACTTGCAGCTCGCTGAAATATGTTCATTTGCTGAAAACCATCAAAACCACGAAAAGTTCTTGAATTTGAAGATAAAATCTTTTTGCTTTGAAGAAGAAAGATCTAGCTGACTGAAATAAGTTCATTAGATGAAAACCAACAAAAATTGACAAGAACCACGAAAAGTTCTTGTATTTTAAGATAAAATCTTACTCTATTAAGGAAAAAACTTCCAGCTCTCTGAAATATGTTCATTTGCTGAAAACCATCAAAACCACGAAAAGTTCTTGTATTTGAAGATAAAATCTTTTTGCTTTGAAGAAGAAAGATCCAGCTGACTGAAATAAGTTCATTAGATGAAAACCAACAAAAATTGACAAGAACCACGAAAAGTTCTTGTATTTTAAGATATAATCTTACTCTATTAAGGAAAAAACTTCCAGCTCGCTGAAATCTGTTCATTTGCTGAAAACCATCAAAACCACGAAAAGTTCTTGTATTTGAAGATAAAATCTTTTTGCTTTGAAGAAGAAAGATCTAGCTGACTGAAATAAGTTCATTAGATGAAAACCAACAAAAATTGACAAGAACCACGAAAAGTTCTTGTATTTTAAGATAAAATCTTACTCTATTCAGCAAAAAACTTCCAGCTCGCTGAAATATGTTCATTTGCTGAAAACCATCAAAACCACGAAAAGTTCTTGTATTTGAAGATAAAATCTTTTTGCTTTGAAGAAGAAAGATCTAGCTGACTGAAATAAGTTCATTAGATGAAAACCAACAAAAATTGACAAGAACCACGAAAAGTTCTTGTATTTTAAGATAAAATCTTACGCTATTAAAGAAAAAACTCCCAGCTCGCTGAAATATGTTCATTTGCTGAAAACCAACAAAACCACGAAAAGTTCTTGTATTTGAAGATAAAATCTTTTTTCTTTGAAGAAGAAAGATCTAGCTGACTGAAATAAGTTCATTAGATGAAAACCAACAAAAATTGACAAGAACCACGAAAAGTTCTTGTATTTTAAGATAAAATCTTACTCTATTAAGGAAAAAACTTCCAGCTCGCTGAAATCTGTTCATTTGCTGAAAACCATCAAAACCACGAAAAGTTCTTGTATTTGAAGATAAAATCTTTTTGCTTTGAAGAAGAAAGATCTAGCTGACTGAAATCAGTTCATTAGATGAAAACCAACAAAAATTGACAAGAACCATGAAAAGTTCTTGTATTTTAAGATAAAATCTTACGCTATTAAAGAAAAAACTCCCAGCTCGCTGAAATATGTTCATTTGCTGAAAAACAACAAAACCGCGAAAAGTTCTTGTATTTGAAGATAAAATCCTTTTGCTTTGAAGAAGAAAGATCTAGCTGACTGAAATAAGTTCATTGGATGAAAACCAACAAAAATTGACAAGAACCACGAAAAGTTCTTGTATTTTAAGATAAAATCTTACGCTATTAAAGAAAAAACTCCCAGCTCGCTGAAATATGTTCATTTGCTGAAAACCATCAAAACCACGAAAAGTTCTTGTATTTGAAGATAAAATCTTTTTGCTTTGAAGAAGAAAGATCTAGCTGACTGAAATAAGTTCATTGGATGAAAACCAACAAAAATTGACAAGAACCACGAAAAGTTCTTGTATTTTAAGATAAAATCTTACGCTATTAAAGACAAAACTCCCAGCTCGCTGAAATATGTTCATTTGCTGAAAACCAACAAAACCACGAAAAGTTCTTGTATTTGAAGATAAAATCTTTTTGCTTTGAAGAAGAAAGATCTAGCTGACTGAAATAAGTTCATTAGATGAAAACCAACAAAAATTGACAAGAACCACGAAAAGTTCATGTATTTTAAGATTAAATCTTACTCTATTAAGGAAAAAACTTCCAGCTCTCTGAAATATGTTCATTTGCTGGAAACCATCAAAACCACGAAAAGTTCTTGTATTTGAAGATAAAATCTTTTTGCTTTGAAGAAGAAAGATCTAGCTGACTGAAATAAGTTCATTAGATGAAAACCAACAAAAATTGACAAGAACCACGAAAAGTTCTTGTATTTTAAGATAAAATCTTACTCTATTAAGGAAAAAACTTCCAGCTCGCTGAAATATGTTCATTTGCTTAAAACCATCAAAACCACGAAAAGTTCTTGAATTTGAAGATAAAATCTTTTTGCTTTGAAGAAGAAAGATCTAGCTGACTGAAATAAGTTCATTAGATGAAAACCAACAAAAATTGACAAGAACCACGAAAAGTTCTTGTATTTTAAGATAAAATCTTACTCTATTCAGGAAAAAACTTCCAGCTCGCTGAAATATGTTCATTTGCTGAAAACCATCAAAACCACGAAAAGTTCTTGTATTTGAAGATAAAATCTTTTTGCTTTGAAGAAGAAAGATCTAGCTGACTGAAATAAGTTCATTAGATGAAAACCAACAAAAATTGACAAGAACCACGAAAAGTTCTTGTATTTTAAGATAAAATCTTACGCTATTAAAGAAAAAACTCCCAGCTCGCTGAAATATGTTCATTTGCTGAAAACCAACAAAACCACGAAAAGTTCTTGTATTTGAAGATAAAATCTTTTTTCTTTGAAGAAGAAAGATCTGGCTGACTGAAATAAGTTCATTAGATGAAAACCAACAAAAATTGACAAGAACCACGAAAAGTTCTTGTATTTTAAGATAAAATCTTACTCTATTAAGGAAAAAACTTGCAGCTCGCTGAAATATGTTCATTTGCTGAAAACCATCAAAACCACGAAAAGTTCTTGAATTTGAAGATAAAATCTTTTTGCTTTGAAGAAGAAAGATCAAGCTGACTGAAATAAGTTCATTAGATGAAAACCAACAAAAATTGACAAGAACCACGAAAAGTTCTTGTATTTTAAGATAAAATCTTACTCTATTAAGGAAAAAACTTGCAGCTCGCTGAAATATGTTCATTTGCTGAAAACCATCAAAACCACGAAAAGTTCTTGTATTTGAAGATAAAATCTTTTTGCTTTGAAGAAGAAAAATCTAGCTGACTGAAATAAGTTCATTAGATGAAAACCAACAAAAATTGACAAGAACCACGAAAAGTTCTTGTATTTTAAGATAAAATCTTACTCTATTAAGGAGAAAACTTCCAGCTCGCTGAAATCTGTTCATTTGCTGAAAACCATCAAAACCACGAAAAGTTCTTGTATTTGAAGCTAAAATCCTTTTGCTTTGAAGAAGAAAGATCCAGCTGACTGAAATAAGTTCATCAGATGAAAACCAACAAAAATTGACAAGAACCACGAAAAGTTCTTGTATTTTAAGATAAAATCTTACGCTATTAAAGAAAAAACTCCCAGCTCGCTGAAATATGTTCATTTGCTGAAAACCATCAAAACCACGAAAAGTTCTTGTATTTGAAGATAAAATCTTTTTGCTTTGAAGAAGAAAGATCTAGCTGACTGAAATAAGTTCATTGGATTGAAACCAACAAAAATTGACAAGAACCACGAAAAGTTCTTGTATTTTAAGATAAAATCTTACGCTATTAAAGAAAAAACTCCCAGCTCGCTGAAATATGTTCATTTGCTGAAAACCAACAAAACCACGAAAAGTTCTTGTATTTGAAGATAAAATCTTTTTGCTTTGAAGAAGAAAGATCGAGCTGACTGAAATAAGTTCATTAGATGAAAACCAACAAAAATTGACAAGAGCCACGAAAAGTTCTTGTATTTTAAGATAAAATCTTACTCTATTAAGGAAAAAACTTCCAGCTCACTGAAATATGTTCATTTGCTGAAAACCATCAAAACCACGAAAAGTTCTTGAATTTGAAGATAAAATCTTTTTGCTTTGAAGAAGAAAGATCGAGCTGACTGAAATAAGTTCATTAGATGAAAACCAACAAAAATTGACAAGAACCACGAAAAGTTCTTGTATTTTAAGATAAAATCTTACTCTATTAAGGAAAAAACTTCCAGCTCTCTGAAATATGTTCATTTGCTGGAAACCATCAAAACCACGAAAAGTTCTTGTATTTGAAGATAAAATCTTTTTGCTTTGAAGAAGAAAGATCTAGCTGACTGAAATAAGTTCATCAGATGAAAACCAACAAAAATTGACAAGAACCACGAAAAGTTCTTGTATTTTAAGATAAAATCTTACTCTATTAAGGAAAAAACTTCCAGCTCTCTGAAATATGTTCATTTGCTGAAAACCATCAAAACCACGAAAAGTTCTTGTATTTGAAGATAAAATCTTTTTGCTTTGAAGAAGAAAGATCTGGCTGACTGAAATAAGTTCATTAGATGAAAACCAACAAAAATTGACAAGAACCACGAAAAGTTCTTGTATTTTAAGATAAAATCTTACTCTATTAAGGAAAAAAACTTCCAACTCTCTGAAATATGTTAATTTGCTGAAAACCATCAAAACCACGAAAAGTTCTTGTATTTGAAGATAAAATCTTTTTGCTTTGAAGAAGAAAGATCTAGCTGACTGAAATAAGTTCATTAGATGAAAACCAACAAAAATTGACAAGAACCACGAAAAGTTCTTGTATTTTAAGATAAAATCTTACTCTATTCAGCAAAAAACTTCCAGCTCGCTGAAATATGTTCATTTGCTGAAAACCATCAAAACCACGAAAAGTTCTTGTATTTGAAGATAAAATCTTTTTGCTTTGAAGAAGAAAGATCTAGCTGACTGAAATAAGTTCATTAGATGAAAACCAACAAAAATTGACAAGAACCACGAAAAGTTCTTGTATTTTAAGATAAAATCTTACGCTATTAAAGAAAAAACTCCCAGCTCGCTGAAATATGTTCATTTGCTGAAAACCAACAAAACCACGAAAAGTTCTTGTATTTGAAGATAAAATCTTTTTTCTTTGAAGAAGAAAGATCTAGCTGACTGAAATAAGTTCATTAGATGAAAACCAACAAAAATTGACAAGAACCACGAAAAGTTCTTGTATTTTAAGATAAAATCTTACTCTATTAAGGAAAAAACTTCCAGCTCGCTGAAATCTGTTCATTTGCTGAAAACCATCAAAACCACGAAAAGTTCTTGTATTTGAAGATAAAATCTTTTTGCTTTGAAGAAGAAAGATCTAGCTGACTGAAATCAGTTCATTAGATGAAAACCAACAAAAATTGACAAGAACCATGAAAAGTTCTTGTATTTTAAGATAAAATCTTACGCTATTAAAGAAAAAACTCCCAGCTCGCTGAAATATGTTCATTTGCTGAAAAACAACAAAACCGCGAAAAGTTCTTGTATTTGAAGATAAAATCCTTTTGCTTTGAAGATGAAAGATCTAGCTGACTGAAATAAGTTCATTAGATGAAAACCAACAAAAATTGACAAGAACCACGAAAAGTTCTTGTATTTTAAGATAAAATCTTACGCTATTAAAGAAAAAACTCCCAGCTCGCTGAAATATGTTCATTTGCTGAAAACCATCAAAACCACGAAAAGTTCTTGTATTTGAAGATAAAATCTTTTTGCTTTGAAGAAGAAAGATCTAGCTGACTGAAATAAGTTCATTGGATGAAAACCAACAAAAATTGACAAGAACCACGAAAAGTTCTTGTATTTTAAGATAAAATCTTACGCTATTAAAGACAAAACTCCCAGCTCGCTGAAATATGTTCATTTGCTGAAAACCAACAAAACCACGAAAAGTTCTTGTATTTGAAGATAAAATCTTTTTGCTTTGAAGAAGAAAGATCTAGCTGACTGAAATAAGTTCATTAGATGAAAACCAACAAAAATTGACAAGAACCACGAAAAGTTCTTGTATTTTAAGATAAAATCTTACTCTATTCAGGAAAAAACTTCCAGCTCTCTGAAATATGTTCATTTGCTGGAAACCATCAAAACCACGAAAAGTTCTTGTATTTGAAGATAAAATCTTTTTGCTTTGAAGAAGAAAGATCTAGCTGACTGAAATAAGTTCATTAGATGAAAACCAACAAAAATTGACAAGAACCACGAAAAGTTCTTGTATTTTAAGATAAAATCTTACTCTATTAAGGAAAAAACTTCCAGCTCGCTGAAATATGTTCATTTGCTTAAAACCATCAAAACCACGAAAAGTTCTTGAATTTGAAGATAAAATCTTTTTGCTTTGAAGAAGAAAGATCTAGCTGACTGAAATAAGTTCATCAGATGAAAACCAACAAAAATTGACAAGAACCACGAAAAGTTCTTGTATTTTAAGATAAAATCTTACTCTATTCAGGAAAAAACTTCCAGCTCGCTGAAATATGTTCATTTGCTGAAAACCATCAAAACTACGAAAAGTTCCTGTATTTGAAGATAAAATCTTTTTGCTTTGAAGAAGATCTAGCTGACTGAAATAAGTTCATTAGATGAAAACCAACAAAAATTGACAAGAACCACGAAAAGTTCTTGTATTTTAAGATAAAATCTTACGCTATTAAAGAAAAAACTCCCAGCTCGCTGAAATATGTTCATTTGCTGAAAACCAACAAAACCACGAAAAGTTCTTGTATTTGAAGATAAAATCTTTTTTCTTTGAAGAAGAAAGATCTGGCTGACTGAAATAAGTTCATTAGATGAAAACCAACAAAAATTGACAAGAACCACGAAAAGTTCTTGTATTTTAAGATAAAATCTTACTCTATTAAGGAAAAAACTTGCAGCTCGCTGAAATATGTTCATTTGCTGAAAACCATCAAAACCACGAAAAGTTCTTGAATTTGAAGATAAAATCTTTTTGCTTTGAAGAAGAAAGATCAAGCTGACTGAAATAAGTTCATTAGATGAAAACCAACAAAAATTGACAAGAACCACGAAAAGTTCTTGTATTTTAAGATAAAATCTTACTCTATTAAGGAAAAAACTTGCAGCTCGATGAAATATGTTCATTTGCTGAAAACCATCAAAACCACGAAAAGTTCTTGTATTTGAAGATAAAATCTTTTTGCTTTGAAGAAGAAAAATCTAGCTGACTGAAATAAGTTCATTAGATGAAAACCAACAAAAATTGACAAGAACCACGAAAAGTTCTTGTATTTTAAGATAAAATCTTACTCTATTAAGGAAAAAACTTCCAGCTCGCTGAAATCTGTTCATTTGCTGAAAACCATCAAAACCACGAAAAGTTCTTGTATTTGAAGCTAAAATCCTTTTGCTTTGAAGAAGAAAGATCCAGCTGACTGAAATAAGTTCATCAGATGAAAACCAACAAAAATTGACAAGAACCACGAAAAGTTCTTGTATTTTAAGATAAAATCTTACGCTATTCAGGAAAAAACTCCCAGCTCGCTGAAATATGTTCATTTGCTGAAAACCATCAAAACCACGAAAAGTTCTTGTATTTGAAGATAAAATCTTTTTGCTTTGAAGAAGAAAGATCTAGCTGACTGAAATAAGTTCATTGGATTGAAACCAACAAAAATTGACAAGAACCACGAAAAGTTCTTGTATTTTAAGATAAAATCTTACGCTATTAAAGAAAAAACTCCCAGCTCGCTGAAATATGTTCATTTGCTGAAAACCAACAAAACCACGAAAAGTTCTTGTATTTGAAGATAAAATCTTTTTGCTTTGAAGAAGAAAGATCGAGCTGACTGAAATAAGTTCATTAGATGAAAACCAACAAAAATTGACAAGAGCCACGAAAAGTTCTTGTATTTTAAGATAAAATCTTACTCTATTAAGGAAAAAACTTCCAGCTCACTGAAATATGTTCATTTGCTGAAAACCATCAAAACCACGAAAAGTTCTTGAATTTGAAGATAAAATCTTTTTGCTTTGAAGAAGAAAGATCGAGCTGACTGAAATAAGTTCATTAGATGAAAACCAACAAAAATTGACAAGAACCACGAAAAGTTCTTGTATTTTAAGATAAAATCTTACTCTATTAAGGAAAAAACTTCCAGCTCTCTGAAATATGTTCATTTGCTGGAAACCATCAAAACCACGAAAAGTTCTTGTATTTGAAGATAAAATCTTTTTGCTTTGAAGAAGAAAGATCTAGCTGACTGAAATAAGTTCATCAGATGAAAACCAACAAAAATTGACAAGAACCACGAAAAGTTCTTGTATTTTAAGATAAAATCTTACTCTATTAAGGAAAAAACTTCCAGCTCTCTGAAATATGTTCATTTGCTGAAAACCATCAAAACCACGAAAAGTTCTTGTATTTGAAGATAAAATCTTTTTGCTTTGAAGAAGAAAGATCTGGCTGACTGAAATAAGTTCATTAGATGAAAACCAACAAAAATTGACAAGAACCACGAAAAGTTCTTGTATTTTAAGATAAAATCTTACTCTATTAAGGAAAAAAACTTCCAACTCTCTGAAATATGTTAATTTGCTGAAAACCATCAAAACCACGAAAAGTTCTTGTATTTGAAGATAAAATCTTACGCTATTAAAGAAAAAACTCCCAGCTCGCTGAAATATGTTCATTTGCTGAAAACCATCAAAACCACGAAAAGTTCTTGTATTTGAAGATAAAATCTTTTTGCTTTGACGAAGAAAGATCTAGCTGACTGAAATAAGTTCATTAGATGAAAACCAACAAAAATTGACAAGAACTACGAAAAGTTCTTGTATTTTAAGATAAAATCTCACGCTATTAAAGAAAAAACTTCCAGCTCGCTGAAATCTGTTCATTTGCTGAAAACCATCAAAACCACGAAAAGTTCTTGTATTTGAAGATAAAATCTTTTTGCTTTGAAGAAGCAAGATCTAGCTGACTGAAATAAGTTCATTAGATGAAAACCAACAAAAATTGACAAGAACCACGAAAAGTTCTTGTATTTTAAGATAAAATCTTACGCTATTAAAGAAAAAACTCCCAGCTCGCTGAAATATGTTCATTTGCTGAAAAACAACAAAACCGCGAAAAGTTCTTGTATTTGAAGATAAAATCCTTTTGCTTTGAAGAAGAAAGATCTAGCTGACTGAAATAAGTTCATTAGATGAAAACCAACAAAAATTGACAAGAACCACGAAAAGTTCTTGTATTTTAAGATAAAATCTTACGCTATTAAAGAAAAAACTCCCAGCTCGCTGAAATATGTTCATTTGCTGAAAACCAACAAAACCACGAAACGTTCTTGTATTTGAAGATAAAATCTTTTTGCTTTGAAGAAGAAAGATCTAGCTGACTGAAATAAGTTCATTAGATGAAAACCAACAAAAATTGACAAGAGCCACGAAAAGTTCTTGTATTTTAAGATAAAATCTTACTCTATTAAGGAAAAAACTTGCAGCTCGCTGAAATATGTTCATTTGCTGAAAACCATCAAAACCACGAAAGGTTCTTGCATTTGAAGATAAAATCTTTTTGCTTTGAAGAAGAAAGATCTAGCTGACTGAAATAAGTTCATTAGATGAAAACCAACAAAAATTGACAAGAACCACGAAAAGTTCTTGTATTTTAAGATAAAATCTTACGCTATCAAAGAAAAAACTCCCAGCTCGCTGAAATATGTTCATTTGCTGAAAACCATCAAAACCACGAAAAGTTCTTGTATTTGAAGATAAAATCTTTTTGCTTTGAAGAAGAAAGATCTAGCTGACTGAAAAAAGTTCATTAGATGAAAACCAACAAAAATTGACAAGAACCACGAAAAGTTCTTGTATTTTAAGATAAAATCTTACTCTATTCAGGAAAAAACTTCCAGCTCGCTGAAATATGTTCATTTGCTGAAAACCATCAAAACTACGAAAAGTTCCTGTATTTGAAGATAAAATCTTTTTGCTTTGAAGAAGATCTAGCTGACTGAAATAAGTTCATTAGATGAAAACCAACAAAAATTGACAAGAACCACGAAAAGTTCTTGTATTTTAAGATAAAATCTTACTCTATTAAGGAAAAAACTTCCAGCTCGCTGAAATATGTTCATTTGCTGAAAACCATCAAAACCACGAAAAGTTCTTGTATTTGAAGATACAATCTTTTTGCTTTGAAGAAGAAAGATCTAGCTGACTGAAATAAGTTCATTAGATGAAAACCAACAAAAATTGACAAGAACCACGAAAAGTTCTTGTATTTTAAGATAAAATCTTACTCTATTAAGGAAAAAACTTCCAGCTCGCTGAAATATGTTCATTTGCTGAAAACCATCAAAACCACGAAAAGTTCCTGTATTTGAAGATAAAATCTTTTTGCTTTGACGAAGAAAGATCTAGCTGACTGAAATAAGTTCATCAGATGAAAACCAACAAAAATTGACAAGAACCACGAAAAGTTCTTGTATTTTAAGATAAAATCTTACTCTATTAAGGAAAAAACTTCCAGCTCGCTGAAATCTGTTCATTTGCTGAAAACCAACAAAACCACCAAAAGTTCTTGTATTTGAAGATAAAATCTTTTTGCTTTGACGAAGAAAGATCTAGCTGACTGAAATAAGTTCATGAGATGAAAACCAACAAAAATTGACAAGAACCACGAAAAGTTCTTGTATTTTAAGATAAAGTCTTAGGCTATTAAAGAAAAAACTTCCAGCTCGCTGAAATCTGTTCATTTGCTCAAAACCATCAAAACCACGAAAAGTTCTTGTATTTGAAGATAAAATCTTTTTGCTTTGAAGAAGAAAGATCTAGCTGACTGAAATAAGTTCATTAGATGAAAACCAACAAAAATTGACAAGAACCACGAAAAGTTCTTGTATTTTAAGATAAAATCTTACGCTATTAAAGAAAAAACTTCCAGCTCGCTGAAATATGTTCATTTGATGAAAACCATCAAAACCACGAAAAGTTCTTGTATTTGAAGATAAAATATTTTTGCTTTGAAGAAGAAAGATCTAGCTGACTGAAATAAGTTCATTAGATGAAAACCAACAAAAATTGACAAGAACCACGAAAAGTTCTTGTATTTTAAGATAAAATCTTACGCTATTAAAGAAAAAACTTCCAGCTCGCTGAAATATGTTCATTTGCTGAAAACCAACAAAACCACGAAAAGTTCTTGTATTTGAAGATAAAATCTTTTTTCTTTGAAGAAGAAAGATCTCGCTGACTGAAATAAGTTCATTCGATGAAAACCAACAAAAATTGACAAGAGCCACGAAAAGTTCTTGTATTTTAAGATAAAATCTTACTCGATTAAGGAAAAAACTTCCAGCTCTCTGAAATATGTTCATTTGCTGAAAACCATCAAAACCACGAAAAGTTCTTGAATTTGAAGATAAAATCTTTTTGCTTTGAAGAAGAAAGATCTAGCTGACTGAAATAAGTTCATTAGATGAAAACCAACAAAAATTGACAAGAACCACGAAAAGTTCTTGTATTTTAAGATAAAATCTTAGGCTATTAAAGAAAAAACTTCCAGCTCGCTGAAATCTGTTCATTTGCTGAAAACCATCAAAACCACGAAAAGTTCTTGAATTTGAAGATAAAATCTTTTTGCTTTGAAGAAGAAAGATCTAGCTGACTGAAATAAGTTCATTAGATGAAAACCAACAAAAATTGACAAGAACCACGAAAAGTTCTTGTATTTTAAGATAAAATCTTACTCTATTAAGGAAAAAACTTCCAGCTCGCTGAAATATGTTCATTTGCTTAAAACCATCAAAACCACGAAAAGTTCTTGAATTTGAAGATAAAATCTTTTTGCTTTGAAGAAGAAAGATCCAGCTGACTGAAATAAGTTCATTCGATGAAAACCAACAAAAATTGACAAGAACCACGAAAAGTTCTTGTATTTTAAGATAAAATCTTACTCTATTAAGGAAAAAACTTCCAGCTCTCTGAAATATGTTCATTTGCTGAAAACCATCAAAACCACGAAAAGTTCTTGTATTTGAAGATAAAATCTTTTTGCTTTGAAGAAGAAAGGTCTAGCTGACTGAAATAAGTTCATTAGATGAAAACCAACAAAAATTGACAAGAACCACGAAAAGTTCTTGTATTTTAAGATAAAATCTTACGCTATTAAAGAAAAAACTCCCAGCTCGCTGAAATATGTTCATTTGCTGAAAAACATCAAAACCACGAAAAGTTCTTGTATTTGAAGATAAAATCTTTTTGCTTTGAAGAAGAAAGATCTAGCTGACTGAAATAAGTTCATTAGATGAAAACCAACAAAAATTGACAAGAACCACGAAAAGTTCTTGTATTTTAAGATAAAATCTTAGGCTATTAAAGAAAAAACTTCCAGCTCGCTGAAATCTGTTCATTTGCTGAAAACCATCAAAACCACGAAAAGTTCTTGTATTTGAAGATAAAATCTTTTTGCTTTGAAGAAGAAAGATCTAGCTGACTGAAATAAGTTCATTAGATGAAAACCAACAAAAATTGACAAGAACCACGAAAAGTTCTTGTATTTTAAGATAAAATCTTACGCTATTAAAGAAAAAACTCCCAGCTCGCGGAAATATGTTCATTTGCTGAAAACCAACAAAACCACGAAAAGTTCTTGTATTTGAAGATAAAATCTTTTTTCTTTGAAGAAGAAAGATCTAGCTGACTGAAATAAGTTCATTAGATGAAAACCAACAAAAATTGACAAGAGCCACGAAAAGTTCTTGTATTTTAAGATAAAATCTTACTCTATTAAGGAAAAAACTTCCAGCTCGCTGAAATATGTTCATTTGCTGAAAACCATCAAAACCACGAAAAGTTCTTGTATTTGAAGATAAAATCTTTTTGCTTTGAAGAAGAAAGATCTAGCTGACTGAAATAAGTTCATTAGATGAAAACCAACAAAAATTGACAAGAACCACGAAAAGTTCTTGTATTTTAAGATAAAATCTTAGGCTATTAAAGAAAAAACTTCCAGCTCGCTGAAATCTGTTCATTTGCTGAAAACCATCAAAACCACGAAAAGTTCTTGTATTTGAAGATAAAATCTTTTTGCTTTGAAGAAGAAAGATCTAGCTGACTGAAATAAGTTCATCAGATGAAAACCAACAAAAATTGACAAGAACCACGAAAAGTTCTTGTATTTTAAGATAAAATCTTAGGCTATTAAAGAAAAAACTTCCAGCTCGCTGAAATCTGTTCATTTGCTGAAAACCAACAAAACCACGAAAAGTTCTTGTATTTGAAGATAAAATCTTTTTTCTTTGAAGAAGAAAGATCTAGCTGACTGAAATAAGTTCATTAGATGAAAACCAACAAAAATTGACAAGAGCCACGAAAAGTTCTTGTATTTTAAGATAAAATCTTACGCTATTAAAGAAAAAACTCCCAGCTCGCGGAAATATGTTCATTTGCTGAAAACCAACAAAACCACGAAAAGTTCTTGTATTTGAAGATAAAATCTTTTTTCTTTGTAGAAGAAAGATCTAGCTGACTGAAATAAGTTCATTAGATGAAAACCAACAAAAATTGACAAGAGCCACGAAAAGTTCTTGTATTTTAAGATAAAATCTTAGGCTATTAAAGAAAAAACTTCCAGCTCGCTGAAATCTGTTCATTTGCTGAAAACCATCAAAACCACGAAAAGTTCTTGTATTTGAAGATAAAATCTTTTTGCTTTGAAGAAGAAAGATCTAGCTGACTGAAATAAGTTCATCAGATGAAAACCAACAAAAATTGACAAGAACCACGAAAAGTTCTTGTATTTTAAGATAAAATCTTAGGCTATTAAAGAAAAAACTTCCAGCTCGCTGAAATCTGTTCATTTGCTGAAAACCAACAAAACCACGAAAAGTTCTTGTATTTGAAGATAAAATCTTTTTTCTTTGAAGAAGAAAGATCTAGCTGACTGAAATAAGTTCATTAGATGAAAACCAACAAAAATTGACAAGAGCCACGAAAAGTTCTTGTATTTTAAGATAAAATCTTACTCTATTAAGGAAAAAACTTCCAGCTCGCTGAAATCTGTTCATTTGCTGAAAACCATCAAAACCACGAAAAGTTCTTGTATTTGAAGATAAAATCCTTTTGCTTTGAAGAAGAAAGATCTAGCTGACTGAAATAAGTTCATTAGATGAAAACCAACAAAAATTGACAAGAACCACGAAAAGTTCTTGTATTTTAAGATAAAATCTTACTCTATTAAGGAAAAAACTTCCAGCTCTCTGAAATATGTTCATTTGCTGAAAACCATCAAAACCACGAAAAGTTCTTGTATTTGAAGATAAAATCTTTTTGCTTTGAAGAAGAAAGATCTCGCTGACTGAAATAAGTTCATTAGATGAAAACCAACAAAAATTGACAAGAACCACGAAAAGTTCTTGTATTTTAAGATAAAATCTTAGGCTATTGAAGAAAAAACTTCCAGCTCGCTGAAATCTGTTCATTTGCTGAAAACCATCAAAACCACGAAAAGTTCTTGTATTTGAAGATAAAATCTTTTTGCTTTGAAGAAGGAAGATCTAGCTGACTGAAATAAGTTCATGAGATGAAAACCAACAAAAATTGACAAGAACCACGAAAAGTTCTTGTATTTTAAGATAAAATCTTAGGCTATTAATGAAAAAACTTCCAGCTCGCTGAAATCTGTTCATTTGCTGAAAACCATCAAAACCACGAAAAGTTCTTGAATTTGAAGATAAAATCTTTTTGCTTTGAAGAAGAAAGATCTAGCTGACTGAAATAAGTTCATTAGATGAAAACCAACAAAAATTGACAAGAACCACGAAAAGTTCTTGTATTTTAAGATAAAATCTTACTCTATTAAGGAAAAAACTTCCAGCTCTCTGAAATATGTTCATTTGCTGAAAACCATCAAAACCACGAAAAGTTCTTGTATTTAAAGATAAAATCTTTTTGCTTTGAAGAAGAAAGATCTAGCTGACTGAAATAAGTTCATTCGATGAAAACCAACAAAAATTGACAAGAACCACGAAAAGTTCTTGTATTTTAAGATAAAATCTTACTCTATTAAGGAAAAAACTTCCAGCTCGCTGAAATATGTTAATTTGCTTCAAACCATCAAAACCACGAAAAGTTCTTGAATTTGAAGATAAAATCTTTTTGCTTTGAAGAAGAAAGATGCAGCTGACTGAAATAAGTTCATTAGATGAAAACCAACAAAAATTGACAAGAACCACGAAAAGTTCTTGTATTTTAAGATAAAATCTTACTCTATTAAGGAAAAAACTTCCAGCTCTCTGAAATATGTTCATTTGCTGAAAACCATCAAAACCACGAAAAGTTCTTGTATTTGAAGATAAAATCTTTTTGCTTTGAAGAAGAAAGATCTAGCTGACTGAAATAAGTTCATTAGATGAAAACCAACAAAAATTGACAAGAACCACGAAAAGTTCTTGTATTTTAAGATAAAATCTTAGGCTATTGAAGAAAAAACTTCCAGCTCGCTGAAATCTGTTCATTTGCTGAAAACCATCAAAACCACGAAAAGTTCTTGTATTTGAAGATAAAATCTTTTTGCTTTGAAGAAGAAAGATCTAGCTGACTGAAATAAGTTCATTAGATGAAAACCAACAAAAATTGACAAGAACCACGAAAAGTTCTTGTATTTTAAGATAAAATCTTACGCTATTAAAGAAAAAACTCCCAGCTCGCTGAAATATGTTCATTTGCTGAAAACCATCAAAACCACGAAAAGTTCTTGTATTTGAAGATAAAATCTTTTTGCTTTGAAGAAGAAAGATCTTGCTGACTGAAATAAGTTCATTAGATGAAAACCAACAAAAATTGACAAGAACCACGAAAAGTTCTTGTATTTTAAGATAAAATCTTACGCTATTAAAGAAAAAACTCCCAGCTCGCTGAAATATGTTCATTTGCTGAAAAACAACAAAACCGCTAAAAGTTCTTGTATTTGAAGATAAAATCCTTTTGCTTTGAAGAAGAAAGATCTCGCTGACTGAAATAAGTTCATTAGATGAAAACCAACAAAAATTGACAAGAACCACGAAAAGTTCTTGTATTTTAAGATAAAATCTTACGCTATTAAAGAAAAAACTCCCAGCTCGCGGAAATATGTTCATTTACTGAAAACCAACAAAACCACGAAAAGTTCTTGTATTTGAAGATAAAATCTTTTTTCTTTGAAGAAGAAAGATCTAGCTGACTGAAATAAGTTCATTAGATGAAAACCAACAAAAATTGACAAGAGCCACGAAAAGTTCTTGTATTTTAAGATAAAATCTTACTCTATTAAGGAAAAAACTTCCAGCTCGCTGAAATATGTTCATTTGCTGAAAACCATCAAAACCACGAAAAGTTCTTGTGTTTGAAGATAAAATCTTTTTGCTTTGAAGAAGAAAGATCTAGCTGACTGAAATAAGTTCATTAGATGAAAACCAACAAAAATTGACAAGAACCACGAAAAGTTCTTGAATTTAAGATAAAATCTTAGGCTATTAAAGAAAAAACTTCCAGCTCGCTGAAATCTGTTCATTTGCTGAAAACCATCAAAACCACGAAAAGTTCTTGTATTTGAAGATAAAATCTTTTTGCATTGAAGAAGAAAGATCTAGCTGACTGAAATAAGTTCATCAGATGAAAACCAACAAAAATTGACAAGAACCACGAAAAGTTCTTGTATTTTAAGATAAAATCTTAGGCTATTAAAGAAAAAACTTCCAGCTCGCTGAAATCTGTTCATTTGCTGAAAACCAACAAAACCACGAAAAGTTCTTGTATTTGAAGATAAAATCTTTTTTCTTTGAAGAAGAAAGATCCAGCTGACTGAAATAAGTTCATTAGATGAAAACCAACAAAAATTGACAAGAGCCACGAAAAGTTCTTGTATTTTAAGATAAAATCTTACTCTATTAAGGAAAAAACTTCCAGCTCGCTGAAATCTGTTCATTTGCTGAAAACCATCAAAACCACGAAAAGTTCTTGTATTTGAAGATAAAATCTTTTTGCTTTGAAGAAGAAAGATCTAGCTGACTGAAATAAGTTCATGAGATGAAAACCAACAAAAATTGACAAGAACCACGAAAAGTTCTTGTATTTTAAGATAAAATCTTACTCTATTAAGGAAAAAACTTCCAGCTCGATGAAATATGTTCATTTGATGAAAACCATCAAAACCACGAAAAGTTCTTGTATTTGAAGATAAAATATTTTTGCTTTGAAGAAGAAAGATCTAGCTGACTGAAATAAGTTCATTAGATGAAAACCAACAAAAATTGACAAGAACCACGAAAAGTTCTTGTATTTTAAGATAAAATCTTACGCTATTAAAGAAAAAACTCCCAGCTCGCTGAAATATGTTCATTTGCTGAAAAACAACAAAACCGCGAAAAGTTCTTGTATTTGAAGATAAAATCCTTTTGCTTTGAAGAAGAAAGATCTAGCTGACTGAAATAAGTTCATCAGATGAAAACCAACAAAAATTGACAAGAACCACGAAAAGTTCTTGTATTTTAAGATAAAGTCTTAGGCTATTAAAGAAAAAACTTCCAGCTCGCTGAAATCTGTTCATTTGCTGAAAACCATCAAAACCACGAAAAGTTCTTGTATTTGAAGATAAAATCTTTTTGCTTTGAAGAAGAAAGATCTAGCTGACTGAAATAAGTTCATTAGATGAAAACCAACAAAAATTGACAAGAACCACGAAAAGTTCTTGTATTTTAAGATAAAATCTTACGCTATTAAAGAAAAAACTTCCAGCTCGCTGAAATATGTTCATTTGCTGAAAACCATCAAAACCACGAAAAGTTCTTGTATTTGAAGATAAAATCTTTTTGCTTTGAAGAAGAAAGATCTAGCTGACTGAAATAAGTTCATTGGATGAAAACCAACAAAAATTGACAAGAACCACGAAAAGTTCTTGTATTTTAAGATAAAATCTTACGCTATTAAAGAAAAAACTTCCAGCTCGCTGAAATATGTTCATTTGCTGAAAACCAACAAAACCACGAAAAGTTCTTGTATTTGAAGATAAAATCTTTTTTCTTTGAAGAAGAACGATCTCGCTGACTGAAATAAGTTCATTAGATGAAAACCAACAAAAATTGACAAGAGCCACGAAAAGTTCTTGTATTTTAAGATAAAATCTTACTCGATTAAGGAAAAAACTTCCAGCTCGCTGAAATATGTTCATTTGCTGAAAACCATCAAAACCACGAAAAGTTCTTGAATTTGAAGATAAAATCTTTTTGCTTTGAAGAAGAAAGATCTAGCTGACTGAAATAAGTTCATTAGATGAAAACCAACAAAAATTGACAAGAACCACGAAAAGTTCTTGTATTTTAAGATAAAATCTTAGGCTATTAAAGAAAAAACTTCCAGCTCGCTGAAATCTGTTCATTTGCTGAAAACCATCAAAACCACGAAAAGTTCTTGAATTTGAAGATAAAATCTTTTTGCTTTGAAGAAGAAAGATCTAGCTGACTGAAATAAGTTCATTAGATGAAAACCAACAAAAATTGACAAGAACCACGAAAAGTTCTTGTATTTTAAGATAAAATCTTACTCTATTAAGGAAAAAACTTCCAGCTCTCTGAAATATGTTCATTTGCTGAAAACCATCAAAACCACGAAAAGTTCTTGTATTTGAAGATAAAATCTTTTTGCTTTGAAGAAGAAAGATCGAGCTGACTGAAATAAGTTCATTAGATGAAAACCAACAAAAATTGACAAGAACCACGAAAAGTTCTTGTATTTTAAGATAAAATCTTACTCTATTAAGGAAAAAACTTCCACCTCGCTGAAATATGTTCATTTGCTTAAAACCATCAAAACCACGAAAAGTTCTTGAATTTGAAGATAAAATCTTTTTGCTTTGAAGAAGAAAGATCCAGCTGACTGAAATAAGTTCATTAGATGAAAACCAACAAAAATTGACAAGAACCACGAAAAGTTCTTGTATTTTAAGATAAAATCTTACTCTATTAAGGAAAAAACTTCCAGCTCTCTGAAATATGTTCATTTGCTGAAAACCATCAAAACCACGAAAAGTTCTTGTATTTGAAGATAAAATCTTTTTGCTTTGAAGAAGAAAGATCCAGCTGACTGAAATAAGTTCATTAGATGAAAACCAACAAAAATTGACAAGAACCACGAAAAGTTCTTGTATTTTAAGATAAAATCTTAGGCTATTGAAGAAAAAACTTCCAGCTCGCTGAAATCTGTTCATTTGCTGAAAACCATCAAAAGCACGAAAAGTTCTTGTATTTGAAGATAAAATCTTTTTGCTTTGAAGAAGAAAGATCTAGCTGACTGAAATAAGTTCATTAGATGAAAACCAACAAAAATTGACAAGAACCACGAAAAGTTCTTGTATTTTAAGATAAAATCTTACGCTATTAAAGAAAAAACTCCCAGCTCGCTGAAATATGTTCATTTGCTGAAAAACATCAAAACCACGAAAAGTTCTTGTATTTGAAGATAAAATCTTTTTGCTTTGAAGAAGAAAGATCTTGCTGACTGAAATAAGTTCATTAGATGAAAACCAACAAAAATTGACAAGAACCACGAAAAGTTCTTGTATTTTAAGATAAAATCTTACGCTATTAAAGAAAAAACTCCCAGCTCGCGGAAATATGTTCATTTGCTGAAAACCAACAAAACCACGAAAAGTTCTTGTATTTGAAGATAAAATCTTTTTTCTTTGAAGAAGAAAGATCTAGCTGACTGAAATAAGTTCATTAGATGAAAACCAACAAAAATTGACAAGAGCCACGAAAAGTTCTTGTATTTTAAGATAAAATCTTACTCTATTAAGGAAAAAACTTCCAGCTCGCTGAAATATGTTCATTTGCTGAAAACCATCAAAACCACGAAAAGTTCTTGTATTTGAAGATAAAATCTTTTTGCTTTGAAGAAGAAAGATCTAGCTGACTGAAATAAGTTCATTAGATGAAAACCAACAAAAATTGACAAGAACCACGAAAAGTTCTTGTATTTTAAGATAAAATCTTAGGCTATTAAAGAAAAAACTTCCAGCTCGCTGAAATCTGTTCATTTGCTGAAAACCATCAAAACCACGAAAAGTTCTTGTATTTGAAGATAAAATCTTTTTGCTTTGAAGAAGAACGATCTAGCTGACTGAAATAAGTTCATCAGATGAAAACCAACAAAAATTGACAAGAACCACGAAAAGTTCTTGTATTTTAAGATAAAATCTTAGGCTATTAAAGAAAAAACTTCCAGCTCGCTGAAATCTGTTCATTTGCTGAAAACCATCAAAACCACGAAAAGTTCTTGTATTTGAAGATAAAATCTTTTTGCTTTGAAGAAGAAAGATCTAGCTGACTGAAATAAGTTCATTCGATGAAAACCAACAAAAATTGACAAGAACCACGAAAAGTTCTTGTATTTTAAGATAAAATCTTAATCTGTTAAGGAAAAAACTTCCAGCTCGCTGAAATATGTTCATTTGCTGAAAACCATCAAAACCACGAAAAGTTCTTGTATTTGAAGATAAAATCTTTTTGCTTTGAAGAAGAAAGATCTTGCTGACTGAAATAAGTTCATGAGATGAAAACCAACAAAAATTGACAAGAACCACGAAAAGTTCTTGTATTTTAAGATAAAATCTTACGCTATTAAAGAAAAAACTCCCAGCTCGCTGAAATATGTTCATTTGCTGAAAAACAACAAAACCGCGAAAAGTTCTTGTATTTGAAGATAAAATCCTTTTGCTTTGAAGAAGAAAGATCTAGCTGACTGAAATAAGTTCATTAGATGAAAACCAACAAAAATTGACAAGAACCACGAAAAGTTCTTGTATTTTAAGATAAAATCTTAAGCTATTAAAGAAAAAACTCCCAGCTCGCGGAAATATGTTCATTTGCTGAAAACCAACAAAACCACGAAAAGTTCTTGTATTTGAAGATAAAATCTTTTTTCTTTGAAGAAGAAAGATCTAGCTGACTGAAATAAGTTCATTAGATGAAAACCAACAAAAATTGACAAGAGCCACGAAAAGTTCTTGTATTTTAAGATAAAATCTTACTCTATTAAGGAAAAAACTTCCAGCTCGCTGAAATATGTTCATTTGCTGAAAACCATCAAAACCACGAAAAGTTCTTGTGTTTGAAGATAAAATCTTTTTGCTTTGAAGAAGAAAGATCTAGCTGACTGAAATAAGTTCATCAGATGAAAACCAACAAAAATTGACAAGAACCACGAAAAGTTCTTGTATTTTAAGATAAAATCTTAGGCTATTAAAGAAAAAACTTCCAGCTCGCTGAAATCTGTTCATTTGCTGAAAACCAACAAAACCACGAAAAGTTCTTGTATTTGAAGATAAAATCTTTTTTCTTTGAAGAAGAAAGATCTAGCTGACTGAAATAAGTTCATTAGATGAAAACCAACAAAAATTGACAAGAGCCACGAAAAGTTCTTGTATTTTAAGATAAAATCTTACTCTATTAAGGAAAAAACTTCCAGCTCGCTGAAATCTGTTCATTTGCTGAAAACCATCAAAACCACGAAAAGTTCTTGTATTTGAAGATAAAATCTTTTTGCTTTGAAGAAGAAAGATCTAGCTGACTGAAATAAGTTCATGAGATGAAAACCAACAAAAATTGACAAGAACCACGAAAAGTTCTTGTATTTTAAGATAAAATCTTACTCTATTAAGGAAAAAACTTCCAGCTCGATGAAATATGTTCATTTGATGAAAACCATCAAAACCACGAAAAGTTCTTGTATTTGAAGATAAAATATTTTTGCTTTGACGAAGAAAGATCTAGCTGACTGAAATAAGTTCATTAGATGAAAACCAACAAAAATTGACATGAACCACGAAAAGTTCTTGTATTTTAAGATAAAATCTTAGGCTATTAAAGAAAAAACTTCCAGCTCGCTGAAATCTGTTCATTTGCTGAAAACCATCAAAACCACGAAAAGTTCTTGTATTTGAAGATAAAATCTTTTTGCTTTGAAGAAGAAAGATCTAGCTGACTGAAATAAGTTCATTCGATGAAAACCAACAAAAATTGACAAGAACAACGAAAAGTTCTTGTATTTTAAGATAAAATCTTACGCTATTAAAGAAAAAACTTCCAGCTCGCTGAAATATGTTCATTTGCTGAAAACCATCAAAACCACGAAAAGTTCTTGTATTTGAAGATAAAATCTTTTTGCTTTGAAGAAGAAAGATCTAGCTGACTGAAATAAGTTCATCAGATGAAAACCAACAAAAATTGACAAGAACCACGAAAAGTTCTTGTATTTTAAGATAAAATCTTAGGCTATTAAAGAAAAAACTTCCAGCTCGCTGAAATCTGTTCATTTGCTGAAAACCAACAAAACCACGAAAAGTTCTTGTATTTGAAGATAAAATCTTTTTTCTTTGAAGAAGAAAGATCCAGCTGACTGAAATAAGTTCATTAGATGAAAACCAACAAAAATTGACAAGAGCCACGAAAAGTTCTTGTATTTTAAGATAAAATCTTACTCTATTAAGGAAAAAACTTCCAGCTCGCTGAAATCTGTTCATTTGCTGAAAACCATCAAAACCACGAAAAGTTCTTGTATTTGAAGATAAAATCTTTTTGCTTTGAAGAAGAAAGATCTAGCTGACTGAAATAAGTTCATGAGATGAAAACCAACAAAAATTGACAAGAACCACGAAAAGTTCTTGTATTTTAAGATAAAATCTTACTCTATTAAGGAAAAAACTTCCAGCTCGATGAAATATGTTCATTTGATGAAAACCATCAAAACCACGAAAAGTTCTTGTATTTGAAGATAAAATATTTTTGCTTTGAAGAAGAAAGATCTAGCTGACTGAAATAAGTTCATTAGATGAAAACCAACAAAAATTGACAAGAACCACGAAAAGTTCTTGTATTTTAAGATAAAATCTTACGCTATTAAAGAAAAAACTCCCAGCTCGCTGAAATATGTTCATTTGCTGAAAAACAACAAAACCGCGAAAAGTTCTTGTATTTGAAGATAAAATCCTTTTGCTTTGAAGAAGAAAGATCTAGCTGACTGAAATAAGTTCATCAGATGAAAACCAACAAAAATTGACAAGAACCACGAAAAGTTCTTGTATTTTAAGATAAAATCTTACTCTATTAAGGAAAAAACTTCCAGCTCGCTGAAATCTGTTCATTTGCTGAAAACCAACAAAACCACCAAAAGTTCTTGTATTTGAAGATAAAATCTTTTTGCTTTGACGAAGAAAGATCTAGCTGACTGAAATACGTTCATTAGATGAAAACCAACAAAAATTGACATGAACCACGAAAAGTTCTTGTATTTTAAGATAAAATCTTAGGCTATTAAAGAAAAAACTTCCAGCTCGCTGAAATCTGTTCATTTGCTGAAAACCATCAAAACCACGAAAAGTTCTTGTATTTGAAGATAAAATCTTTTTGCTTTGAAGAAGAAAGATCTAGCTGACTGAAATAAGTTCATTAGATGAAAACCAACAAAAATTGACAAGAACAACGAAAAGTTCTTGTATTTTAAGATAAAATCTTACGCTATTAAAGAAAAAACTTCGAGCTCGCTGAAATATGTTCATTTGCTGAAAACCATCAAAACCACGAAAAGTTCTTGTATTTGAAGATAAAATCTTTTTGCTTTGAAGAAGAAAGATCTAGCTGACTGAAATAAGTTCATTAGATGAAAACCAACAAAAATTGACAAGAACCACGAAAAGTTCTTGTATTTTAAGATAAAATCTTACTCTATTAAGGAAAAAACTTCCAGCTCGATGAAATATGTTCATTTGATGAAAACCATCAAAACCACGAAAAGTTCTTGTATTTGAAGATAAAATATTTTTGCTTTGAAGAAGAAAGATCTAGCTGACTGAAATAAGTTCATTAGATGAAAACCAACAAAAATTGACAAGAACCACGAAAAGTTCTTGTATTTTAAGATAAAATCTTACGCTATTAAAGAAAAAACTCCCAGCTCGCTGAAATATGTTCATTTGCTGAAAAACAACAAAACCGCGAAAAGTTCTTGTATTTGAAGATAAAATCCTTTTGCTTTGAAGAAGAAAGATCTAGCTGACTGAAATAAGTTCATCAGATGAAAACCAACAAAAATTGACAAGAACCACGAAAAGTTCTTGTATTTTAAGATAAAATCTTACTCTATTAAGGAAAAAACTTCCAGCTCGCTGAAATCTGTTCATTTGCTGAAAACCAACAAAACCACCAAAAGTTCTTGTATTTGAAGATAAAATCTTTTTGCTTTGACGAAGAAAGATCTAGCTGACTGAAATAAGTTCATTAGATGAAAACCAACAAAAATTGACATGAACCACGAAAAGTTCTTGTATTTTAAGATAAAATCTTAGGCTATTAAAGAAAAAACTTCCAGCTCGCTGAAATCTGTTCATTTGCTGAAAACCATCAAAACCACGAAAAGTTCTTGTATTTGAAGATAAAATCTTTTTGCTTTGAAGAAGAAAGATCTAGCTGACTGAAATAAGTTCATTAGATGAAAACCAACAAAAATTGACAAGAACAACGAAAAGTTCTTGTATTTTAAGATAAAATCTTACGCTATTAAAGAAAAAACTTCGAGCTCGCTGAAATATGTTCATTTGCTGAAAACCATCAAAACCACGAAAAGTTCTTGTATTTGAAGATAAAATCTTTTTGCTTTGAAGAAGAAAGATCTAGCTGACTGAAATAAGTTCATTAGATGAAAACCAACAAAAATTGACAAGAACCACGAAAAGTTCTTGTATTTTAAGATAAAATCTTACGTTATTAAAGAAAAAACTCCCAGCTCGCTGAAATCTGTTCATCTGCTGAAAACCATCAAAACCACGAAAAGTTCTTGTATTTGAAGATAAAATCTTTTTGCTTTGAAGAAGAAAGATCTAGCTGACTGAAATAAGTTCATGAGATGAAAACCAACAAAAATTGACAAGAACCACGAAAAGTTCTTGTATTTTAAGATAAAATCTTACTCTATTAAGGAAAAAACTTCCAGCTCGCTGAGATATGTTCATTTGCTGAAAACCATCAAAACCACGAAAAGTTCTTGTATTTGAAGATAAAATATTTTTGCTTTGAAGAAGAAAGATCTAGCTGACTGAAATAAGTTCATTAGATGAAAACCAACAAAAATTGACAAGAACCACGAAAAGTTCTTGTATTTTAAGATAAAATCTTACTCTATTAAGGAAAAAACTTCCAGCTCGCTGAAATCTGTTCATTTGCTGAACACCAACAAAACCACCAAAAGTTCTTGTATTTGAAGATAAAATCTTTTTGCTTTGAAGAAGAAAGATCTAGCTGACTGAAATAAGTTCATTAGATGAAAACAAACAAAAATTGACAAGAACCACGAAAAGTTCTTGTATTTTAAGATAAAATCTTAGGCTGTTAAAGAAAAAACTTCCAGCTAGCTGAAATCTGTTCATTTGCTGAAAACCATCAAAACCACGAAAAGTTCTTGTATTTGAAGATAAAATCTTTTTGCTTTGAAGAAGAAAGATCTAGCTGACTGAAATAAGTTCATTAGATGAAAACCAACAAAAATTGACAAGAACCACGAAAAGTTCTTGTATTTTAAGATAAAATCTTACTCTATTAAGGAAAAAACTACCTGCTCGCTGAAATATGTTCGTTTGCTGAAAACCATCAAAACCACGAAAAGTTCTTGTATTTGAAGATAAAATATTTTTGCTTTGAAGAAGAAAGATCTAGCTGACTGAAATAAGTTCATTAGATGAAAACCAACAAAAATTGACAAGAACCACGAAAAGTTCTTGTATTTTAAGATAAAATCTTGCTCTATTAAGGAAAAAACTTCCAGCTCGCTGAAATCTGTTCATTTGCTGAACACCAACAAAACCACCAAAAGTTCTTGTATTTGAAGATAAAATCTTTTTGCTTTGAAGAAGAAAGATCTAGCTGACTGAAATAAGTTCATTAGATGAAAACAAACAAAAATTGACAAGAACCACGAAAAGTTGTTGTATTTTGAGATAAAATCTTAGGCTATTAAAGAAAAAACTTCCAGCTCGCTGAAATCTGTTCATTTGCTGAAAACCATCAAAACCACGAAAAGTTCTTGTATTTGAAGATAAAATCTTTTCGCTTTGAAGAAGAAAGATCTAGCTGACTGAAATAAGTTCATTAGATGAAAACCAACAAAAATTGACAAGAACCACGAAAAGTTCTTGTATTTTAAGATAAAATCTTACTCTATTCAGGAAAAAACTTGCAGCTCGCTGAAATATGTTCATTTGCTGAAAACCATCAAAACCACGAAAAGTTCTTGAATTTGAAGATAAAATCTTTTTGCTTTGAAGAAGAAAGATCTAGCTGACTGAAATAAGTTCATGAGATGAAAACCAACAAAAATTGACAAGAACCACGAAAAGTTCTTGTATTTTAAGATAAAATCTTACTCTATTAAGGAAAAAACTTCCAGCTCGCTGAAATCTGTTCATTTGCTGAAAACCAACAAAACCACCAAAAGTTCTTGTATTTGAAGATAAAATCTTTTTGCTTTGACGAAGAAAGATCTAGCTGACTGAAATAAGTTCATTAGATGAAAACAAACAAAAATTGACAAGAACCACGAAAAGTTCTTGTATTTTGAGATAAAATCTTAGGCGATTAAAGAAAAAACTTCCAGCTCGCTGAAATCTGTTCATTTGCTGAAAACCATCAAAACCACGAAAAGTTCTTGTATTTGAAGATAAAATCTTTTTGCTTTGAAGAAGAAAGATCTAGCTGACTGAAATAAGTTCATTAGATGAAAACCAACAAAAATTGACAGGAACCACGAAAAGTTCTTGTATTTTAAGATAAAATCTTACTCTATTCAGGAAAAAACTTCCAGCTTGCTGAAATATGTTCATTTGCTGAAAACCATCAAAACCACGAAAAGTTCTTGTATTTGAAGATAAAATCTTTTTGCTTTGAAGAAGAAAGATCTAGCTGACTGAAATAAGTTCATTAGATGAAAACCAACAAAAATTGACAAGAACCACGAAAAGTTCTTGTATTTTAAGATAAAATCTTACGCTATTAAAGAAAAAACTCCCAGCTCGCTGAAATATGTTCATTTGCTGAAAACCAACAAAACCACGAAAAGTTCTTGTATTTGAAGATAAAATCTTTTTTCTTTGAAGAAGAAAGATCTGGCTGACTGAAATAAGTTCATTCGATGAAAACCAACAAAAATTGACAAGAACCACGAAAAGTTCTTGTATTTTAAGATAAAATCTTACTCTATTCAGGAAAAAACTTGCAGCTCGCTGAAATATGTTCATTTGCTGAAAACCATCAAAACCACGAAAAGTTCTTGAATTTGAAGATAAAATCTTTTTGCTTTGAAGAAGAAAGATCTAGCTGACTGAAATAAGTTCATGAGATGAAAACCAACAAAAATTGACAAGAACCACGAAAAGTTCTTGTATTTTAAGATAAAATCTTACTCTATTAAGGAAAAAACTTCCAGCTCGCTGAGATATGTTCATTTGCTGAAAACCATCAAAACCACGAAAAGTTCTTGTATTTGAAGATAAAATATTTTTGCTTTGAAGAAGAAAGATCTAGCTGACTGAAATAAGTTCATTAGATGAAAACCAACAAAAATTGACAAGAACCACGAAAAGTTCTTGTATTTTAAGATAAAATCTTACTCTATTAAGGAAAAAACTTCCAGCTCGCTGAAATCTGTTCATTTGCTGAACACCAACAAAACCACCAAAAGTTCTTGTATTTGAAGATAAAATCTTTTTGCTTTGAAGAAGAAAGATCTAGCTGACTGAAATAAGTTCATTAGATGAAAACAAACAAAAATTGACAAGAACCACGAAAAGTTCTTGTATTTTAAGATAAAATCTTAGGCTATTAAAGAAAAAACTTCCAGCTCGCTGAAATATGTTCATTTGCTGAAAACCATCAAAACCACAAAAAGTTCTTGAATTTGAAGATAAAATCTTTTTGCTTTGAAGAAGAAAGATCTAGCTGACTGAAATAAGTTCATTAGATGAAAACCAACAAAAATTGACAAGAACCACGAAAAGTTCTTGTATTTTAAGATAAAATCTTACTCTATTAAGGAAAAAACTTGCAGCTCGCTGAAATCTGTTCATTTGCTGAAAACCATCAAAACCACGAAAAGTTCTTGAATTTGAAGATAAAATCTTTTTGCTTTGAAGAAGAAAGATCTAGCTGACTGAAATAAGTTCATCAGATGAAAACCAACAAAAATTGACAAGAACCACGAAAAGTTCTTGTATTTTAAGATAAAATCTTAGGCTATTAAAGAAAAAACTTCCAGCTCGCTGAAATCTGTTCATTTGCTGAAAACCAACAAAACCACGAAAAGTTCTTGTATTTGAAGATAAAATCTTTTTTCTTTGAAGAAGAAAGATCCAGCTGACTGAAATAAGTTCATTAGATGAAAACCAACAAAAATTGACAAGAGCCACGAAAAGTTCTTGTATTTTAAGATAAAATCTTACTCTATTAAGGAAAAAACTTCCAGCTCGCTGAAATCTGTTCATTTGCTGAAAACCATCAAAACCACGAAAAGTTCTTGTATTTGAAGATAAAATCCTTTTGCTTTGAAGAAGAAAGATCTAGCTGACTGAAATAAGTTCATCAGATGAAAACCAACAAAAATTGACAAGAACCACGAAAAGTTCTTGTATTTTAAGATAAAATCTTACTCTATTAAGGAAAAAACTTCCAGCTCGCTGAAATCTGTTCATTTGCTGAAAACCATCAAAACCACGAAAAGTTCTTGTATTTGAAGATAAAATCTTTTTGCTTTGAAGAAGAAAGATCTAGCTGACTGAAATAAGTTCATTAGATGAAAACCAACAAAAATTGACAAGAACCACGAAAAGTTCTTGTATTTTAAGATAAAATCTTACGCTATTAAAGAAAAAACTCCCAGCTCGCTGAAATATGTTCATTTGCTGAAAACCAACAAAACCACGAAAAGTTCTTGAATTTGAAGATAAAATCTTTTTTCTTTGAAGAAGAAAGATCTAGCTGACTGAAATAAGTTCATTAGATGAAAACCAACAAAAATTGACAAGAGCCACGAAAAGTTCTTGTATTTTAAGATAAAATCTTACTCTATTAAGGAAAAAACTTCCAGCTCGCTGAAATCTGTTCATCTGCTGAAAACCATCAAAACCACGAAAAGTTCTTGTATTTGAAGATAAAATCTTTTTGCTTTGAAGAAGAAAGATCTAGCTGACTGAAATAAGTTCATGAGATGAAAACCAACAAAAATTGACAAGAACCACGAAAAGTTCTTGTATTTTAAGATAAAATCTTACTCTATTAAGGAAAAAACTTCCAGCTCGCTGAAATATGTTCATTTGCTGAAAACCATCAAAACCACGAAAAGTTCTTGTATTTGAAGATAAAATATTTTTGCTTTGAAGAAGAAAGATCTAGCTGACTGAAATAAGTTCATTGGATGAAAACCAACAAAAATTGACAAGAACCACGAAAAGTTCTTGTATTTTAAGATAAAATCTTACTCTATTAAGGAAAAAACTTCCAGCTCGCTGAAATCTGTTCATTTGCTGAACACCAACAAAACCACCAAAAGTTCTTGTATTTGAAGATAAAATCTTTTTGCTTTGAAGAAGAAAGATCTAGCTGACTGAAATAAGTTCATTAGATGAAAACAAACAAAAATTGACAAGAACCACGAAAAGTTCTTGGATTTTAAGATAAAATCTTGGGCTATTAAAGAAAAAACTTCCAGCTCGCTGAAATCTGTTCATTTGCTGAAAACCATCAAAACCACAAAAAGTTCTTGTATTTGAAGATAAAATCTTTTTGCTTTGAAGAAGAAAGATCTAGCTGACTGAAATAAGTTCATTAGATGAAAACCAACAAAAATTGACAAGAGCCACGAAAAGTTCTTGTATTTTAAGATAAAATCTTACTCTATTAAGGAAAAAACTTCCAGCTCGCTGAAATCTGTTCATCTGCTGAAAACCATCAAAACCACGAAAAGTTCTTGTATTTGAAGATAAAATCTTTTTGCTTTGAAGAAGAAAGATCTAGCTGACTGAAATAAGTTCATGAGATGAAAACCAACAAAAATTGACAAGAACCACGAAAAGTTCTTGTATTTTAAGATAAAATCTTACTCTATTAAGGAAAAAACTTCCAGCTCGCTGAAATATGTTCATTTGCTGAAAACCATCAAAACCACGAAAAGTTCTTGTATTTGAAGATAAAATATTTTTGCTTTGAAGAAGAAAGATCTAGCTGACTGAAATAAGTTCATTGGATGAAAACCAACAAAAATTGACAAGAACCACGAAAAGTTCTTGTATTTTAAGATAAAATCTTACTCTATTAAGGAAAAAACTTCCAGCTCGCTGAAATCTGTTCATTTGCTGAACACCAACAAAACCACCAAAAGTTCTTGTATTTGAAGATAAAATCTTTTTGCTTTGAAGAAGAAAGATCTAGCTGACTGAAATAAGTTCATTAGATGAAAACAAACAAAAATTGACAAGAACCACGAAAAGTTCTTGTATTTTAAGATAAAATCTTGGGCTATTAAAGAAAAAACTTCCAGCTCGCTGAAATCTGTTCATTTGCTGAAAACCATCAAAACCACAAAAAGTTCTTGTATTTGAAGATAAAATCTTTTTGCTTTGAAGAAGAAAGATCTAGCTGACTGAAATAAGTTCATTAGATGAAAACCAACAAAAATTGACAAGAACCACGAAAAGTTCTTGTATTTTAAGATAAAATCTTACGCTATTAAAGAAAAAACTCCCAGCTCGCTGAAATATGTTCATTTGCTGAAAAACAACAAAACCGCGAAAAGTTCTTGTATTTGAAGATAAAATCCTTTTGCTTTGAAGAAGAAAGATCTAGCTGACTGAAATAAGTTCATTAGATGAAAACCAACAAAAATTGACAAGAACCACGAAAAGTTCTTGTATTTTAAGATAAAATCTTAAGCTATTAAAGAAAAAACTCCCAGCTCGCGGAAATATGTTCATTTGCTGAAAACCAACAAAACCACGAAAAGTTCTTGTATTTGAAGATAAAATCTTTTTTCTTTGAAGAAGAAAGATCTAGCTGACTGAAATAAGTTCATTAGATGAAAACCAACAAAAATTGACAAGAGCCACGAAAAGTTCTTGTATTTTAAGATAAAATCTTACTCTATTAAGGAAAAAACTTCCAGCTCGCTGAAATATGTTCATTTGCTGAAAACCATCAAAACCACGAAAAGTTCTTGTGTTTGAAGATAAAATCTTTTTGCTTTGAAGAAGAAAGATCTAGCTGACTGAAATAAGTTCATCAGATGAAAACCAACAAAAATTGACAAGAACCACGAAAAGTTCTTGTATTTTAAGATAAAATCTTAGGCTATTAAAGAAAAAACTTCCAGCTCGCTGAAATCTGTTCATTTGCTGAAAACCAACAAAACCACGAAAAGTTCTTGTATTTGAAGATAAAATCTTTTTTCTTTGAAGAAGAAAGATCTAGCTGACTGAAATAAGTTCATTAGATGAAAACCAACAAAAATTGACAAGAGCCACGAAAAGTTCTTGTATTTTAAGATAAAATCTTACTCTATTAAGGAAAAAACTTCCAGCTCGCTGAAATCTGTTCATTTGCTGAAAACCATCAAAACCACGAAAAGTTCTTGTATTTGAAGATAAAATCTTTTTGCTTTGAAGAAGAAAGATCTAGCTGACTGAAATAAGTTCATGAGATGAAAACCAACAAAAATTGACAAGAACCACGAAAAGTTCTTGTATTTTAAGATAAAATCTTACTCTATTAAGGAAAAAACTTCCAGCTCGATGAAATATGTTCATTTGATGAAAACCATCAAAACCACGAAAAGTTCTTGTATTTGAAGATAAAATATTTTTGCTTTGACGAAGAAAGATCTAGCTGACTGAAATAAGTTCATTAGATGAAAACCAACAAAAATTGACATGAACCACGAAAAGTTCTTGTATTTTAAGATAAAATCTTAGGCTATTAAAGAAAAAACTTCCAGCTCGCTGAAATCTGTTCATTTGCTGAAAACCATCAAAACCACGAAAAGTTCTTGTATTTGAAGATAAAATCTTTTTGCTTTGAAGAAGAAAGATCTAGCTGACTGAAATAAGTTCATTCGATGAAAACCAACAAAAATTGACAAGAACAACGAAAAGTTCTTGTATTTTAAGATAAAATCTTACGCTATTAAAGAAAAAACTTCCAGCTCGCTGAAATATGTTCATTTGCTGAAAACCATCAAAACCACGAAAAGTTCTTGTGTTTGAAGATAAAATCTTTTTGCTTTGAAGAAGAAAGATCTAGCTGACTGAAATAAGTTCATTCGATGAAAACCAACAAAAATTGACAAGAACCACGAAAAGTTCTTGTATTTTAAGATAAAATCTTAGGCTATTAAAGAAAAAACTTCCAGCTCGCTGAAATCTGTTCATTTGCTGAAAACCATCAAAACCACGAAAAGTTCTTGTATTTGAAGATAAAATCTTTTTGCTTTGAAGAAGAAAGATCTAGCTGACTGAAATAAGTTCATCAGATGAAAACCAACAAAAATTGACAAGAACCACGAAAAGTTCTTGTATTTTAAGATAAAATCTTAGGCTATTAAAGAAAAAACTTCCAGCTCGCTGAAATCTGTTCATTTGCTGAAAACCAACAAAACCACGAAAAGTTCTTGTATTTGAAGATAAAATCTTTTTTCTTTGAAGAAGAAAGATCCAGCTGACTGAAATAAGTTCATTAGATGAAAACCAACAAAAATTGACAAGAGCCACGAAAAGTTCTTGTATTTTAAGATAAAATCTTACTCTATTAAGGAAAAAACTTCCAGCTCGCTGAAATCTGTTCATTTGCTGAAAACCATCAAAACCACGAAAAGTTCTTGTATTTGAAGATAAAATCTTTTTGCTTTGAAGAAGAAAGATCTAGCTGACTGAAATAAGTTCATGAGATGAAAACCAACAAAAATTGACAAGAACCACGAAAAGTTCTTGTATTTTAAGATAAAATCTTACTCTATTAAGGAAAAAACTTCCAGCTCGATGAAATATGTTCATTTGATGAAAACCATCAAAACCACGAAAAGTTCTTGTATTTGAAGATAAAATATTTTTGCTTTGAAGAAGAAAGATCTAGCTGACTGAAATAAGTTCATTAGATGAAAACCAACAAAAATTGACAAGAACCACGAAAAGTTCTTGTATTTTAAGATAAAATCTTACGCTATTAAAGAAAAAACTCCCAGCTCGCTGAAATATGTTCATTTGCTGAAAAACAACAAAACCGCGAAAAGTTCTTGTATTTGAAGATAAAATCCTTTTGCTTTGAAGAAGAAAGATCTAGCTGACTGAAATAAGTTCATCAGATGAAAACCAACAAAAATTGACAAGAACCACGAAAAGTTCTTGTATTTTAAGATAAAATCTTACTCTATTAAGGAAAAAACTTCCAGCTCGCTGAAATCTGTTCATTTGCTGAAAACCAACAAAACCACCAAAAGTTCTTGTATTTGAAGATAAAATCTTTTTGCTTTGACGAAGAAAGATCTAGCTGACTGAAATACGTTCATTAGATGAAAACCAACAAAAATTGACATGAACCACGAAAAGTTCTTGTATTTTAAGATAAAATCTTAGGCTATTAAAGAAAAAACTTCCAGCTCGCTGAAATCTGTTCATTTGCTGAAAACCATCAAAACCACGAAAAGTTCTTGTATTTGAAGATAAAATCTTTTTGCTTTGAAGAAGAAAGATCTAGCTGACTGAAATAAGTTCATTAGATGAAAACCAACAAAAATTGACAAGAACAACGAAAAGTTCTTGTATTTTAAGATAAAATCTTACGCTATTAAAGAAAAAACTTCGAGCTCGCTGAAATATGTTCATTTGCTGAAAACCATCAAAACCACGAAAAGTTCTTGTATTTGAAGATAAAATCTTTTTGCTTTGAAGAAGAAAGATCTAGCTGACTGAAATAAGTTCATTAGATGAAAACCAACAAAAATTGACAAGAACCACGAAAAGTTCTTGTATTTTAAGATAAAATCTTACTCTATTAAGGAAAAAACTTCCAGCTCGATGAAATATGTTCATTTGATGAAAACCATCAAAACCACGAAAAGTTCTTGTATTTGAAGATAAAATATTTTTGCTTTGAAGAAGAAAGATCTAGCTGACTGAAATAAGTTCATTAGATGAAAACCAACAAAAATTGACAAGAACCACGAAAAGTTCTTGTATTTTAAGATAAAATCTTACGCTATTAAAGAAAAAACTCCCAGCTCGCTGAAATATGTTCATTTGCTGAAAAACAACAAAACCGCGAAAAGTTCTTGTATTTGAAGATAAAATCCTTTTGCTTTGAAGAAGAAAGATCTAGCTGACTGAAATAAGTTCATCAGATGAAAACCAACAAAAATTGACAAGAACCACGAAAAGTTCTTGTATTTTAAGATAAAATCTTACTCTATTAAGGAAAAAACTTCCAGCTCGCTGAAATCTGTTCATTTGCTGAAAACCAACAAAACCACCAAAAGTTCTTGTATTTGAAGATAAAATCTTTTTGCTTTGACGAAGAAAGATCTAGCTGACTGAAATAAGTTCATTAGATGAAAACCAACAAAAATTGACATGAACCACGAAAAGTTCTTGTATTTTAAGATAAAATCTTAGGCTATTAAAGAAAAAACTTCCAGCTCGCTGAAATCTGTTCATTTGCTGAAAACCATCAAAACCACGAAAAGTTCTTGTATTTGAAGATAAAATCTTTTTGCTTTGAAGAAGAAAGATCTAGCTGACTGAAATAAGTTCATTAGATGAAAACCAACAAAAATTGACAAGAACAACGAAAAGTTCTTGTATTTTAAGATAAAATCTTACGCTATTAAAGAAAAAACTTCGAGCTCGCTGAAATATGTTCATTTGCTGAAAACCATCAAAACCACGAAAAGTTCTTGTATTTGAAGATAAAATCTTTTTGCTTTGAAGAAGAAAGATCTAGCTGACTGAAATAAGTTCATTAGATGAAAACCAACAAAAATTGACAAGAACCACGAAAAGTTCTTGTATTTTAAGATAAAATCTTACGTTATTAAAGAAAAAACTCCCAGCTCGCTGAAATCTGTTCATCTGCTGAAAACCATCAAAACCACGAAAAGTTCTTGTATTTGAAGATAAAATCTTTTTGCTTTGAAGAAGAAAGATCTAGCTGACTGAAATAAGTTCATGAGATGAAAACCAACAAAAATTGACAAGAACCACGAAAAGTTCTTGTATTTTAAGATAAAATCTTACTCTATTAAGGAAAAAACTTCCAGCTCGCTGAGATATGTTCATTTGCTGAAAACCATCAAAACCACGAAAAGTTCTTGTATTTGAAGATAAAATATTTTTGCTTTGAAGAAGAAAGATCTAGCTGACTGAAATAAGTTCATTAGATGAAAACCAACAAAAATTGACAAGAACCACGAAAAGTTCTTGTATTTTAAGATAAAATCTTACTCTATTAAGGAAAAAACTTCCAGCTCGCTGAAATCTGTTCATTTGCTGAACACCAACAAAACCACCAAAAGTTCTTGTATTTGAAGATAAAATCTTTTTGCTTTGAAGAAGAAAGATCTAGCTGACTGAAATAAGTTCATTAGATGAAAACAAACAAAAATTGACAAGAACCACGAAAAGTTCTTGTATTTTAAGATAAAATCTTAGGCTGTTAAAGAAAAAACTTCCAGCTCGCTGAAATCTGTTCATTTGCTGAAAACCATCAAAACCACGAAAAGTTCTTGTATTTGAAGATAAAATCTTTTTGCTTTGAAGAAGAAAGATCTAGCTGACTGAAATAAGTTCATTAGATGAAAACCAACAAAAATTGACAAGAACCACGAAAAGTTCTTGTATTTTAAGATAAAATCTTACTCTATTAAGGAAAAAACTACCTGCTCGCTGAAATATGTTCGTTTGCTGAAAACCATCAAAACCACGAAAAGTTCTTGTATTTGAAGATAAAATATTTTTGCTTTGAAGAAGAAAGATCTAGCTGACTGAAATAAGTTCATTAGATGAAAACCAACAAAAATTGACAAGAACCACGAAAAGTTCTTGTATTTTAAGATAAAATCTTGCTCTATTAAGGAAAAAACTTCCAGCTCGCTGAAATCTGTTCATTTGCTGAACACCAACAAAACCACCAAAAGTTCTTGTATTTGAAGATAAAATCTTTTTGCTTTGAAGAAGAAAGATCTAGCTGACTGAAATAAGTTCATTAGATGAAAACAAACAAAAATTGACAAGAACCACGAAAAGTTGTTGTATTTTGAGATAAAATCTTAGGCTATTAAAGAAAAAACTTCCAGCTCGCTGAAATCTGTTCATTTGCTGAAAACCATCAAAACCACGAAAAGTTCTTGTATTTGAAGATAAAATCTTTTCGCTTTGAAGAAGAAAGATCTAGCTGACTGAAATAAGTTCATTAGATGAAAACCAACAAAAATTGACAAGAACCACGAAAAGTTCTTGTATTTTAAGATAAAATCTTACTCTATTCAGGAAAAAACTTGCAGCTCGCTGAAATATGTTCATTTGCTGAAAACCATCAAAACCACGAAAAGTTCTTGAATTTGAAGATAAAATCTTTTTGCTTTGAAGAAGAAAGATCTAGCTGACTGAAATAAGTTCATGAGATGAAAACCAACAAAAATTGACAAGAACCACGAAAAGTTCTTGTATTTTAAGATAAAATCTTACTCTATTAAGGAAAAAACTTCCAGCTCGCTGAAATCTGTTCATTTGCTGAAAACCAACAAAACCACCAAAAGTTCTTGTATTTGAAGATAAAATCTTTTTGCTTTGACGAAGAAAGATCTAGCTGACTGAAATAAGTTCATTAGATGAAAACAAACAAAAATTGACAAGAACCACGAAAAGTTCTTGTATTTTGAGATAAAATCTTAGGCGATTAAAGAAAAAACTTCCAGCTCGCTGAAATCTGTTCATTTGCTGAAAACCATCAAAACCACGAAAAGTTCTTGTATTTGAAGATAAAATCTTTTTGCTTTGAAGAAGAAAGATCTAGCTGACTGAAATAAGTTCATTAGATGAAAACCAACAAAAATTGACAGGAACCACGAAAAGTTCTTGTATTTTAAGATAAAATCTTACTCTATTCAGGAAAAAACTTCCAGCTTGCTGAAATATGTTCATTTGCTGAAAACCATCAAAACCACGAAAAGTTCTTGTATTTGAAGATAAAATCTTTTTGCTTTGAAGAAGAAAGATCTAGCTGACTGAAATAAGTTCATTAGATGAAAACCAACAAAAATTGACAAGAACCACGAAAAGTTCTTGTATTTTAAGATAAAATCTTACGCTATTAAAGAAAAAACTCCCAGCTCGCTGAAATATGTTCATTTGCTGAAAACCAACAAAACCACGAACAGTTCTTGTATTTGAAGATAAAATCTTTTTTCTTTGAAGAAGAAAGATCTGGCTGACTGAAATAAGTTCATTCGATGAAAACCAACAAAAATTGACAAGAACCACGAAAAGTTCTTGTATTTTAAGATAAAATCTTACTCTATTCAGGAAAAAACTTGCAGCTCGCTGAAATATGTTCATTTGCTGAAAACCATCAAAACCACGAAAAGTTCTTGAATTTGAAGATAAAATCTTTTTGCTTTGAAGAAGAAAGATCTAGCTGACTGAAATAAGTTCATGAGATGAAAACCAACAAAAATTGACAAGAACCACGAAAAGTTCTTGTATTTTAAGATAAAATCTTACTCTATTAAGGAAAAAACTTCCAGCTCGCTGAGATATGTTCATTTGCTGAAAACCATCAAAACCACGAAAAGTTCTTGTATTTGAAGATAAAATATTTTTGCTTTGAAGAAGAAAGATCTAGCTGACTGAAATAAGTTCATTAGATGAAAACCAACAAAAATTGACAAGAACCACGAAAAGTTCTTGTATTTTAAGATAAAATCTTACTCTATTAAGGAAAAAACTTCCAGCTCGCTGAAATCTGTTCATTTGCTGAACACCAACAAAACCACCAAAAGTTCTTGTATTTGAAGATAAAATCTTTTTGCTTTGAAGAAGAAAGATCTAGCTGACTGAAATAAGTTCATTAGATGAAAACAAACAAAAATTGACAAGAACCACGAAAAGTTCTTGTATTTTAAGATAAAATCTTAGGCTATTAAAGAAAAAACTTCCAGCTCGCTGAAATATGTTCATTTGCTGAAAACCATCAAAACCACAAAAAGTTCTTGAATTTGAAGATAAAATCTTTTTGCTTTGAAGAAGAAAGATCTAGCTGACTGAAATAAGTTCATTAGATGAAAACCAACAAAAATTGACAAGAACCACGAAAAGTTCTTGTATTTTAAGATAAAATCTTACTCTATTAAGGAAAAAACTTGCAGCTCGCTGAAATCTGTTCATTTGCTGAAAACCATCAAAACCACGAAAAGTTCTTGAATTTGAAGATAAAATCTTTTTGCTTTGAAGAAGAAAGATCTAGCTGACTGAAATAAGTTCATCAGATGAAAACCAACAAAAATTGACAAGAACCACGAAAAGTTCTTGTATTTTAAGATAAAATCTTAGGCTATTAAAGAAAAAACTTCCAGCTCGCTGAAATCTGTTCATTTGCTGAAAACCAACAAAACCACGAAAAGTTCTTGTATTTGAAGATAAAATCTTTTTTCTTTGAAGAAGAAAGATCCAGCTGACTGAAATAAGTTCATTAGATGAAAACCAACAAAAATTGACAAGAGCCACGAAAAGTTCTTGTATTTTAAGATAAAATCTTACTCTATTAAGGAAAAAACTTCCAGCTCGCTGAAATCTGTTCATTTGCTGAAAACCATCAAAACCACGAAAAGTTCTTGTATTTGAAGATAAAATCCTTTTGCTTTGAAGAAGAAAGATCTAGCTGACTGAAATAAGTTCATCAGATGAAAACCAACAAAAATTGACAAGAACCACGAAAAGTTCTTGTATTTTAAGATAAAATCTTACTCTATTAAGGAAAAAACTTCCAGCTCGCTGAAATCTGTTCATTTGCTGAAAACCATCAAAACCACGAAAAGTTCTTGTATTTGAAGATAAAATCTTTTTGCTTTGAAGAAGAAAGATCTAGCTGACTGAAATAAGTTCATTAGATGAAAACCAACAAAAATTGACAAGAACCACGAAAAGTTCTTGTATTTTAAGATAAAATCTTACGCTATTAAAGAAAAAACTCCCAGCTCGCTGAAATATGTTCATTTGCTGAAAACCAACAAAACCACGAAAAGTTCTTGAATTTGAAGATAAAATCTTTTTTCTTTGAAGAAGAAAGATCTAGCTGACTGAAATAAGTTCATTAGATGAAAACCAACAAAAATTGACAAGAGCCACGAAAAGTTCTTGTATTTTAAGATAAAATCTTACTCTATTAAGGAAAAAACTTCCAGCTCGCTGAAATCTGTTCATCTGCTGAAAACCATCAAAACCACGAAAAGTTCTTGTATTTGAAGATAAAATCTTTTTGCTTTGAAGAAGAAAGATCTAGCTGACTGAAATAAGTTCATGAGATGAAAACCAACAAAAATTGACAAGAACCACGAAAAGTTCTTGTATTTTAAGATAAAATCTTACTCTATTAAGGAAAAAACTTCCAGCTCGCTGAAATATGTTCATTTGCTGAAAACCATCAAAACCACGAAAAGTTCTTGTATTTGAAGATAAAATATTTTTGCTTTGAAGAAGAAAGATCTAGCTGACTGAAATAAGTTCATTGGATGAAAACCAACAAAAATTGACAAGAACCACGAAAAGTTCTTGTATTTTAAGATAAAATCTTACTCTATTAAGGAAAAAACTTCCAGCTCGCTGAAATCTGTTCATTTGCTGAACACCAACAAAACCACCAAAAGTTCTTGTATTTGAAGATAAAATCTTTTTGCTTTGAAGAAGAAAGATCTAGCTGACTGAAATAAGTTCATTAGATGAAAACAAACAAAAATTGACAAGAACCACGAAAAGTTCTTGGATTTTAAGATAAAATCTTGGGCTATTAAAGAAAAAACTTCCAGCTCGCTGAAATCTGTTCATTTGCTGAAAACCATCAAAACCACAAAAAGTTCTTGTATTTGAAGATAAAATCTTTTTGCTTTGAAGAAGAAAGATCTAGCTGACTGAAATAAGTTCATTAGATGAAAACCAACAAAAATTGACAAGAGCCACGAAAAGTTCTTGTATTTTAAGATAAAATCTTACTCTATTAAGGAAAAAACTTCCAGCTCGCTGACATCTGTTCATCTGCTGAAAACCATCAAAACCACGAAAAGTTCTTGTATTTGAAGATAAAATCTTTTTGCTTTGAAGAAGAAAGATCTAGCTGACTGAAATAAGTTCATGAGATGAAAACCAACAAAAATTGACAAGAACCACGAAAAGTTCTTGTATTTTAAGATAAAATCTTACTCTATTAAGGAAAAAACTTCCAGCTCGCTGAAATATGTTCATTTGCTGAAAACCATCAAAACCACGAAAAGTTCTTGTATTTGAAGATAAAATATTTTTGCTTTGAAGAAGAAAGATCTAGCTGACTGAAATAAGTTCATTGGATGAAAACCAACAAAAATTGACAAGAACCACGAAAAGTTCTTGTATTTTAAGATAAAATCTTACTCTATTAAGGAAAAAACTTCCAGCTCGCTGAAATCTGTTCATTTGCTGAACACCAACAAAACCACCAAAAGTTCTTGTATTTGAAGATAAAATCTTTTTGCTTTGAAGAAGAAAGATCTAGCTGACTGAAATAAGTTCATTAGATGAAAACAAACAAAAATTGACAAGAACCACGAAAAGTTCTTGTATTTTAAGATAAAATCTTGGGCTATTAAAGAAAAAACTTCCAGCTCGCTGAAATCTGTTCATTTGCTGAAAACCATCAAAACCACAAAAAGTTCTTGTATTTGAAGATAAAATCTTTTTGCTTTGAAGAAGAAAGATCTAGCTGACTGAAATAAGTTCATTAGATGAAAACCAACAAAAATTGACAAGAACCACGAAAAGTTCTTGTATTTTAAGATAAAATCTTACTCTATTCAGGAAAAAACTTCCAGCTTGCTGAAATATGTTCATTTGCTGAAAACCATCAAAACCACGAAAAGTTCTTGTATTTGAAGATAAAATCTTTTTGCTTTGAAGAAGAAACATCTAGCTGACTGAAATAAGTTCATTAGATGAAAACCAACAAAAATTGACAAGAACCACGAAAAGTTCTTGTATTTTAAGATAAAATCTTACTCTATTCAGGAAAAAACTTCCAGCTTGCTGAAATATGTTCATTTGCTGAAAACCATCAAAACCACGAAAAGTTCTTGTATTTGAAGATAAAATCTTTTTGCTTTGAAGAAGAAAGATCTAGCTGACTGAAATAAGTTCATTAGATGAAAACCAACAAAAATTGACAAGAACCACGAAAAGTTCTTGTATTTTAAGATAAAATCTTACGCTATTAAAGAAAAAACTCCCAGCTCGCTGAAATATGTTCATTTGCTGAAAACCAACAAAACCACGAAAAGTTCTTGTATTTGAAGATAAAATCTTTTTTCTTTGAAGAAGAAAGATCTGGCTGACTGAAATAAGTTCATTCGATGAAAACCAACAAAAATTGACAAGAACCACGAAAAGTTCTTGTATTTTAAGATAAAATCTTACTCTATTCAGGAAAAAACTTGCAGCTCGCTGAAATATGTTCATTTGCTGAAAACCATCAAAACCACGAAAAGTTCTTGAATTTGAAGATAAAATCTTTTTGCTTTGAAGAAGAAAGATCTAGCTGACTGAAATAAGTTCATGAGATGAAAACCAACAAAAATTGACAAGAACCACGAAAAGTTCTTGTATTTTAAGATAAAATCTTACTCTATTAAGGAAAAAACTTCCAGCTCGCTGAGATATGTTCATTTGCTGAAAACCATCAAAACCACGAAAAGTTCTTGTATTTGAAGATAAAATATTTTTGCTTTGAAGAAGAAAGATCTAGCTGACTGAAATAAGTTCATTAGATGAAAACCAACAAAAATTGACAAGAACCACGAAAAGTTCTTGTATTTTAAGATAAAATCTTACTCTATTAAGGAAAAAACTTCCAGCTCGCTGAAATCTGTTCATTTGCTGAACACCAACAAAACAACCAAAAGTTCTTGTATTTGAAGATAAAATCTTTTTGCTTTGAAGAAGAAAGATCTAGCTGACTGAAATAAGTTCATTAGATGAAAACAAACAAAAATTGACAAGAACCACGAAAAGTTCTTGTATTTTAAGATAAAATCTTAGGCTATTAAAGAAAAAACTTCCAGCTCGCTGAAATCTGTTCATTTGCTGAAAACCATCAAAACCACGAAAAGTTCTTGTATTTGAAGATAAAATCTTTTTGCTTTGAAGAAGAAAGATCTAGCTGACTGAAATAAGTTCATTAGATGAAAACCAACAAAAATTGACAAGAACCACGAAAAGTTCTTGTATTTTAAGATAAAATCTTACTCTATTCAGGAAAAAACTTCCAGCTTGCTGAAATATGTTCATTTGCTGAAAACCATCAAAACCACGAAAAGTTCTTGTATTTGAAGATAAAATCTTTTTGCTTTGAAGAAGAAAGATCTAGCTGACTGAAATAAGTTCATTAGATGAAAACCAACAAAAATTGACAAGAACCACGAAAAGTTCTTGTATTTTAAGATAAAATCTTACGCTATTAAAGAAAAAACTCCCAGCTCGCTGAAATATGTTCATTTGCTGAAAACCAACAAAACCACGAAAAGTTCTTGTATTTGAAGATAAAATCTTTTTTCTTTGAAGAAGAAAGATCCAGCTGACTGAAATAAGTTCATTAGATGAAAACCAACAAAAATTGACAAGAACCACGAAAAGTTCTTGTATTTTAAGATAAAATCTTACTCTATTAAGGAAAAAACTTGCAGCTCGCTGAAATATGTTCATTTGCTGAAAACCATCAAAACCACGAAAAGTTCTTGAATTTGAAGATAAAATCTTTTTGCTTTGAAGAAGAAAGATCTGGCTGACTGAAATAAGTTCATTAGATGAAAACCAACAAAAATTGACAAGAACCACGAAAAGTTCTTGTATTTTAAGATAAAATCTTACTCTATTAAGGAAAAAACTTGCAGCTCGCTGAAATCTGTTCATTTGCTGAAAACCATCAAGACCACGAAAAGTTCTTGAATTTGAAGATAAAATCTTTTTGCTTTGAAGAAGAAAGATCTAGCTGACTGAAATAAGTTCATCAGATGAAAACCAACAAAAATTGACAAGAACCACGAAAAGTTCTTGTATTTTAAGATAAAATCTTAGGCTATTAAAGAAAAAACTTCCAGCTCGCTGAAATCTGTTCATTTGCTGAAAACCAACAAAACCACGAAAAGTTCTTGTATTTGAAGATAAAATCTTTTTTCTTTGAAGAAGAAAGATCCAGCTGACTGAAATAAGTTCATTAGATGAAAACCAACAAAAATTGACAAGAACCACGAAAAGTTCTTGTATTTTAAGATAAAATCTTACTCTATTAAGGAAAAAACTTCCAGCTCGATGAAATATGTTCATTTGATGAAAACCATCAAAACCACGAAAAGTTCTTGTATTTGAAGATAAAATCTTTTTGCTTTGAAGAAGAAAGATCCAGCTGACTGAAATAAGTTCATTAGATGAAAACCAACAAAAATTGACAAGAACCACGAAAAGTTCTTGTATTTTAAGATAAAATCTTACGCTATTAAAGAAAAAACTCCCAGCTCGCTGAAATATGTTCATTTGCTGAAAAACAACAAAACCGCGAAAAGTTCTTGTATTTGAAGATAAAATCCTTTTGCTTTGAAGAAGAAAGATCTAGCTGACTGAAATAAGTTCATCAGATGAAAACCAACAAAAATTGACAAGAACCACGAAAAGTTCTTGTATTTTAAGATAAAATCTTACTCTATTAAGGAAAAAACTTCCAGCTCGCTGAAATCTGTTCATTTGCTGAAAACCAACAAAACCACCAAAAGTTCTTGTATTTGAAGATAAAATCTTTTTGCTTTGACGAAGAAAGATCTAGCTGACTGAAATAAGTTCATTAGATGAAAACCAACAAAAATTGACAAGAACCACGAAAAGTTCTTGTATTTTAAGATAAAATCTTAGGCTATTAAAGAAAAAACTTCCAGCTCGCTGAAATCTGTTCATTTGCTGAAAACCATCAAAACCACGAAAAGTTCTTGTATTTGAAGATAAAATCTTTTTGCTTTGAAGAAGAAAGATCTAGCTGACTGAAATAAGTTCATTCGATGAAAACCAACAAAAATTGACAAGAACCACGAAAAGTTCTTGTATTTTAAGATAAAATCTTAGGCTATTAAAGAAAAAACTTCCAGCTCGCTGAAATCTGTTCATTTGCTGAAAACCATCAAAACCACGAAAAGTTCTTGTATTTGAAGATAAAATCTTTTTGCTTTGAAGAAGAAAGATCTAGCTGACTGAAATAAGTTCATTAGATGAAAACCAACAAAAATTGACAAGAACCACGAAAAGTTCTTGTATTTTAAGATAAAATCTTACGCTATTAAAGAAAAAACTCCCAGCTCGCTGAAATATGTTCATTTGCTGAAAACCAACAAAACCACGAAAAGTTCTTGAATTTGAAGATAAAATCTTTTTTCTTTGAAGAAGAAAGATCTAGCTGACTGAAATAAGTTCATTAGATGAAAACCAACAAAAATTGACAAGAGCCACGAAAAGTTCTTGTATTTTAAGATAAAATCTTACTCTATTAAGGAAAAAACTTCCAGCTCGCTGAAATCTGTTCATCTGCTGAAAACCATCAAAACCACGAAAAGTTCTTGTATTTGAAGATAAAATCTTTTTGCTTTGAAGAAGAAAGATCTAGCTGACTGAAATAAGTTCATGAGATGAAAACCAACAAAAATTGACAAGAACCACGAAAAGTTCTTGTATTTTAAGATAAAATCTTACTCTATTAAGGAAAAAACTTCCAGCTCGCTGAAATATGTTCATTTGCTGAAAACCATCAAAACCACGAAAAGTTCTTGTATTTGAAGATAAAATATTTTTGCTTTGAAGAAGAAAGTTCTAGCTGACTGAAATAAGTTCATTAGATGAAAACCAACAAAAATTGACAAGAACCACGAAAAGTTCTTGTATTTTAAGATAAAATCTTACTCTATTAAGGAAAAAACTTCCAGCTCGCTGAAATCTGTTCATTTGCTGAACACCAACAAAACAACCAAAAGTTCTTGTATTTGAAGATAAAATCTTTTTGCTTTGAAGAAGAAAGATCTAGCTGACTGAAATAAGTTCATTAGATGAAAACAAACAAAAATTGACAAGAACCACGAAAAGTTCTTGTATTTTAAGATAAAATCTTAGGCTATTAAAGAAAAAACTTCCAGCTCGCTGAAATCTGTTCATTTGCTGAAAACCATCAAAACCACGAAAAGTTCTTGTATTTGAAGATAAAATCTTTTTGCTTTGAAGAAGAAAGATCTAGCTGACTGAAATAAGTTCATTAGATGAAAACCAACAAAAATTGACAAGAACCACGAAAAGTTCTTGTATTTTAAGATAAAATCTTACTCTATTCAGGAAAAAACTTCCAGCTTGCTGAAATATGTTCATTTGCTGAAAACCATCAAAACCACGAAAAGTTCTTGTATTTGAAGATAAAATCTTTTTGCTTTGAAGAAGAAAGATCTAGCTGACTGAAATAAGTTCATTAGATGAAAACCAACAAAAATTGACAAGAACCACGAAAAGTTCTTGTATTTTAAGATAAAATCTTACGCTATTAAAGAAAAAACTCCCAGCTCGCTGAAATATGTTCATTTGCTGAAAACCAACAAAACCACGAAAAGTTCTTGTATTTGAAGATAAAATCTTTTTTCTTTGAAGAAGAAAGATCTGGCTGACTGAAATAAGTTCATTCGATGAAAACCAACAAAAATTGACAAGAACCGCGAAAAGTTCTTGTATTTTAAGATAAAATCTTAGGCTATTAAAGAAAAAACTTCCAGCTCGCTGAAATCTGTTCATTTGCTGAAAACCATCAAAACCACGAAAAGTTCTTGTATTTGAAGATAAAATCTTTTTGCTTTGAAGAAGAAAGATCTAGCTGACTGAAATAAGTTCATGAGATGAAAACCAACAAAAATTGACAAGAACCACGAAAAGTTCTTGTATTTTAAGATAAAATCTTACTCTATTAAGGAAAAAACTTCCAGCTCGCTGAAATATGTTCATTTGCTGAAAACCATCAAAACCACGAAAAGTTCTTGTATTTGAAGATAAAATCTTTTTGCTTTGAAGAAGAAAGATCTAGCTGACTGAAATAAGTTCATTAGATGAAAACCAACAAAAATTGACAAGAACCACGAAAAGTTCTTGTATTTTAAGATAAAATCTTACTCTATTCAGGAAAAAACTTCCAGCTTGCTGAAATATGTTCATTTGCTGAAAACCATCAAAACCACGAAAAGTTCTTGTATTTGAAGATAAAATCTTTTTGCTTTGAAGAAGAAAGATCTAGCTGACTGAAATAAGTTCATTAGATGAAAACCAACAAAAATTGACAAGAACCACGAAAAGTTCTTGTATTTTAAGATAAAATCTTACGCTATTAAAGAAAAAACTCCCAGCTCGCTGAAATATGTTCATTTGCTGAAAACCAACAAAACCACGAAAAGTTCTTGTATTTGAAGATAAAATCTTTTTTCTTTGAAGAAGAAAGATCTGGCTGACTGAAATAAGTTCATTCGATGAAAACCAACAAAAATTGACAAGAACCACGAAAAGTTCTTGTATTTTAAGATAAAATCTTACTCTTTTCAGGAAAAAACTTGCAGCTCGCTGAAATATGTTCATTTGCTGAAAACCATCAAAACCACGAAAAGTTCTTGAATTTGAAGATAAAATCTTTTTGCTTTGAAGAAGAAAGATCTAGCTGACTGAAATAAGTTCATTAGATGAAAACCAACAAAAATTGACAAGAACCACGAAAAGTTCTTGTATTTTAAGATAAAATCTTACTCTATTAAGGAAAAAACTTCCAGCTCTCTGAAATATGTTCATTTCCTGAAAACCATCAAAACCACGAAAAGTTCTTGTATTTGAAGATAAAATCTTTTTGCTTTGAAGAAGAAAGATCTAGCTGACTGAAATAAGTTCATTAGATGAAAACCAACAAAAATTGACAAGAACCACGAAAAGTTCTTGTATTTTAAGATAAAATCTTACTCTATTAAGGAAAAAACTTCCAGCTCGCTGAAATATGTTCATTTGCTGAAAACTATCAAAACCACCAAAAGTTCTTGTATTTGAAGATAAAATCTTTTTGCTTTGAAGAAGAAAGATCTAGCTGACTGAAATAAGTTCATTAGATGAAAACAAACAAAAATTGACAAGAACCACGAAAAGTTCTTGTATTTTAAGATAAAATCTTACTCTGTTGAAGAAAAAACTTCCAGCTCGCTGAAATCTGTTCATTTGCTGAAAACCATCAAAACCACGAAAAGTTCTTGTATTTGAAGATAAAATCTTTTTGCTTTGAAGAAGAAAGATCTAGCTGACTGAAATAAGTTCATTAGATGAAAACCAACAAAAATTGACAAGAACCACGAAAAGTTCTTGTATTTTAAGATAAAATCTTACGCTATTAAAGAAAAAACTCCCAGCTCGCTGAAATATGTTCATTTGCTGAAAACCAACAAAACCACGAAAAGTTCTTGTATTTGAAGATAAAATCTTTTTTCTTTGAAGAAGAAAGATCTAGCTGACTGAAATAAGTTCATTAGATGAAAACCAACAAAAATTGACAAGAGCCACGAAAAGTTCTTGTATTTTAAGATAAAATCTTACTCTATTAAGGAAAAAACTTCCAGCTCGCTGAAATATGTTCATTTGCTGAAAACCATCAAAACCACGAAAAGTTCTTGTATTTGAAGATAAAATCTTTTTGCTTTGAAGAAGAAAGATCTAGCTGACTGAAATAAGTTCATTAGATGAAAACCAACAAAAATTGACAAGAACCACGAAAAGTTCTTGTATTTTAAGATAAAATCTTACTCTATTAAGGAAAAAACTTCCAGCTCGCTGAAATCTGTTCATTTGCTGAAAACCAACAAAACCACCAAAAGTTCTTGTATTTGAAGATAAAATCTTTTTGCTTTGACGAAGAAAGATCTAGCTGACTGAAATAAGTTCATTAGATGAAAACCAACAAAAATTGACAAGAACCACGAAAAGTTCTTGTATTTTAAGATAAAATCTTAGGCTATTAAAGAAAAAACTTCCAGCTCGCTGAAATCTGTTCATTTGCTGAAAACCATCAAAACCACGAAAAGTTCTTGTATTTGAAGATAAAATCTTTTTGCTTTGAAGAAGAAAGATCTAGCTGACTGAAATAAGTTCATTCGATGAAAACCAACAAAAATTGACAAGAACCACGAAAAGTTCTTGTATTTTAAGATAAAATCTTAGGCTATTAAAGAAAAAACTTCCAGCTCGCTGAAATCTGTTCATTTGCTGAAAACCATCAAAACCACGAAAAGTTCTTGTATTTGAAGATAAAATCTTTTTGCTTTGAAGAAGAAAGATCTAGCTGACTGAAATAAGTTCATTAGATGAAAACCAACAAAAATTGACAAGAACCACGAAAAGTTCTTGTATTTTAAGATAAAATCTTACGCTATTAAAGAAAAAACTCCCAGCTCGCTGAAATATGTTCATTTGCTGAAAACCAACAAAACCACGAAAAGTTCTTGAATTTGAAGATAAAATCTTTTTTCTTTGAAGAAGAAAGATCTAGCTGACTGAAATAAGTTCATTAGATGAAAACCAACAAAAATTGACAAGAGCCACGAAAAGTTCTTGTATTTTAAGATAAAATCTTACTCTATTAAGGAAAAAACTTCCAGCTCGCTGAAATCTGTTCATCTGCTGAAAACCATCAAAACCACGAAAAGTTCTTGTATTTGAAGATAAAATCTTTTTGCTTTGAAGAAGAAAGATCTAGCTGACTGAAATAAGTTCATGAGATGAAAACCAACAAAAATTGACAAGAACCACGAAAAGTTCTTGTATTTTAAGATAAAATCTTACTCTATTAAGGAAAAAACTTCCAGCTCGCTGAAATATGTTCATTTGCTGAAAACCATCAAAACCACGAAAAGTTCTTGTATTTGAAGATAAAATATTTTTGCTTTGAAGAAGAAAGATCTAGCTGACTGAAATAAGTTCATTGGATGAAAACCAACAAAAATTGACAAGAACCACGAAAAGTTCTTGTATTTTAAGATAAAATCTTACTCTATTAAGGAAAAAACTTCCAGCTCGCTGAAATCTGTTCATTTGCTGAACACCAACAAAACCACCAAAAGTTCTTGTATTTGAAGATAAAATCTTTTTGCTTTGAAGAAGAAAGATCTAGCTGACTGAAATAAGTTCATTAGATGAAAACAAACAAAAATTGACAAGAACCACGAAAAGTTCTTGTATTTTAAGATAAAATCTTGGGCTATTAAAGAAAAAACTTCCAGCTCGCTGAAATCTGTTCATTTGCTGAAAACCATCAAAACCACAAAAAGTTCTTGTATTTGAAGATAAAATCTTTTTGCTTTGAAGAAGAAAGATCTAGCTGACTGAAATAAGTTCATCAGATGAAAACCAACAAAAATTGACAAGAACCACGAAAAGTTCTTGTATTTTAAGATAAAATCTTACGCTATTAAAGAAAAAACTCCCAGCTCGCTGAAATATGTTCATTTGCTGAAAAACAACAAAACCGCGAAAAGTTCTTGTATTTGAAGATAAAATCCTTTTGCTTTGAAGAAGAAAGATCTAGCTGACTGAAATAAGTTCATTAGATGAAAACCAACAAAAATTGACAAGAACCACGAAAAGTTCTTGTATTTTAAGATAAAATCTTAAGCTATTAAAGAAAAAACTCCCAGCTCGCGGAAATATGTTCATTTGCTGAAAACCAACAAAACCACGAAAAGTTCTTGTATTTGAAGATAAAATCTTTTTTCTTTGAAGAAGAAAGATCTAGCTGACTGAAATAAGTTCATTAGATGAAAACCAACAAAAATTGACAAGAGCCACGAAAAGTTCTTGTATTTTAAGATAAAATCTTACTCTATTAAGGAAAAAACTTCCAGCTCGCTGAAATATGTTCATTTGCTGAAAACCATCAAAACCACGAAAAGTTCTTGTGTTTGAAGATAAAATCTTTTTGCTTTGAAGAAGAAAGATCTAGCTGACTGAAATAAGTTCATCAGATGAAAACCAACAAAAATTGACAAGAACCACGAAAAGTTCTTGTATTTTAAGATAAAATCTTAGGCTATTAAAGAAAAAACTTCCAGCTCGCTGAAATCTGTTCATTTGCTGAAAACCAACAAAACCACGAAAAGTTCTTGTATTTGAAGATAAAATCTTTTTTCTTTGAAGAAGAAAGATCTAGCTGACTGAAATAAGTTCATTAGATGAAAACCAACAAAAATTGACAAGAGCCACGAAAAGTTCTTGTATTTTAAGATAAAATCTTACTCTATTAAGGAAAAAACTTCCAGCTCGCTGAAATCTGTTCATTTGCTGAAAACCATCAAAACCACGAAAAGTTCTTGTATTTGAAGATAAAATCTTTTTGCTTTGAAGAAGAAAGATCTAGCTGACTGAAATAAGTTCATGAGATGAAAACCAACAAAAATTGACAAGAACCACGAAAAGTTCTTGTATTTTAAGATAAAATCTTACTCTATTAAGGAAAAAACTTCCAGATCGATGAAATATGTTCATTTGATGAAAACCATCAAAACCACGAAAAGTTCTTGTATTTGAAGATAAAATATTTTTGCTTTGACGAAGAAAGATCTAGCTGACTGAAATAAGTTCATTAGATGAAAACCAACAAAAATTGACATGAACCACGAAAAGTTCTTGTATTTTAAGATAAAATCTTAGGCTATTAAAGAAAAAACTTCCAGCTCGCTGAAATCTGTTCATTTGCTGAAAACCATCAAAACCACGAAAAGTTCTTGTATTTGAAGATAAAATCTTTTTGCTTTGAAGAAGAAAGATCTAGCTGACTGAAATAAGTTCATTCGATGAAAACCAACAAAAATTGACAAGAACAACGAAAAGTTCTTGTATTTTAAGATAAAATCTTACGCTATTAAAGAAAAAACTTCCAGCTCGCTGAAATATGTTCATTTGCTGAAAACCATCAAAACCACGAAAAGTTCTTGTGTTTGAAGATAAAATCTTTTTGCTTTGAAGAAGAAAGATCTAGCTGACTGAAATAAGTTCATTCGATGAAAACCAACAAAAATTGACAAGAACCACGAAAAGTTCTTGTATTTTAAGATAAAATCTTAGGCTATTAAAGAAAAAACTTCCAGCTCGCTGAAATCTGTTCATTTGCTGAAAACCATCAAAACCACGAAAAGTTCTTGTATTTGAAGATAAAATCTTTTTGCTTTGAAGAAGAAAGATCTAGCTGACTGAAATAAGTTCATCAGATGAAAACCAACAAAAATTGACAAGAACCACGAAAAGTTCTTGTATTTTAAGATAAAATCTTAGGCTATTAAAGAAAAAACTTCCAGCTCGCTGAAATCTGTTCATTTGCTGAAAACCAACAAAACCACGAAAAGTTCTTGTATTTGAAGATAAAATCTTTTTTCTTTGAAGAAGAAAGATCCAGCTGACTGAAATAAGTTCATTAGATGAAAACCAACAAAAATTGACAAGAGCCACGAAAAGTTCTTGTATTTTAAGATAAAATCTTACTCTATTAAGGAAAAAACTTCCAGCTCGCTGAAATCTGTTCATTTGCTGAAAACCATCAAAACCACGAAAAGTTCTTGTATTTGAAGATAAAATCTTTTTGCTTTGAAGAAGAAAGATCTAGCTGACTGAAATAAGTTCATGAGATGAAAACCAACAAAAATTGACAAGAACCACGAAAAGTTCTTGTATTTTAAGATAAAATCTTACTCTATTAAGGAAAAAACTTCCAGCTCGATGAAATATGTTCATTTGATGAAAACCATCAAAACCACGAAAAGTTCTTGTATTTGAAGATAAAATATTTTTGCTTTGAAGAAGAAAGATCTAGCTGACTGAAATAAGTTCATTAGATGAAAACCAACAAAAATTGACAAGAACCACGAAAAGTTCTTGTATTTTAAGATAAAATCTTACGCTATTAAAGAAAAAACTCCCAGCTCGCTGAAATATGTTCATTTGCTGAAAAACAACAAAACCGCGAAAAGTTCTTGTATTTGAAGATAAAATCCTTTTGCTTTGAAGAAGAAAGATCTAGCTGACTGAAATAAGTTCATCAGATGAAAACCAACAAAAATTGACAAGAACCACGAAAAGTTCTTGTATTTTAAGATAAAATCTTACTCTATTAAGGAAAAAACTTCCAGCTCGCTGAAATCTGTTCATTTGCTGAAAACCAACAAAACCACCAAAAGTTCTTGTATTTGAAGATAAAATCTTTTTGCTTTGACGAAGAAAGATCTAGCTGACTGAAATACGTTCATTAGATGAAAACCAACAAAAATTGACATGAACCACGAAAAGTTCTTGTATTTTAAGATAAAATCTTAGGCTATTAAAGAAAAAACTTCCAGCTCGCTGAAATCTGTTCATTTGCTGAAAACCATCAAAACCACGAAAAGTTCTTGTATTTGAAGATAAAATCTTTTTGCTTTGAAGAAGAAAGATCTAGCTGACTGAAATAAGTTCATTAGATGAAAACCAACAAAAATTGACAAGAACAACGAAAAGTTCTTGTATTTTAAGATAAAATCTTACGCTATTAAAGAAAAAACTTCGAGCTCGCTGAAATATGTTCATTTGCTGAAAACCATCAAAACCACGAAAAGTTCTTGTATTTGAAGATAAAATCTTTTTGCTTTGAAGAAGAAAGATCTAGCTGACTGAAATAAGTTCATTAGATGAAAACCAACAAAAATTGACAAGAACCACGAAAAGTTCTTGTATTTTAAGATAAAATCTTACTCTATTAAGGAAAAAACTTCCAGCTCGATGAAATATGTTCATTTGATGAAAACCATCAAAACCACGAAAAGTTCTTGTATTTGAAGATAAAATATTTTTGCTTTGAAGAAGAAAGATCTAGCTGACTGAAATAAGTTCATTAGATGAAAACCAACAAAAATTGACAAGAACCACGAAAAGTTCTTGTATTTTAAGATAAAATCTTACGCTATTAAAGAAAAAACTCCCAGCTCGCTGAAATATGTTCATTTGCTGAAAAACAACAAAACCGCGAAAAGTTCTTGTATTTGAAGATAAAATCCTTTTGCTTTGAAGAAGAAAGATCTAGCTGACTGAAATAAGTTCATCAGATGAAAACCAACAAAAATTGACAAGAACCACGAAAAGTTCTTGTATTTTAAGATAAAATCTTACTCTATTAAGGAAAAAACTTCCAGCTCGCTGAAATCTGTTCATTTGCTGAAAACCAACAAAACCACCAAAAGTTCTTGTATTTGAAGATAAAATCTTTTTGCTTTGACGAAGAAAGATCTAGCTGACTGAAATAAGTTCATTAGATGAAAACCAACAAAAATTGACATGAACCACGAAAAGTTCTTGTATTTTAAGATAAAATCTTAGGCTATTAAAGAAAAAACTTCCAGCTCGCTGAAATCTGTTCATTTGCTGAAAACCATCAAAACCACGAAAAGTTCTTGTATTTGAAGATAAAATCTTTTTGCTTTGAAGAAGAAAGATCTAGCTGACTGAAATAAGTTCATTAGATGAAAACCAACAAAAATTGACAAGAACAACGAAAAGTTCTTGTATTTTAAGATAAAATCTTACGCTATTAAAGAAAAAACTTCGAGCTCGCTGAAATATGTTCATTTGCTGAAAACCATCAAAACCACGAAAAGTTCTTGTATTTGAAGATAAAATCTTTTTGCTTTGAAGAAGAAAGATCTAGCTGACTGAAATAAGTTCATTAGATGAAAACCAACAAAAATTGACAAGAACCACGAAAAGTTCTTGTATTTTAAGATAAAATCTTACGTTATTAAAGAAAAAACTCCCAGCTCGCTGAAATCTGTTCATCTGCTGAAAACCATCAAAACCACGAAAAGTTCTTGTATTTGAAGATAAAATCTTTTTGCTTTGAAGAAGAAAGATCTAGCTGACTGAAATAAGTTCATGAGATGAAAACCAACAAAAATTGACAAGAACCACGAAAAGTTCTTGTATTTTAAGATAAAATCTTACTCTATTAAGGAAAAAACTTCCAGCTCGCTGAGATATGTTCATTTGCTGAAAACCATCAAAACCACGAAAAGTTCTTGTATTTGAAGATAAAATATTTTTGCTTTGAAGAAGAAAGATCTAGCTGACTGAAATAAGTTCATTAGATGAAAACCAACAAAAATTGACAAGAACCACGAAAAGTTCTTGTATTTTAAGATAAAATCTTACTCTATTAAGGAAAAAACTTCCAGCTCGCTGAAATCTGTTCATTTGCTGAACACCAACAAAACCACCAAAAGTTCTTGTATTTGAAGATAAAATCTTTTTGCTTTGAAGAAGAAAGATCTAGCTGACTGAAATAAGTTCATTAGATGAAAACAAACAAAAATTGACAAGAACCACGAAAAGTTCTTGTATTTTAAGATAAAATCTTAGGCTGTTAAAGAAAAAACTTCCAGCTCGCTGAAATCTGTTCATTTGCTGAAAACCATCAAAACCACGAAAAGTTCTTGTATTTGAAGATAAAATCTTTTTGCTTTGAAGAAGAAAGATCTAGCTGACTGAAATAAGTTCATTAGATGAAAACCAACAAAAATTGACAAGAACCACGAAAAGTTCTTGTATTTTAAGATAAAATCTTACTCTATTAAGGAAAAAACTACCTGCTCGCTGAAATATGTTCGTTTGCTGAAAACCATCAAAACCACGAAAAGTTCTTGTATTTGAAGATAAAATATTTTTGCTTTGAAGAAGAAAGATCTAGCTGACTGAAATAAGTTCATTAGATGAAAACCAACAAAAATTGACAAGAACCACGAAAAGTTCTTGTATTTTAAGATAAAATCTTACGCTATTAAAGAAAAAACTCCCAGCTCGCTGAAATATGTTCATTTGCTGAAAAACAACAAAACCGCGAAAAGTTCTTGTATTTGAAGATAAAATCCTTTTGCTTTGAAGAAGAAAGATCTAGCTGACTGAAATAAGTTCATCAGATGAAAACCAACAAAAATTGACAAGAACCACGAAAAGTTCTTGTATTTTAAGATAAAATCTTACTCTATTAAGGAAAAAACTTCCAGCTCGCTGAAATCTGTTCATTTGCTGAAAACCAACAAAACCACCAAAAGTTCTTGTATTTGAAGATAAAATCTTTTTGCTTTGACGAAGAAAGATCTAGCTGACTGAAATACGTTCATTAGATGAAAACCAACAAAAATTGACATGAACCACGAAAAGTTCTTGTATTTTAAGATAAAATCTTAGGCTATTAAAGAAAAAACTTCCAGCTCGCTGAAATCTGTTCATTTGCTGAAAACCATCAAAACCACGAAAAGTTCTTGTATTTGAAGATAAAATCTTTTTGCTTTGAAGAAGAAAGATCTAGCTGACTGAAATAAGTTCATTAGATGAAAACCAACAAAAATTGACAAGAACAACGAAAAGTTCTTGTATTTTAAGATAAAATCTTACGCTATTAAAGAAAAAACTTCGAGCTCGCTGAAATATGTTCATTTGCTGAAAACCATCAAAACCACGAAAAGTTCTTGTATTTGAAGATAAAATCTTTTTGCTTTGAAGAAGAAAGATCTAGCTGACTGAAATAAGTTCATTAGATGAAAACCAACAAAAATTGACAAGAACCACGAAAAGTTCTTGTATTTTAAGATAAAATCTTACTCTATTAAGGAAAAAACTTCCAGCTCGATGAAATATGTTCATTTGATGAAAACCATCAAAACCACGAAAAGTTCTTGTATTTGAAGATAAAATATTTTTGCTTTGAAGAAGAAAGATCTAGCTGACTGAAATAAGTTCATTAGATGAAAACCAACAAAAATTGACAAGAACCACGAAAAGTTCTTGTATTTTAAGATAAAATCTTACGCTATTAAAGAAAAAACTCCCAGCTCGCTGAAATATGTTCATTTGCTGAAAAACAACAAAACCGCGAAAAGTTCTTGTATTTGAAGATAAAATCCTTTTGCTTTGAAGAAGAAAGATCTAGCTGACTGAAATAAGTTCATCAGATGAAAACCAACAAAAATTGACAAGAACCACGAAAAGTTCTTGTATTTTAAGATAAAATCTTACTCTATTAAGGAAAAAACTTCCAGCTCGCTGAAATCTGTTCATTTGCTGAAAACCAACAAAACCACCAAAAGTTCTTGTATTTGAAGATAAAATCTTTTTGCTTTGACGAAGAAAGATCTAGCTGACTGAAATAAGTTCATTAGATGAAAACCAACAAAAATTGACATGAACCACGAAAAGTTCTTGTATTTTAAGATAAAATCTTAGGCTATTAAAGAAAAAACTTCCAGCTCGCTGAAATCTGTTCATTTGCTGAAAACCATCAAAACCACGAAAAGTTCTTGTATTTGAAGATAAAATCTTTTTGCTTTGAAGAAGAAAGATCTAGCTGACTGAAATAAGTTCATTAGATGAAAACCAACAAAAATTGACAAGAACAACGAAAAGTTCTTGTATTTTAAGATAAAATCTTACGCTATTAAAGAAAAAACTTCGAGCTCGCTGAAATATGTTCATTTGCTGAAAACCATCAAAACCACGAAAAGTTCTTGTATTTGAAGATAAAATCTTTTTGCTTTGAAGAAGAAAGATCTAGCTGACTGAAATAAGTTCATTAGATGAAAACCAACAAAAATTGACAAGAACCACGAAAAGTTCTTGTATTTTAAGATAAAATCTTACGTTATTAAAGAAAAAACTCCCAGCTCGCTGAAATCTGTTCATCTGCTGAAAACCATCAAAACCACGAAAAGTTCTTGTATTTGAAGATAAAATCTTTTTGCTTTGAAGAAGAAAGATCTAGCTGACTGAAATAAGTTCATGAGATGAAAACCAACAAAAATTGACAAGAACCACGAAAAGTTCTTGTATTTTAAGATAAAATCTTACTCTATTAAGGAAAAAACTTCCAGCTCGCTGAGATATGTTCATTTGCTGAAAACCATCAAAACCACGAAAAGTTCTTGTATTTGAAGATAAAATATTTTTGCTTTGAAGAAGAAAGATCTAGCTGACTGAAATAAGTTCATTAGATGAAAACCAACAAAAATTGACAAGAACCACGAAAAGTTCTTGTATTTTAAGATAAAATCTTACTCTATTAAGGAAAAAACTTCCAGCTCGCTGAAATCTGTTCATTTGCTGAACACCAACAAAACCACCAAAAGTTCTTGTATTTGAAGATAAAATCTTTTTGCTTTGAAGAAGAAAGATCTAGCTGACTGAAATAAGTTCATTAGATGAAAACAAACAAAAATTGACAAGAACCACGAAAAGTTCTTGTATTTTAAGATAAAATCTTAGGCTGTTAAAGAAAAAACTTCCAGCTCGCTGAAATCTGTTCATTTGCTGAAAACCATCAAAACCACGAAAAGTTCTTGTATTTGAAGATAAAATCTTTTTGCTTTGAAGAAGAAAGATCTAGCTGACTGAAATAAGTTCATTAGATGAAAACCAACAAAAATTGACAAGAACCACGAAAAGTTCTTGTATTTTAAGATAAAATCTTACTCTATTAAGGAAAAAACTACCTGCTCGCTGAAATATGTTCGTTTGCTGAAAACCATCAAAACCACGAAAAGTTCTTGTATTTGAAGATAAAATATTTTTGCTTTGAAGAAGAAAGATCTAGCTGACTGAAATAAGTTCATTAGATGAAAACCAACAAAAATTGACAAGAACCACGAAAAGTTCTTGTATTTTAAGATAAAATCTTGCTCTATTAAGGAAAAAACTTCCAGCTCGCTGAAATCTGTTCATTTGCTGAACACCAACAAAACCACCAAAAGTTCTTGTATTTGAAGATAAAATCTTTTTGCTTTGAAGAAGAAAGATCTAGCTGACTGAAATAAGTTCATTAGATGAAAACAAACAAAAATTGACAAGAACCACGAAAAGTTGTTGTATTTTGAGATAAAATCTTAGGCTATTAAAGAAAAAACTTCCAGCTCGCTGAAATCTGTTCATTTGCTGAAAACCATCAAAACCACGAAAAGTTCTTGTATTTGAAGATAAAATCTTTTCGCTTTGAAGAAGAAAGATCTAGCTGACTGAAATAAGTTCATTAGATGAAAACCAACAAAAATTGACAAGAACCACGAAAAGTTCTTGTATTTTAAGATAAAATCTTACTCTATTCAGGAAAAAACTTGCAGCTCGCTGAAATATGTTCATTTGCTGAAAACCATCAAAACCACGAAAAGTTCTTGAATTTGAAGATAAAATCTTTTTGCTTTGAAGAAGAAAGATCTAGCTGACTGAAATAAGTTCATGAGATGAAAACCAACAAAAATTGACAAGAACCACGAAAAGTTCTTGTATTTTAAGATAAAATCTTACTCTATTAAGGAAAAAACTTCCAGCTCGCTGAAATCTGTTCATTTGCTGAAAACCAACAAAACCACCAAAAGTTCTTGTATTTGAAGATAAAATCTTTTTGCTTTGACGAAGAAAGATCTAGCTGACTGAAATAAGTTCATTAGATGAAAACAAACAAAAATTGACAAGAACCACGAAAAGTTCTTGTATTTTGAGATAAAATCTTAGGCGATTAAAGAAAAAACTTCCAGCTCGCTGAAATCTGTTCATTTGCTGAAAACCATCAAAACCACGAAAAGTTCTTGTATTTGAAGATAAAATCTTTTTGCTTTGAAGAAGAAAGATCTAGCTGACTGAAATAAGTTCATTAGATGAAAACCAACAAAAATTGACAGGAACCACGAAAAGTTCTTGTATTTTAAGATAAAATCTTACTCTATTCAGGAAAAAACTTCCAGCTTGCTGAAATATGTTCATTTGCTGAAAACCATCAAAACCACGAAAAGTTCTTGTATTTGAAGATAAAATCTTTTTGCTTTGAAGAAGAAAGATCTAGCTGACTGAAATAAGTTCATTAGATGAAAACCAACAAAAATTGACAAGAACCACGAAAAGTTCTTGTATTTTAAGATAAAATCTTACGCTATTAAAGAAAAAACTCCCAGCTCGCTGAAATATGTTCATTTGCTGAAAACCAACAAAACCACGAAAAGTTCTTGTATTTGAAGATAAAATCTTTTTTCTTTGAAGAAGAAAGATCTGGCTGACTGAAATAAGTTCATTCGATGAAAACCAACAAAAATTGACAAGAACCACGAAAAGTTCTTGTATTTTAAGATAAAATCTTACTCTATTCAGGAAAAAACTTGCAGCTCGCTGAAATATGTTCATTTGCTGAAAACCATCAAAACCACGAAAAGTTCTTGAATTTGAAGATAAAATCTTTTTGCTTTGAAGAAGAAAGATCTAGCTGACTGAAATAAGTTCATGAGATGAAAACCAACAAAAATTGACAAGAACCACGAAAAGTTCTTGTATTTTAAGATAAAATCTTACTCTATTAAGGAAAAAACTTCCAGCTCGCTGAGATATGTTCATTTGCTGAAAACCATCAAAACCACGAAAAGTTCTTGTATTTGAAGATAAAATATTTTTGCTTTGAAGAAGAAAGATCTAGCTGACTGAAATAAGTTCATTAGATGAAAACCAACAAAAATTGACAAGAACCACGAAAAGTTCTTGTATTTTAAGATAAAATCTTACTCTATTAAGGAAAAAACTTCCAGCTCGCTGAAATCTGTTCATTTGCTGAACACCAACAAAACCACCAAAAGTTCTTGTATTTGAAGATAAAATCTTTTTGCTTTGAAGAAGAAAGATCTAGCTGACTGAAATAAGTTCATTAGATGAAAACAAACAAAAATTGACAAGAACCACGAAAAGTTCTTGTATTTTAAGATAAAATCTTAGGCTATTAAAGAAAAAACTTCCAGCTCGCTGAAATATGTTCATTTGCTGAAAACCATCAAAACCACAAAAAGTTCTTGAATTTGAAGATAAAATCTTTTTGCTTTGAAGAAGAAAGATCTAGCTGACTGAAATAAGTTCATTAGATGAAAACCAACAAAAATTGACAAGAACCACGAAAAGTTCTTGTATTTTAAGATAAAATCTTACTCTATTAAGGAAAAAACTTGCAGCTCGCTGAAATCTGTTCATTTGCTGAAAACCATCAAAACCACGAAAAGTTCTTGAATTTGAAGATAAAATCTTTTTGCTTTGAAGAAGAAAGATCTAGCTGACTGAAATAAGTTCATCAGATGAAAACCAACAAAAATTGACAAGAACCACGAAAAGTTCTTGTATTTTAAGATAAAATCTTAGGCTATTAAAGAAAAAACTTCCAGCTCGCTGAAATCTGTTCATTTGCTGAAAACCAACAAAACCACGAAAAGTTCTTGTATTTGAAGATAAAATCTTTTTTCTTTGAAGAAGAAAGATCCAGCTGACTGAAATAAGTTCATTAGATGAAAACCAACAAAAATTGACAAGAGCCACGAAAAGTTCTTGTATTTTAAGATAAAATCTTACTCTATTAAGGAAAAAACTTCCAGCTCGCTGAAATCTGTTCATTTCCTGAAAACCATCAAAACCACGAAAAGTTCTTGTATTTGAAGATAAAATCCTTTTGCTTTGAAGAAGAAAGATCTAGCTGACTGAAATAAGTTCATCAGATGAAAACCAACAAAAATTGACAAGAACCACGAAAAGTTCTTGTATTTTAAGATAAAATCTTACTCTATTAAGGAAAAAACTTCCAGCTCGCTGAAATCTGTTCATTTGCTGAAAACCATCAAAACCACGAAAAGTTCTTGTATTTGAAGATAAAATCTTTTTGCTTTGAAGAAGAAAGATCTAGCTGACTGAAATAAGTTCATTAGATGAAAACCAACAAAAATTGACAAGAACCACGAAAAGTTCTTGTATTTTAAGATAAAATCTTACGCTATTAAAGAAAAAACTCCCAGCTCGCTGAAATATGTTCATTTGCTGAAAACCAACAAAACCACGAAAAGTTCTTGAATTTGAAGATAAAATCTTTTTTCTTTGAAGAAGAAAGATCTAGCTGACTGAAATAAGTTCATTAGATGAAAACCAACAAAAATTGACAAGAGCCACGAAAAGTTCTTGTATTTTAAGATAAAATCTTACTCTATTAAGGAAAAAACTTCCAGCTCGCTGAAATCTGTTCATCTGCTGAAAACCATCAAAACCACGAAAAGTTCTTGTATTTGAAGATAAAATCTTTTTGCTTTGAAGAAGAAAGATCTAGCTGACTGAAATAAGTTCATGAGATGAAAACCAACAAAAATTGACAAGAACCACGAAAAGTTCTTGTATTTTAAGATAAAATCTTACTCTATTAAGGAAAAAACTTCCAGCTCGCTGAAATATGTTCATTTGCTGAAAACCATCAAAACCACGAAAAGTTCTTGTATTTGAAGATAAAATATTTTTGCTTTGAAGAAGAAAGATCTAGCTGACTGAAATAAGTTCATTGGATGAAAACCAACAAAAATTGACAAGAACCACGAAAAGTTCTTGTATTTTAAGATAAAATCTTACTCTATTAAGGAAAAAACTTCCAGCTCGCTGAAATCTGTTCATTTGCTGAACACCAACAAAACCACCAAAAGTTCTTGTATTTGAAGATAAAATCTTTTTGCTTTGAAGAAGAAAGATCTAGCTGACTGAAATAAGTTCATTAGATGAAAACAAACAAAAATTGACAAGAACCACGAAAAGTTCTTGGATTTTAAGATAAAATCTTGGGCTATTAAAGAAAAAACTTCCAGCTCGCTGAAATCTGTTCATTTGCTGAAAACCATCAAAACCACAAAAAGTTCTTGTATTTGAAGATAAAATCTTTTTGCTTTGAAGAAGAAAGATCTAGCTGACTGAAATAAGTTCATTAGATGAAAACCAACAAAAATTGACAAGAGCCACGAAAAGTTCTTGTATTTTAAGATAAAATCTTACTCTATTAAGGAAAAAACTTCCAGCTCGCTGAAATCTGTTCATCTGCTGAAAACCATCAAAACCACGAAAAGTTCTTGTATTTGAAGATAAAATCTTTTTGCTTTGAAGAAGAAAGATCTAGCTGACTGAAATAAGTTCATGAGATGAAAACCAACAAAAATTGACAAGAACCACGAAAAGTTCTTGTATTTTAAGATAAAATCTTACTCTATTAAGGAAAAAACTTCCAGCTCGCTGAAATATGTTCATTTGCTGAAAACCATCAAAACCACGAAAAGTTCTTGTATTTGAAGATAAAATATTTTTGCTTTGAAGAAGAAAGATCTAGCTGACTGAAATAAGTTCATTGGATGAAAACCAACAAAAATTGACAAGAACCACGAAAAGTTCTTGTATTTTAAGATAAAATCTTACTCTATTAAGGAAAAAACTTCCAGCTCGCTGAAATCTGTTCATTTGCTGAACACCAACAAAACCACCAAAAGTTCTTGTATTTGAAGATAAAATCTTTTTGCTTTGAAGAAGAAAGATCTAGCTGACTGAAATAAGTTCATTAGATGAAAACAAACAAAAATTGACAAGAACCACGAAAAGTTCTTGTATTTTAAGATAAAATCTTGGGCTATTAAAGAAAAAACTTCCAGCTCGCTGAAATCTGTTCATTTGCTGAAAACCATCAAAACCACAAAAAGTTCTTGTATTTGAAGATAAAATCTTTTTGCTTTGAAGAAGAAAGATCTAGCTGACTGAAATAAGTTCATTAGATGAAAACCAACAAAAATTGACAAGAACCACGAAAAGTTCTTGTATTTTAAGATAAAATCTTACTCTATTCAGGAAAAAACTTCCAGCTTGCTGAAATATGTTCATTTGCTGAAAACCATCAAAACCACGAAAAGTTCTTGTATTTGAAGATAAAATCTTTTTGCTTTGAAGAAGAAACATCTAGCTGACTGAAATAAGTTCATTAGATGAAAACCAACAAAAATTGACAAGAACCACGAAAAGTTCTTGTATTTTAAGATAAAATCTTACTCTATTCAGGAAAAAACTTCCAGCTTGCTGAAATATGTTCATTTGCTGAAAACCATCAAAACCACGAAAAGTTCTTGTATTTGAAGATAAAATCTTTTTGCTTTGAAGAAGAAAGATCTAGCTGACTGAAATAAGTTCATTAGATGAAAACCAACAAAAATTGACAAGAACCACGAAAAGTTCTTGTATTTTAAGATAAAATCTTACGCTATTAAAGAAAAAACTCCCAGCTCGCTGAAATATGTTCATTTGCTGAAAACCAACAAAACCACGAAAAGTTCTTGTATTTGAAGATAAAATCTTTTTTCTTTGAAGAAGAAAGATCTGGCTGACTGAAATAAGTTCATTCGATGAAAACCAACAAAAATTGACAAGAACCACGAAAAGTTCTTGTATTTTAAGATAAAATCTTACTCTATTCAGGAAAAAACTTGCAGCTCGCTGAAATATGTTCATTTGCTGAAAACCATCAAAACCACGAAAAGTTCTTGAATTTGAAGATAAAATCTTTTTGCTTTGAAGAAGAAAGATCTAGCTGACTGAAATAAGTTCATGAGATGAAAACCAACAAAAATTGACAAGAACCACGAAAAGTTCTTGTATTTTAAGATAAAATCTTACTCTATTAAGGAAAAAACTTCCAGCTCGCTGAGATATGTTCATTTGCTGAAAACCATCAAAACCACGAAAAGTTCTTGTATTTGAAGATAAAATATTTTTGCTTTGAAGAAGAAAGATCTAGCTGACTGAAATAAGTTCATTAGATGAAAACCAACAAAAATTGACAAGAACCACGAAAAGTTCTTGTATTTTAAGATAAAATCTTACTCTATTAAGGAAAAAACTTCCAGCTCGCTGAAATCTGTTCATTTGCTGAACACCAACAAAACAACCAAAAGTTCTTGTATTTGAAGATAAAATCTTTTTGCTTTGAAGAAGAAAGATCTAGCTGACTGAAATAAGTTCATTAGATGAAAACAAACAAAAATTGACAAGAACCACGAAAAGTTCTTGTATTTTAAGATAAAATCTTAGGCTATTAAAGAAAAAACTTCCAGCTCGCTGAAATCTGTTCATTTGCTGAAAACCATCAAAACCACGAAAAGTTCTTGTATTTGAAGATAAAATCTTTTTGCTTTGAAGAAGAAAGATCTAGCTGACTGAAATAAGTTCATTAGATGAAAACCAACAAAAATTGACAAGAACCACGAAAAGTTCTTGTATTTTAAGATAAAATCTTACTCTATTCAGGAAAAAACTTCCAGCTTGCTGAAATATGTTCATTTGCTGAAAACCATCAAAACCACGAAAAGTTCTTGTATTTGAAGATAAAATCTTTTTGCTTTGAAGAAGAAAGATCTAGCTGACTGAAATAAGTTCATTAGATGAAAACCAACAAAAATTGACAAGAACCACGAAAAGTTCTTGTATTTTAAGATAAAATCTTACGCTATTAAAGAAAAAACTCCCAGCTCGCTGAAATATGTTCATTTGCTGAAAACCAACAAAACCACGAAAAGTTCTTGTATTTGAAGATAAAATCTTTTTTCTTTGAAGAAGAAAGATCCAGCTGACTGAAATAAGTTCATTAGATGAAAACCAACAAAAATTGACAAGAACCACGAAAAGTTCTTGTATTTTAAGATAAAATCTTACTCTATTAAGGAAAAAACTTGCAGCTCGCTGAAATATGTTCATTTGCTGAAAACCATCAAAACCACGAAAAGTTCTTGAATTTGAAGATAAAATCTTTTTGCTTTGAAGAAGAAAGATCTGGCTGACTGAAATAAGTTCATTAGATGAAAACCAACAAAAATTGACAAGAACCACGAAAAGTTCTTGTATTTTAAGATAAAATCTTACTCTATTAAGGAAAAAACTTGCAGCTCGCTGAAATCTGTTCATTTGCTGAAAACCATCAAGACCACGAAAAGTTCTTGAATTTGAAGATAAAATCTTTTTGCTTTGAAGAAGAAAGATCTAGCTGACTGAAATAAGTTCATCAGATGAAAACCAACAAAAATTGACAAGAACCACGAAAAGTTCTTGTATTTTAAGATAAAATCTTAGGCTATTAAAGAAAAAACTTCCAGCTCGCTGAAATCTGTTCATTTGCTGAAAACCAACAAAACCACGAAAAGTTCTTGTATTTGAAGATAAAATCTTTTTTCTTTGAAGAAGAAAGATCCAGCTGACTGAAATAAGTTCATTAGATGAAAACCAACAAAAATTGACAAGAACCACGAAAAGTTCTTGTATTTTAAGATAAAATCTTACTCTATTAAGGAAAAAACTTCCAGCTCGATGAAATATGTTCATTTGATGAAAACCATCAAAACCACGAAAAGTTCTTGTATTTGAAGATAAAATCTTTTTGCTTTGAAGAAGAAAGATCCAGCTGACTGAAATAAGTTCATTAGATGAAAACCAACAAAAATTGACAAGAACCACGAAAAGTTCTTGTATTTTAAGATAAAATCTTACGCTATTAAAGAAAAAACTCCCAGCTCGCTGAAATATGTTCATTTGCTGAAAAACAACAAAACCGCGAAAAGTTCTTGTATTTGAAGATAAAATCCTTTTGCTTTGAAGAAGAAAGATCTAGCTGACTGAAATAAGTTCATCAGATGAAAACCAACAAAAATTGACAAGAACCACGAAAAGTTCTTGTATTTTAAGATAAAATCTTACTCTATTAAGGAAAAAACTTCCAGCTCGCTGAAATCTGTTCATTTGCTGAAAACCAACAAAACCACCAAAAGTTCTTGTATTTGAAGATAAAATCTTTTTGCTTTGACGAAGAAAGATCTAGCTGACTGAAATAAGTTCATTAGATGAAAACCAACAAAAATTGACAAGAACCACGAAAAGTTCTTGTATTTTAAGATAAAATCTTAGGCTATTAAAGAAAAAACTTCCAGCTCGCTGAAATCTGTTCATTTGCTGAAAACCATCAAAACCACGAAAAGTTCTTGTATTTGAAGATAAAATCTTTTTGCTTTGAAGAAGAAAGATCTAGCTGACTGAAATAAGTTCATTCGATGAAAACCAACAAAAATTGACAAGAACCACGAAAAGTTCTTGTATTTTAAGATAAAATCTTAGGCTATTAAAGAAAAAACTTCCAGCTCGCTGAAATCTGTTCATTTGCTGAAAACCATCAAAACCACGAAAAGTTCTTGTATTTGAAGATAAAATCTTTTTGCTTTGAAGAAGAAAGATCTAGCTGACTGAAATAAGTTCATTAGATGAAAACCAACAAAAATTGACAAGAACCACGAAAAGTTCTTGTATTTTAAGATAAAATCTTACGATATTAAAGAAAAAACTCCCAGCTCGCTGAAATATGTTCATTTGCTGAAAACCAACAAAACCACGAAAAGTTCTTGAATTTGAAGATAAAATCTTTTTTCTTTGAAGAAGAAAGATCTAGCTGACTGAAATAAGTTCATTAGATGAAAACCAACAAAAATTGACAAGAGCCACGAAAAGTTCTTGTATTTTAAGATAAAATCTTACTCTATTAAGGAAAAAACTTCCAGCTCGCTGAAATCTGTTCATCTGCTGAAAACCATCAAAACCACGAAAAGTTCTTGTATTTGAAGATAAAATCTTTTTGCTTTGAAGAAGAAAGATCTAGCTGACTGAAATAAGTTCATGAGATGAAAACCAACAAAAATTGACAAGAACCACGAAAAGTTCTTGTATTTTAAGATAAAATCTTACTCTATTAAGGAAAAAACTTCCAGCTCGCTGAAATATGTTCATTTGCTGAAAACCATCAAAACCACGAAAAGTTCTTGTATTTGAAGATAAAATATTTTTGCTTTGAAGAAGAAAGTTCTAGCTGACTGAAATAAGTTCATTAGATGAAAACCAACAAAAATTGACAAGAACCACGAAAAGTTCTTGTATTTTAAGATAAAATCTTACTCTATTAAGGAAAAAACTTCCAGCTCGCTGAAATCTGTTCATTTGCTGAACACCAACAAAACAACCAAAAGTTCTTGTATTTGAAGATAAAATCTTTTTGCTTTGAAGAAGAAAGATCTAGCTGACTGAAATAAGTTCATTAGATGAAAACAAACAAAAATTGACAAGAACCACGAAAAGTTCTTGTATTTTAAGATAAAATCTTAGGCTATTAAAGAAAAAACTTCCAGCTCGCTGAAATCTGTTCATTTGCTGAAAACCATCAAAACCACGAAAAGTTCTTGTATTTGAAGATAAAATCTTTTTGCTTTGAAGAAGAAAGATCTAGCTGACTGAAATAAGTTCATTAGATGAAAACCAACAAAAATTGACAAGAACCACGAAAAGTTCTTGTATTTTAAGATAAAATCTTACTCTATTCAGGAAAAAACTTCCAGCTTGCTGAAATATGTTCATTTGCTGAAAACCATCAAAACCACGAAAAGTTCTTGTATTTGAAGATAAAATCTTTTTGCTTTGAAGAAGAAAGATCTAGCTGACTGAAATAAGTTCATTAGATGAAAACCAACAAAAATTGACAAGAACCACGAAAAGTTCTTGTATTTTAAGATAAAATCTTACGCTATTAAAGAAAAAACTCCCAGCTCGCTGAAATATGTTCATTTGCTGAAAACCAACAAAACCACGAAAAGTTCTTGTATTTGAAGATAAAATCTTTTTTCTTTGAAGAAGAAAGATCTGGCTGACTGAAATAAGTTCATTCGATGAAAACCAACAAAAATTGACAAGAACCACGAAAAGTTCTTGTATTTTAAGATAAAATCTTAGGCTATTAAAGAAAAAACTTCCAGCTCGCTGAAATCTGTTCATTTGCTGAAAACCATCAAAACCACGAAAAGTTCTTGTATTTGAAGATAAAATCTTTTTGCTTTGAAGAAGAAAGATCTAGCTGACTGAAATAAGTTCATGAGATGAAAACCAACAAAAATTGACAAGAACCACGAAAAGTTCTTGTATTTTAAGATAAAATCTTACTCTATTAAGGAAAAAACTTCCAGCTCGCTGAAATATGTTCATTTGCTGAAAACCATCAAAACCACGAAAAGTTCTTGTATTTGAAGATAAAATCTTTTTGCTTTGAAGAAGAAAGATCTAGCTGACTGAAATAAGTTCATTAGATGAAAACCAACAAAAATTGACAAGAACCACGAAAAGTTCTTGTATTTTAAGATAAAATCTTACTCTATTCAGGAAAAAACTTCCAGCTTGCTGAAATATGTTCATTTGCTGAAAACCATCAAAACCACGAAAAGTTCTTGTATTTGAAGATAAAATCTTTTTGCTTTGAAGAAGAAAGATCTAGCTGACTGAAATAAGTTCATTAGATGAAAACCAACAAAAATTGACAAGAACCACGAAAAGTTCTTGTATTTTAAGATAAAATCTTACGCTATTAAAGAAAAAACTCCCAGCTCGCTGAAATATGTTCATTTGCTGAAAACCAACAAAACCACGAAAAGTTCTTGTATTTGAAGATAAAATCTTTTTTCTTTGAAGAAGAAAGATCTGGCTGACTGAAATAAGTTCATTCGATGAAAACCAACAAAAATTGACAAGAACCACGAAAAGTTCTTGTATTTTAAGATAAAATCTTACTCTTTTCAGGAAAAAACTTGCAGCTCGCTGAAATATGTTCATTTGCTGAAAACCATCAAAACCACGAAAAGTTCTTGAATTTGAAGATAAAATCTTTTTGCTTTGAAGAAGAAAGATCTAGCTGACTGAAATAAGTTCATTAGATGAAAACCAACAAAAATTGACAAGAACCACGAAAAGTTCTTGTATTTTAAGATAAAATCTTACTCTATTAAGGAAAAAACTTCCAGCTCTCTGAAATATGTTCATTTCCTGAAAACCATCAAAACCACGAAAAGTTCTTGTATTTGAAGATAAAATCTTTTTGCTTTGAAGAAGAAAGATCTAGCTGACTGAAATAAGTTCATTAGATGAAAACCAACAAAAATTGACAAGAACCACGAAAAGTTCTTGTATTTTAAGATAAAATCTTACTCTATTAAGGAAAAAACTTCCAGCTCGCTGAAATATGTTCATTTGCTGAAAACTATCAAAACCACCAAAAGTTCTTGTATTTGAAGATAAAATCTTTTTGCTTTGAAGAAGAAAGATCTAGCTGACTGAAATAAGTTCATTAGATGAAAACAAACAAAAATTGACAAGAACCACGAAAAGTTCTTGTATTTTAAGATAAAATCTTACTCTGTTGAAGAAAAAACTTCCAGCTCGCTGAAATCTGTTCATTTGCTGAAAACCATCAAAACCACGAAAAGTTCTTGTATTTGAAGATAAAATCTTTTTGCTTTGAAGAAGAAAGATCTAGCTGACTGAAATAAGTTCATTAGATGAAAACCAACAAAAATTGACAAGAACCACGAAAAGTTCTTGTATTTTAAGATAAAATCTTACGCTATTAAAGAAAAAACTCCCAGCTCGCTGAAATATGTTCATTTGCTGAAAACCAACAAAACCACGAAAAGTTCTTGTATTTGAAGATAAAATCTTTTTTCTTTGAAGAAGAAAGATCTAGCTGACTGAAATAAGTTCATTAGATGAAAACCAACAAAAATTGACAAGAGCCACGAAAAGTTCTTGTATTTTAAGATAAAATCTTACTCTATTAAGGAAAAAACTTCCAGCTCGCTGAAATATGTTCATTTGCTGAAAACCATCAAAACCACGAAAAGTTCTTGTATTTGAAGATAAAATCTTTTTGCTTTGAAGAAGAAAGATCTAGCTGACTGAAATAAGTTCATTAGATGAAAACCAACAAAAATTGACAAGAACCACGAAAAGTTCTTGTATTTTAAGATAAAATCTTACTCTATTAAGGAAAAAACTTCCAGCTCGCTGAAATCTGTTCATTTGCTGAAAACCAACAAAACCACCAAAAGTTCTTGTATTTGAAGATAAAATCTTTTTGCTTTGACGAAGAAAGATCTAGCTGACTGAAATAAGTTCATTAGATGAAAACCAACAAAAATTGACAAGAACCACGAAAAGTTCTTGTATTTTAAGATAAAATCTTAGGCTATTAAAGAAAAAACTTCCAGCTCGCTGAAATCTGTTCATTTGCTGAAAACCATCAAAACCACGAAAAGTTCTTGTATTTGAAGATAAAATCTTTTTGCTTTGAAGAAGAAAGATCTAGCTGACTGAAATAAGTTCATTCGATGAAAACCAACAAAAATTGACAAGAACCACGAAAAGTTCTTGTATTTTAAGATAAAATCTTAGGCTATTAAAGAAAAAACTTCCAGCTCGCTGAAATCTGTTCATTTGCTGAAAACCATCAAAACCACGAAAAGTTCTTGTATTTGAAGATAAAATCTTTTTGCTTTGAAGAAGAAAGATCTAGCTGACTGAAATAAGTTCATTAGATGAAAACCAACAAAAATTGACAAGAACCACGAAAAGTTCTTGTATTTTAAGATAAAATCTTACGCTATTAAAGAAAAAACTCCCAGCTCGCTGAAATATGTTCATTTGCTGAAAACCAACAAAACCACGAAAAGTTCTTGAATTTGAAGATAAAATCTTTTTTCTTTGAAGAAGAAAGATCTAGCTGACTGAAATAAGTTCATTAGATGAAAACCAACAAAAATTGACAAGAGCCACGAAAAGTTCTTGTATTTTAAGATAAAATCTTACTCTATTAAGGAAAAAACTTCCAGCTCGCTGAAATCTGTTCATCTGCTGAAAACCATCAAAACCACGAAAAGTTCTTGTATTTGAAGATAAAATCTTTTTGCTTTGAAGAAGAAAGATCTAGCTGACTGAAATAAGTTCATGAGATGAAAACCAACAAAAATTGACAAGAACCACGAAAAGTTCTTGTATTTTAAGATAAAATCTTACTCTATTAAGGAAAAAACTTCCAGCTCGCTGAAATATGTTCATTTGCTGAAAACCATCAAAACCACGAAAAGTTCTTGTATTTGAAGATAAAATATTTTTGCTTTGAAGAAGAAAGTTCTAGCTGACTGAAATAAGTTCATTAGATGAAAACCAACAAAAATTGACAAGAACCACGAAAAGTTCTTGTATTTTAAGATAAAATCTTACTCTATTAAGGAAAAAACTTCCAGCTCGCTGAAATCTGTTCATTTGCTGAACACCAACAAAACAACCAAAAGTTCTTGTATTTGAAGATAAAATCTTTTTGCTTTGAAGAAGAAAGATCTAGCTGACTGAAATAAGTTCATTAGATGAAAACAAACAAAAATTGACAAGAACCACGAAAAGTTCTTGTATTTTAAGATAAAATCTTAGGCTATTAAAGAAAAAACTTCCAGCTCGCTGAAATCTGTTCATTTGCTGAAAACCATCAAAACCACGAAAAGTTCTTGTATTTGAAGATAAAATCTTTTTGCTTTGAAGAAGAAAGATCTAGCTGACTGAAATAAGTTCATTAGATGAAAACCAACAAAAATTGACAAGAACCACGAAAAGTTCTTGTATTTTAAGATAAAATCTTACTCTATTCAGGAAAAAACTTCCAGCTTGCTGAAATATGTTCATTTGCTGAAAACCATCAAAACCACGAAAAGTTCTTGTATTTGAAGATAAAATCTTTTTGCTTTGAAGAAGAAAGATCTAGCTGACTGAAATAAGTTCATTAGATGAAAACCAACAAAAATTGACAAGAACCACGAAAAGTTCTTGTATTTTAAGATAAAATCTTACGCTATTAAAGAAAAAACTCCCAGCTCGCTGAAATATGTTCATTTGCTGAAAACCAACAAAACCACGAAAAGTTCTTGTATTTGAAGATAAAATCTTTTTTCTTTGAAGAAGAAAGATCTGGCTGACTGAAATAAGTTCATTCGATGAAAACCAACAAAAATTGACAAGAACCACGAAAAGTTCTTGTATTTTAAGATAAAATCTTAGGCTATTAAAGAAAAAACTTCCAGCTCGCTGAAATCTGTTCATTTGCTGAAAACCATCAAAACCACGAAAAGTTCTTGTATTTGAAGATAAAATCTTTTTGCTTTGAAGAAGAAAGATCTAGCTGACTGAAATAAGTTCATGAGATGAAAACCAACAAAAATTGACAAGAACCACGAAAAGTTCTTGTATTTTAAGATAAAATCTTACTCTATTAAGGAAAAAACTTCCAGCTCGCTGAAATATGTTCATTTGCTGAAAACCATCAAAACCACGAAAAGTTCTTGTATTTGAAGATAAAATCTTTTTGCTTTGAAGAAGAAAGATCTAGCTGACTGAAATAAGTTCATTAGATGAAAACCAACAAAAATTGACAAGAACCACGAAAAGTTCTTGTATTTTAAGATAAAATCTTACTCTATTCAGGAAAAAACTTCCAGCTTGCTGAAATATGTTCATTTGCTGAAAACCATCAAAACCACGAAAAGTTCTTGTATTTGAAGATAAAATCTTTTTGCTTTGAAGAAGAAAGATCTAGCTGACTGAAATAAGTTCATTAGATGAAAACCAACAAAAATTGACAAGAACCACGAAAAGTTCTTGTATTTTAAGATAAAATCTTACGCTATTAAAGAAAAAACTCCCAGCTCGCTGAAATATGTTCATTTGCTGAAAACCAACAAAACCACGAAAAGTTCTTGTATTTGAAGATAAAATCTTTTTTCTTTGAAGAAGAAAGATCTGGCTGACTGAAATAAGTTCATTCGATGAAAACCAACAAAAATTGACAAGAACCACGAAAAGTTCTTGTATTTTAAGATAAAATCTTACTCTTTTCAGGAAAAAACTTGCAGCTCGCTGAAATATGTTCATTTGCTGAAAACCATCAAAACCACGAAAAGTTCTTGAATTTGAAGATAAAATCTTTTTGCTTTGAAGAAGAAAGATCTAGCTGACTGAAATAAGTTCATTAGATGAAAACCAACAAAAATTGACAAGAACCACGAAAAGTTCTTGTATTTTAAGATAAAATCTTACTCTATTAAGGAAAAAACTTCCAGCTCTCTGAAATATGTTCATTTCCTGAAAACCATCAAAACCACGAAAAGTTCTTGTATTTGAAGATAAAATCTTTTTGCTTTGAAGAAGAAAGATCTAGCTGACTGAAATAAGTTCATTAGATGAAAACCAACAAAAATTGACAAGAACCACGAAAAGTTCTTGTATTTTAAGATAAAATCTTACTCTATTAAGGAAAAAACTTCCAGCTCGCTGAAATATGTTCATTTGCTGAAAACTATCAAAACCACCAAAAGTTCTTGTATTTGAAGATAAAATCTTTTTGCTTTGAAGAAGAAAGATCTAGCTGACTGAAATAAGTTCATTAGATGAAAACAAACAAAAATTGACAAGAACCACGAAAAGTTCTTGTATTTTAAGATAAAATCTTACTCTGTTGAAGAAAAAACTTCCAGCTCGCTGAAATCTGTTCATTTGCTGAAAACCATCAAAACCACGAAAAGTTCTTGTATTTGAAGATAAAATCTTTTTGCTTTGAAGAAGAAAGATCTAGCTGACTGAAATAAGTTCATTAGATGAAAACCAACAAAAATTGACAAGAACCACGAAAAGTTCTTGTATTTTAAGATAAAATCTTACGCTATTAAAGAAAAAACTCCCAGCTCGCTGAAATATGTTCATTTGCTGAAAACCAACAAAACCACGAAAAGTTCTTGTATTTGAAGATAAAATCTTTTTTCTTTGAAGAAGAAAGATCTAGCTGACTGAAATAAGTTCATTAGATGAAAACCAACAAAAATTGACAAGAACCACGAAAATTTCTTGTATTTTAAGATAAAATCTTACTCTATTAAGGAAAAAACTTCCAGCTCGCTGAAATATGTTCATTTGCTGAAAACTATCAAAACCACCAAAAGTTCTTGTATTTGAAGATAAAATCTTTTTGCTTTGAAGAAGAAAGATCTAGCTGACTGAAATAAGTTCATTAGATGAAAACAAACAAAAATTGACAAGAACCACGAAAAGTTCTTGTATTTTAAGATAAAATCTTACTCTGTTGAAGAAAAAACTTCCAGCTCGCTGAAATCTGTTCATTTGCTGAAAACCATCAAAACCACGAAAAGTTCTTGTATTTGAAGATAAAATCTTTTTGCTTTGAAGAAGAAAGATCTAGCTGACTGAAATAAGTTCATTAGATGAAAACCAACAAAAATTGACAAGAACCACGAAAAGTTCTTGTATTTTAAGATAAAATCTTACGCTATTAAAGAAAAAACTCCCAGCTCGCTGAAATATGTTCATTTGCTGAAAACCAACAAAACCACGAAAAGTTCTTGTATTTGAAGATAAAATCTTTTTTCTTTGAAGAAGAAAGATCTAGCTGACTGAAATAAGTTCATTAGATGAAAACCAACAAAAATTGACAAGAGCCACGAAAAGTTCTTGTATTTTAAGATAAAATCTTACTCTATTAAGGAAAAAACTTCCAGCTCGCTGAAATATGTTCATTTGCTGAAAACCATCAAAACCACGAAAAGTTCTTGTATTTGAAGATAAAATCTTTTTGCTTTGAAGAAGAAAGATCTAGCTGACTGAAATAAGTTCATTAGATGAAAACCAACAAAAATTGACAAGAACCACGAAAAGTTCTTGTATTTTAAGATAAAATCTTAGGCTATTAAAGAAAAAACTTCCAGCTCGCTGAAATCTGTTCATTTGCTGAAAACCATCAAAACCACGAAAAGTTCTTGTATTTGAAGATAAAATCTTTTTGCTTTGAAGAAGAAAGATCTTGCTGACTGAAATAAGTTCATCAGATGAAAACCAACAAAAATTGACAAGAACCACGAAAAGTTCTTGTATTTTAAGATAAAATCTTACTCTATTAAGGAAAAAACTTCCAGCTCGCTGAAATCTGTTCATTTGCTGAAAACCAACAAAACCACCAAAAGTTCTTGTATTTGAAGATAAAATCTTTTTGCTTTAACGAAGAAAGATCTAGCTGACTGAAATAAGTTCATTAGATGAAAACCAACAAAAATTGACAAGAACCACGAAAAGTTCTTGTATTTTAAGAAAAAATCTGAGGCTATTAAAGAAAAAACTTCCAGCTCGCTGAAATCTGTTCATTTGCTGAAAACCATCAAAACCACGAAAAGTTCTTGTATTTGAAGATAAAATCTTTTTGCTTTGAAGAAGAAAGATCTAGCTGACTGAAATAAGTTCATTAGATGAAAACCAACAAAAATTGACAAGAACCACGAAAAGTTCTTGTATTTTAAGATAAAATCTTACGCTATTAAAGAAAAAACTTCCAGCTCGCTGAAATCTGTTCATTTGCTGAAAACCATCAAAACCACGAAAAGTTCTTGTATTTGAAGATAAAATCTTTTTGCTTTGAAGAAGAAAGATCTAGCTGACTGAAATAAGTTCATTAGATGAAAACCAACAAAAATTGACAAGAACCACGATAAGTTCTTGTATTTTAAGATAAAATCTTACGCTATTAAAGAAAAAACTCCCAGCTCGCTGAAACATGTTCATTTGCTGAAAACCAACAAAACCACGAAAAGTTCTTGAATTTGAAGATAAAATCTTTTTTCTTTGAAGAAGAAAGATCTAGCTGACTGAAATAAGTTCATTAGATGAAATCCAACAAAAATTGACAAGAGCCACGAAAGGTTCTTGTATTTTAAGATAAAATCTTACTCTATTAAGGAAAAAACTTCCAGCTCGCTGAAATCTGTTCATTTGCTGAAAACCATCAAAACCACGAAAAGTTCTTGTATTTGAAGATAAAATCTTTTTGCTTTGAAGAAGAAAGATCTAGCTGACTGAAATAAGTTCATTAGATGAAAACCAACAAAAATTGACAAGAACCACGAAAAGTTCTTGTATTTTAAGATAAAATCTTACGCTATTAAAGAAAAAACTCCCAGCTCGCTGAAATATGTTCATTTGCTGAAAACCAACAAAACCACGAAAAGTTCTTGTATTTGAAGATAAAATCTTTTTGCTTTGAAGAAGAAAGATCTGGCTGACTGAAATAAGTTCATTAGATGAAAACCAACAAAAATTGACAAGAACCACGAAAAGTTCTTGTATTTTAAGATAAAATCTTACTCTATTAAGGAAAAAACTTGCAGCTCGCTGAAATATGTTCATTTGCTGAAAACCATCAAAACCACGAAAAGTTCTTGAATTTGAAGATAAAATCCTTTTGCTTTGAAGAAGAAAGATCTAGCTGACTGAAATAAGTTCATTAGATGAAAACCAACAAAAATTGACAAGAACCACGAAAAGTTCTTGTATTTTAAGATAAAATCTTACGCTATTAAAGAAAAAACTCCCAGCTCGCGGAAATATGTTCATTTGCTGAAAACCAACAAAACCACGAAAAGTTCTTGTATTTGAAGATAAAATCTTTTTTCTTTGAAGAAGAAAGATCTAGCTGACTGAAATAAGTTCATTAGATGAAAACCAACAAAAATTGACAAGAGCCACGAAAAGTTCTTGTATTTTAAGATAAAATCTTACTCTATTAAGGAAAAAACTTCCAGCTCGCTGAAATATGTTCATTTGCTGAAAACCATCAAAACCACGAAAAGTTCTTGTATTTGAAGATAAAATCTTTTTGCTTTGAAGAAGAAAGATCTAGCTGACTGAAATAAGTTCATTAGATGAAAACCAACAAAAATTGACAAGAACCACGAAAAGTTCTTGTATTTTAAGATAAAATCTTAGGCTATTAAAGAAAAAACTTCCAGCTCGCTGAAATCTGTTCATTTGCTGAAAACCATCAAAACCACGAAAAGTTCTTGTATTTGAAGATAAAATCTTTTTGCTTTGAAGAAGAAAGATCTTGCTGACTGAAATAAGTTCATCAGATGAAAACCAACAAAAATTGACAAGAACCACGAAAAGTTCTTGTATTTTAAGATAAAATCTTACTCTATTCAGGAAAAAACTTCCAGCTCGCTGAAATATGTTCATTTGCTGAAAACCATCAAAACCACGAAAAGTTCTTGTATTTGAAGATAAAATCTTTTTGCTTTGAAGAAGAAAGTTCTAGCTGACTGAAATAAGTTCATTAGATGAAAACCAACAAAAATTGACAAGAACCACGAAAAGTTCTTGTATTTTAAGATAAAATCTTACTCTGTTAAAGACAAAACTCCCAGCTCGCTGAAATATGTTCATTTGCTGAAAAACAAAAAAACCGCGAAAAGTTCTTGTATTTGAAGATAAAATCTTTTTGCTTTGAAGAAGAAAGATCGAGCTGACTGAAATAAGTTCATTAGATGAAAACCAACAAAAATTGACAAGAACCACGAAAAGTTCTTGTATTTTAAGATAAAATCTCACTCTATTCAGGAAAAAACTTCCAGCTCGCTGAAATATGTTCATTTGCTGAAAACCATCAAAACCACGAAAAGTTCTTGTATTTGAAGATAAAATCTTTTTGCTTTGAAGAAGAAAGATCTAGCTGACTGAAATAAGTTCATTAGATGAAAACCAACAAAAATTGACAAGAACCACGAAAAGTTCTTGTATTTTAAGATAAAATCTTACTCTATTAAGGAAAAAACTTCCAGCTCGCTGAAATATGTTCATTTGCTGAAAACCATCAAAACCACGAAAAGTTCTTGTATTTGAAGATAAAATCTTTTTGATTGGAAGAAGAAAGATCTAGCTGACTGAAATAAGTTCATTAGATGAAAACCAACAAAAATTGACAAGAACCACGAAAAGTTCTTGTATTTTAAGATAAAATCTTACTCTGTTAAAGAAAAAACTCCCAGCTCGCTGAAATATGTTCATTTGCTGAAAAACAACAAAACCGCGAAAAGTTCTTATATTTGAAGATAAAATCTTTTTGCTTTGAAGAAGAAAGATCTAGCTGACTGAAATAAGTTCATTAGATGAAAACCAACAAAAATTGACAAGAACCACGAAAAGTTCTTGGATTTTAAGATAAAATCTTACGCTATTAAAGAAAAAACTCCCAGCTCGCTGAAATCTGTTCATTTGCTGAAAACCATCAAAACCACGAAAAGTTCTTGTATTTGAAGATAAAATCTTTTTGCTTTGAAGAAGAAAGATCTTGCTGACTGAAATAAGTTCATCAGATGAAAACCAACAAAAATTGACAAGAACCACGAAAAGTTCTTGTATTTTAAGATAAAATCTTACTCTATTAAGGAAAAAACTTCCAGCTCGCTGAAATCTGTTCATTTGCTGAAAACCAACAAAACCACCAAAAGTTCTTGTATTTGAAGATAAAATCTTTTTGCTTTAACGAAGAAAGATCTAGCTGACTGAAATAAGTTCATTAGATGAAAACCAACAAAAATTGACAAGAACCACGAAAAGTTCTTGTATTTTAAGAAAAAATCTGAGGCTATTAAAGAAAAAACTTCCAGCTCGCTGAAATCTGTTCATTTGCTGAAAACCATCAAAACCACGAAAAGTTCTTGTATTTGAAGATAAAATCTTTTTGCTTTGAAGAAGAAAGATCTAGCTGACTGAAATAAGTTCATTAGATGAAAACCAACAAAAATTGACAAGAACCACGAAAAGTTCTTGTATTTTAAGATAAAATCTTACGCTATTAAAGAAAAAACTTCCAGCTCGCTGAAATCTGTTCATTTGCTGAAAACCATCAAAACCACGAAAAGTTCTTGTATTTGAAGATAAAATCTTTTTGCTTTGAAGAAGAAAGATCTAGCTGACTGAAATAAGTTCATTAGATGAAAACCAACAAAAATTGACAAGAACCACGATAAGTTCTTGTATTTTAAGATAAAATCTTACGCTATTAAAGAAAAAACTCCCAGCTCGCTGAAACATGTTCATTTGCTGAAAACCAACAAAACCACGAAAAGTTCTTGAATTTGAAGATAAAATCTTTTTTCTTTGAAGAAGAAAGATCTAGCTGACTGAAATAAGTTCATTAGATGAAATCCAACAAAAATTGACAAGAGCCACGAAAGGTTCTTGTATTTTAAGATAAAATCTTACTCTATTAAGGAAAAAACTTCCAGCTCGCTGAAATCTGTTCATTTGCTGAAAACCATCAAAACCACGAAAAGTTCTTGTATTTGAAGATAAAATCTTTTTGCTTTGAAGAAGAAAGATCTAGCTGACTGAAATAAGTTCATTAGATGAAAACCAACAAAAATTGACAAGAACCACGAAAAGTTCTTGTATTTTAAGATAAAATCTTACGCTATTAAAGAAAAAACTCCCAGCTCGCTGTAATATGTTCATTTGCTGAAAACCAACAAAACCACGAAAAGTTCTTGTATTTGAAGATAAAATCTTTTTGCTTTGAAGAAGAAAGATCTGGCTGACTGAAATAAGTTCATTAGATGAAAACCAACAAAAATTGACAAGAACCACGAAAAGTTCTTGTATTTTAAGATAAAATCTTACTCTATTAAGGAAAAAACTTGCAGCTCGCTGAAATATGTTCATTTGCTGAAAACCATCAAAACCACGAAAAGTTCTTGAATTTGAAGATAAAATCCTTTTGCTTTGAAGAAGAAAGATCTAGCTGACTGAAATAAGTTCATTAGATGAAAACCAACAAAAATTGACAAGAACCACGAAAAGTTCTTGTATTTTAAGATAAAATCTTACGCTATTAAAGAAAAAACTCCCAGCTCGCGGAAATATGTTCATTTGCTGAAAACCAACAAAACCACGAAAAGTTCTTGTATTTGAAGATAAAATCTTTTTTCTTTGAAGAAGAAAGATCTAGCTGACTGAAATAAGTTCATTAGATGAAAACCAACAAAAATTGACAAGAGCCACGAAAAGTTCTTGTATTTTAAGATAAAATCTTACTCTATTAAGGAAAAAACTTCCAGCTCGCTGAAATATGTTCATTTGCTGAAAACCATCAAAACCACGAAAAGTTCTTGTATTTGAAGATAAAATCTTTTTGCTTTGAAGAAGAAAGATCTAGCTGACTGAAATAAGTTCATTAGATGAAAACCAACAAAAATTGACAAGAACCACGAAAAGTTCTTGTATTTTAAGATAAAATCTTAGGCTATTAAAGAAAAAACTTCCAGCTCGCTGAAATCTGTTCATTTGCTGAAAACCATCAAAACCACGAAAAGTTCTTGTATTTGAAGATAAAATCTTTTTGCTTTGAAGAAGAAAGATCTTGCTGACTGAAATAAGTTCATCAGATGAAAACCAACAAAAATTGACAAGAACCACGAAAAGTTCTTGTATTTTAAGATAAAATCTTACTCTATTCAGGAAAAAACTTCCAGCTCGCTGAAATATGTTCATTTGCTGAAAACCATCAAAACCACGAAAAGTTCTTGTATTTGAAGATAAAATCTTTTTGCTTTGAAGAAGAAAGTTCTAGCTGACTGAAATAAGTTCATTAGATGAAAACCAACAAAAATTGACAAGAACCACGAAAAGTTCTTGTATTTTAAGATAAAATCTTACTCTGTTAAAGACAAAACTCCCAGCTCGCTGAAATATGTTCATTTGCTGAAAAACAAAAAAACCGCGAAAAGTTCTTGTATTTGAAGATAAAATCTTTTTGCTTTGAAGAAGAAAGATCGAGCTGACTGAAATAAGTTCATTAGATGAAAACCAACAAAAATTGACAAGAACCACGAAAAGTTCTTGTATTTTAAGATAAAATCTCACTCTATTCAGGAAAAAACTTCCAGCTCGCTGAAATATGTTCATTTGCTGAAAACCATCAAAACCACGAAAAGTTCTTGTATTTGAAGATAAAATCTTTTTGCTTTGAAGAAGAAAGATCTAGCTGACTGAAATAAGTTCATTAGATGAAAACCAACAAAAATTGACAAGAACCACGAAAAGTTCTTGTATTTTAAGATAAAATCTTACTCTATTAAGGAAAAAACTTCCAGCTCGCTGAAATATGTTCATTTGCTGAAAACCATCAAAACCACGAAAAGTTCTTGTATTTGAAGATAAAATCTTTTTGATTGGAAGAAGAAAGATCTAGCTGACTGAAATAAGTTCATTAGATGAAAACCAACAAAAATTGACAAGAACCACGAAAAGTTCTTGTATTTTAAGATAAAATCTTACTCTGTTAAAGAAAAAACTCCCAGCTCGCTGAAATATGTTCATTTGCTGAAAAACAACAAAACCGCGAAAAGTTCTTATATTTGAAGATAAAATCTTTTTGCTTTGAAGAAGAAAGATCTAGCTGACTGAAATAAGTTCATTAGATGAAAACCAACAAAAATTGACAAGAACCACGAAAAGTTCTTGGATTTTAAGATAAAATCTTACGCTATTAAAGAAAAAACTCCCAGCTCGCTGAAATATGTTCATTTGCTGAAAACCAACAAAACCACGAAAAGTTCTTGTATTTGAAGATAAAATCTTTTTGCTTTGAAGAAGAAAGATCTAGCTGACTGAAATAAGTTCATTAGATGAAAACCAACAAAAATTGACAAGAACCACGAAAAGTTCTTCTATTTTAAGATAAAATCTTACTCTATTCAGGAAAAAACTTCCAGCTCGCTGAAATGTGTTCATTTGCTGAAAACCAACAAAACCACGAAAAGTTCTTGTATTTGAAGATAAAATCTTTTTTCTTTGAAGAAGAAAGATCTAGCTGACTGAAATAAGTTCATTAGATGAAAACCAACAATAATTGACAAGAACCACGAAAAGTTCTTGTATTTTAAGATAAAATCTTACTCTATTAAGGAAAAAACTTCCAGCTCGCTGAAATATGTTCATTTGCTGAAAACCATCAAAACCACGAAAAGTTCTTGTATTTGAAGATAAAATCTTTTTGCTTTGAAGAAGAAAGATCTAGCTGACTGAAATAAGTTCATTAGATGAAAACCAACAAAAATTGACAAGAACCACGAAAAGTTCTTGTATTTTAAGATAAAATCTTACTCTGTTAAAGAAAAAACTCCCAGCTCGCTGAAATATGTTCATTTGCTGAAAAACAACAAAACCGCGAAAAGTTCTTGTATTTGAAGATAAAATCTTTTTGCTTTGAAGAAGAAACATCGAGCTGACTGAAATAAGTTCATTAGATGAAAACCAACAAAAATTGACAAGAACCACGAAAAGTTCTTCTATTTTAAGATAAAATCTTACTCTATTCAGGAAAAAACTTCCAGCTCGCTGAAATATGTTCATTTGCTGAAAACCATCAAAACCACGAAAAGTTCTTGTATTTGAAGATAAAATCTTTTTGCTTTGAAGAAGAAAGATCTAGCTGACTGAAATAAGTTCATTAGATGAAAACCAACAAAAATTGACAAGAACCACGAAAAGTTCTTGTATTTTAAGATAAAATCTTACGCTATTAAAGAAAAAACTCCCAGCTCGCTGAAATATGTTCATTTGCTGAAAACCAACAAAACCACGAAAAGTTCTTGTATTTGAAGATAAAATCTTTTTTCTTTGAAGAAGAAAGATCTAGCTGACTGAAATAAGTTCATTAGATGAAAACCAACAAAAATTGACAAGAACCACGAAAAGTTCTTCTATTTTAAGATAAAATCTTACTCTATTCAGGAAAAAACTTCCAGCTCGCTGAAATGTGTTCATTTGCTGAAAACCAACAAAACCACGAAAAGTTCTTGTATTTGAAGATAAAATCTTTTTTCTTTGAAGAAGAAAGATCTAGCTGACTGAAATAAGTTCATTAGATGAAAACCAACAATAATTGACAAGAACCACGAAAAGTTCTTGTATTTTAAGATAAAATCTTACTCTATTAAGGAAAAAACTTCCAGCTCGCTGAAATATGTTCATTTGCTGAAAACCATCAAAACCACGAAAAGTTCTTGTATTTGAAGATAAAATCTTTTTGCTTTGAAGAAGAAAGATCTAGCTGACTGAAATAAGTTCATTGGATGAAAACCAACAAAAATTGACAAGAACCACGAAAAGTTCTTGTATTTTAAGATAAAATCTTACGCTATTAAAGAAAAAACTCCCAGCTCGCTGAAATATGTTCATTTGCTGAAAACCAACAAAACCACGAAAAGTTCTTGTATTTGAAGATAAAATCTTTTTTCTTTGAAGAAGAAAGATCTAGCTGACTGAAATAAGTTCATTAGATGAAAACCAACAAAAATTGACAAGAACCACGAAAAGTTCTTGTATTTTAAGATAAAATCTTAGGCTATTAAAGAAAAAACTTCCAGCTCGCTGAAATATGTTCATTTGCTGAAAACCATCAAAACCACGAAAAGTTCTTGTATTTGAAGATAAAATCTTTTTGCTTTGAAGAAGAAAGATCGAGCTGACTGAAATAAGTTCATTAGATGAAAACCAACAAAAATTGACAAGAACCACGAAAAGTTCTTGTATTTTAAGATAAAATCTTACTCGATTCAGGAAAAAACTTGCAGCTCGCTGAAATATGTTCATTTGCTGAAAACCATCAAAACCACGAAAAGTTCTTGTATTTGAAGATAAAATATTTTTGCTTTGAAGAAGAAAGATCTCGCTGACTGAAATAAGTTCATTAGATGAAAACCAACAAAAATTGACAAGAACCACGAAAAGTTCTTGGATTTTAAGATAAAATCTTACGCTATTAAAGAAAAAACTCCCAGCTCGCTGAAATATGTTCATTTGCTGAAAACCAACAAAACCACGAAAAGTTCTTGTATTTGAAGATAAAATCTTTTTGCTTTGAAGAAGAAAGATCGAGCTGACTGAAATAAGTTCATTAGATGAAAACCAACAAAAATTGACAAGAACCACGAAAAGTTCTTCTATTTTAAGATAAAATCTTACTCTATTCAGGAAAAAACTTCCAGCTCGCTGAAATGTGTTCATTTGCTGAAAACCAACAAAACCACGAAAAGTTCTTGTATTTGAAGATAAAATCTTTTTTCTTTGAAGAAGAAAGATCTAGCTGACTGAAATAAGTTCATTAGATGAAAACCAACAATAATTGACAAGAACCACGAAAAGTTCTTGTATTTTAAGATAAAATCTTACTCTATTAAGGAAAAAACTTCCAGCTCGCTGAAATATGTTCATTTGCTGAAAACCATCAAAACCACGAAAAGTTCTTGTATTTGAAGATAAAATCTTTTTGCTTTGAAGAAGAAAGATCTAGCTGACTGAAATAAGTTCATTAGATGAAAACCAACAAAAATTGACAAGAACCACGAAAAGTTCTTGTATTTTAAGATAAAATCTTACTCTGTTAAAGAAAAAACTCCCAGCTCGCTGAAATATGTTCATTTGCTGAAAAACAACAAAACCGCGAAAAGTTCTTGTATTTGAAGATAAAATCTTTTTGCTTTGAAGAAGAAACATCGAGCTGACTGAAATAAGTTCATTAGATGAAAACCAACAAAAATTGACAAGAACCACGAAAAGTTCTTCTATTTTAAGATAAAATCTTACTCTATTCAGGAAAAAACTTCCAGCTCGCTGAAATATGTTCATTTGCTGAAAACCATCAAAACCACGAAAAGTTCTTGTATTTGCAGATAAAATCTTTTTGCTTTGAAGAAGAAAGATCTAGCTGACTGAAATAAGTTCATTAGATGAAAACCAACAAAAATTGACAAGAACCACGAAAAGTTCTTGTATTTTAAGATAAAATCTTACGCTATTAAAGAAAAAACTCCCAGCTCGCTGAAATATGTTCATTTGCTGAAAACCAACAAAACCACGAAAAGTTCTTGTATTTGAAGATAAAATCTTTTTTCTTTGAAGAAGAAAGATCTAGCTGACTGAAATAAGTTCATTAGATGAAAACCAACAAAAATTGACAAGAACCACGAAAAGTTCTTGTATTTTAAGATAAAATCTTACTCTATTAAGGAAAAAACTTCCAGCTCGCTGAAATATGTTCATTTGCTGAAAACCATCAAAACCACGAAAAGTTCTTGTATTTGAAGATAAAATCTTTTTGCTTTGAAGAAGAAAGATCTAGCTGACTGAAATAAGTTCATTAGATGAAAACCAACAAAAATTGACAAGAACCACGAAAAGTTCTTGTATTTTAAGATAAAATCTTACTCTGTTAAAGAAAAAACTCCCAGCTCGCTGAAATATGTTCATTTGCTGAAAAACAACAAAACCGCGAAAAGTTCTTGTATTTGAAGATAAAATCTTTTTGCTTTGAAGAAGAAAGATCTAGCTGACTGAAATAAGTTCATTAGATGAAAACCAACAAAAATTGACAAGAACCACGAAAAGTTCTTGTATTTTAAGATAAAATCTTACGCTATTAAAGAAAAAACTCCCAGCTCGCTGAAATATGTTCATTTGCTGAAAAACAACAAAACCGCGAAAAGTTCTTGTATTTGAAGATAAAATCTTTTTGCTTTGAAGAAGAAAGATCTAGCTGACTGAAATAAGTTCATTAGATGAAAACCAACAAAAATTGACAAGAACCACGAAAAGTTCTTGTATTTTAAGATAAAATCTTACTCTATTAAGGAAAAAACTTCCAGCTCGCTGAAATCTGTTCATTTGCTGAAAACCAACAAAACCACGAAAAGTTCTTGTATTTGAAGATAAAATCTTTTTTCTTTGAAGAAGAAAGATCTAGCTGACTGAAATAAGTTCATTAGATGAAAACCAACAAAAATTGACAAGAACCACGAAAAGTTCTTGTATTTTAAGATAAAATCTTACTCTATTAAGGAAAAAACTTCCAGCTCGCTGAAATATGTTCATTTGCTGAAAACCATCAAAACCACGAAAAGTTCTTGTATTTGAAGATAAAATCTTTTTGCTTTGAAGAAGAAAGATCTTGCTGTCTGAAATAAGTTCATTAGATGAAAACCAACAAAAATTGACAAGAACCACGAAAAGTTCTTGTATTTTAAGATAAAATCTTACGCTATTAAAGAAAAAACTCCCAGCTCGCTGAAATATGTTCATTTGCTGAAAACCAACAAAACCACGAAAAGTTCTTGTATTTGAAGATAAAATCTTTTTTCTTTGAAGAAGAAAGATCTAGCTGACTGAAATAAGTTCATTAGATGAAAACCAACAAAAATTGACAAGAACCACGAAAAGTTCTTGTATTTTAAGATAAAATCTTAGGCTATTGAAGAAAAAAACTTCCAGCTCGCTGAAATCTGTTCATTTGCTGAAAACCATCAAAACCACGAAAAGTTCTTGTATTTGAAGATAAAATCTTTTTGCTTTGAAGAAGAAAGATCTAGCTGACTGAAATAAGTTCATTAGATGAAAACCAACAAAAATTGACAAGAACCACGAAAAGTTCTTGTATTTTAAGATAAAATCTTACTCGATTCAGGAAAAAACTTCCAGCTCGCTGAAATATGTTCATTTGCTGAAAACCATCAAAACCACGAAAAGTTCTTGTATTTGAAGATAAAATCTTTTTGCTTTGAAGAAGAAAGATCTAGCTGACTGAAATAAGTTCATTAGATGAAAACCAACAAAAATTGACAAGAACCACGAAAAGTTCTTCTATTTTAAGATAAAATCTTACTCTATTCAGGAAAAAACTTCCAGCTCGCTGAAATGTGTTCATTTGCTGAAAACCAACAAAACCACGAAAAGTTCTTGTATTTGAAGATAAAATCTTTTTTCTTTGAAGAAGAAAGATCTAGCTGACTGAAATAAGTTCATTAGATGAAAACCAACAATAATTGACAAAAACCACGAAAAGTTCTTGTATTTTAAGATAAAATCTTACTCTATTAAGGAAAAAACTTCCAGCTCGCTGAAATATGTTCATTTGCTGAAAACCATCAAAACCACGAAAAGTTCTTGTATTTGAAGATAAAATCTTTTTGCTTTGAAGAAGAAAGATCTAGCTGACTGAAATAAGTTCATTAGATGAAAACCAACAAAAATTGACAAGAACCACGAAAAGTTCTTGTATTTTAAGATAAAATCTTACTCTGTTAAAGAAAAAACTCCCAGCTCGCTGAAATATGTTCATTTGCTGAAAAACAACAAAACCGCGAAAAGTTCTTGTATTTGAAGATAAAATCTTTTTGCTTTGAAGAAGAAACATCGAGCTGACTGAAATAAGTTCATTAGATGAAAACCAACAAAAATTGACAAGAACCACGAAAAGTTCTTGTATTTTAAGATAAAATCTTACTCTATTAAGGAAAAAACTTCCAGCTCGCTGAAATATGTTCATTTGCTGAAAACCATCAAAACCACGAAAAGTTCTTGTATTTGAAGATAAAATCTTTTTGCTTTGAAGAAGAAAGATCTAGCTGACTGAAATAAGTTCATTAGATGAAAACCAACAAAAATTGACAAGAACCACGAAAAGTTCTTGTATTTTAAGATAAAATCTTACTCTGTTAAAGAAAAAACTCCCAGCTCGCTGAAATATGTTCATTTGCTGAAAAACAACAAAACCGCGAAAAGTTCTTGTATTTGAAGATAAAATCTTTTTGCTTTGAAGAAGAAAGATCTAGCTGACTGAAATAAGTTCATTAGATGAAAACCAACAAAAATTGACAAGAACCACGAAAAGTTCTTGTATTTTAAGATAAAATCTTACGCTATTAAAGAAAAAACTCCCAGCTCGCTGAAATATGTTCATTTGCTGAAAAACAACAAAACCGCGAAAAGTTCTTGTATTTGAAGATAAAATCTTTTTGCTTTGAAGAAGAAAGATCTAGCTGACTGAAATAAGTTCATTAGATGAAAACCAACAAAAATTGACAAGAACCACGAAAAGTTCTTGTATTTTAAGATAAAATCTTACTCTATTAAGGAAAAAACTTCCAGCTCGCTGAAATCTGTTCATTTGCTGAAAACCAACAAAACCACGAAAAGTTCTTGTATTTGAAGATAAAATCCTTTTGCTTTGAAGAAGAAAGATCTAGCTGACTGAAATAAGTTCATTAGATGAAAACCAACAAAAATTGACAAGAACCACGAAAAGTTCTTGTATTTTAAGATAAAATCTTACTCTGTTAAAGAAAAAACTCCCAGCTCGCTGAAATATGTTCATTTGCTGAAAAACAACAAAACCGCGAAAAGTTCTTGTATTTGAAGATAAAATCTTTTTGCTTTGAAGAAGAAAGATCGAGCTGACTGAAATAAGTTCATTAGATGAAAACCAACAAAAATTGACAAGAACCACGAAAAGTTCTTGTATTTTAAGATAAAATCTTACTCTATTCAGGAAAAAACTTCCAGCTCGCTGAAATATATTCATTTGCTGAAAACCATCAAAACCACGAAAAGTTCTTGTATTTGAAGATAAAATCTTTTTGCTTTGAAGAAGAAAGATCTAGCTGACTGAAATAAGTTCATTAGATGAAAACCAACAAAAATTGACAAGAACCACGAAAAGTTCTTGTATTTTAAGATAAAATCTTACGCTATTAAAGAAAAAACTCCCAGCTCGCTGAAATCTGTTCATCTGCTGAAAACCATCAAAACCACGAAAAGTTCTTGTATTTGAAGATAAAATCTTTTTGCTTTGAAGAAGACAGATCTAGCTGACTGAAATAAGTTCATTCGATGAAAACCAACAAAAATTGACAAGAACCACGAAAAGTTCTTGTATTTTAAGATAAAATCTTACTCGATTCAGGAAAAAACTTCCAGCTCGCTGAAATATGTTCATTTGCTGAAAACCATCAAAACCACGAAAAGTTCTTGTATTTGAAGATAAAATCTTTTTGCTTTGAAGAAGAAAGATCTAGCTGACTGAAATAAGTTCATTAGATGAAAACCAACAAAAATTGACAAGAACCACGAAAAGTTCTTCTATTTTAAGATAAAATCTTACTCTATTAAGGAAAAAACTTCCAGCTCGCTGAAATCTGTTCATTTGCTGAAAACCAACAAAACCACGAAAAGTTCTTGTATTTGAAGATAAAATCTTTTTTCTTTGAAGAAGAAAGATCTAGCTGACTGAAATAAGTTCATTAGATGAAAACCAACAAAAATTGACAAGAACCACGAAAAGTTCTTGTATTTTAAGATAAAATCTTACTCTATTAAGGAAAAAACTTCCAGCTCGCTGAAATATGTTCATTTGCTGAAAACCATCAAAACCACGAAAAGTTCTTGTATTTGAAGATAAAATCCTTTTGTTTTGAAGAAGAAAGATCTAGCTGACTGAAATAAGTTCATTAGATGAAAACCAACAAAAATTGACAAGAACCACGAAAAGTTCTTGTATTTTAAGATAAAATCTTACTCTGTTAAAGAAAAAACTCCCAGCTCGCTGAAATATGTTCATTTGCTGAAAAACAACAAAACCGCGAAAAGTTCTTGTATTTGAAGATAAAATCTTTTTGCTTTGAAGAAGAAAGATCGAGCTGACTGAAATAAGTTCATTAGATGAAAACCAACAAAAATTGACAAGAACCACGAAAAGTTCTTGTATTTTAAGATAAAATCTTACTCTATTCAGGAAAAAACTTCCAGCTCGCTGAAATATGTTCATTTGCTGAAAACCATCAAAACCACGAAAAGTTCTTGTATTTGAAGATAAAATCTTTTTGCTTTGAAGAAGAAAGATCTAGCTGACTGAAATAAGTTCATTAGATGAAAACCAACAAAAATTGACAAGAACCACGAAAAGTTCTTGTATTTTAAGATAAAATCTTAGGCTATTAAAGAAAAAACTTCCAGCTCGCTGAAATCTGTTCATTTGCTGAAAACCATCAAAACCATGAAAAGTTCTTGTATTTGAAGATAAAATCTTTTTGCTTTGAAGAAGAAAGATCTAGCTGACTGAAATAAGTTCATTAGATGAAAACCAACAAAAATTGACAAGAACCACGAAAAGTTCTTGTATTTTAAGATAAAATCTTACTCGATTCAGGAAAATACTTCCAGCTCGCTGAAATATGTTCATTTGCTGAAAACCATCAAAACCACGAAAAGTTCTTGTATTTGAAGATAAAATCTTTTTGCTTTGAAGAAGAAAGATCTAGCTGACTGAAATAAGTTCATTAGATGAAAACCAACAAAAATTGACAAGAACCACGAAAAGTTCTTCTATTTTAAGATAAAATCTGACTCTATTAAGGAAAAAACTTCCAGCTCGCTGAAATCTGTTCATTTGCTGAAAACCATCAAAACCACGAAAAGTTCTTGTATTTGAAGATAAAATCTTTTTGCTTTGAAGAAGAAAGATCTAGCTGACTGAAATAAGTTCATTAGATGAAAACCAACAAAAATTGACAAGAACCACGAAAAGTTCTTCTATTTTAAGATAAAATCTTACTCTATTAAGGAAAAAACTTCCAGCTCGCTGAAATCTGTTCATTTGCTGAAAACCAACAAAACCACGAAAAGTTCTTGTATTTGAAGATAAAATCTTTTTGCTTTGAAGAAGAAAGATCTAGCTGACTGAAATGAGTTCATTAGATGAAAACCAACAAAAATTGACAAGAACCACGAAAAGTTCTTGTATTTTAAGATAAAATCTTACTCGATTCAGGAAAAAACTTCCAGCTCGCTGAAATATGTTCATTTGCTGAAAACCATCAAAACCACGAAAAGTTCTTGTATTTGAAGATAAAATCTTTTTGCTTTGAAGAAGAAAGATCTAGCTGACTGAAATAAGTTCATTAGATGAAAACCAACAAAAATTGACAAGAACCATGAAAAGTTCTTCTATTTTAAGATAAAATCTTACTCTATTAAGGAAAAAACTTCCAGCTCGCTGAAATCTGTTCATTTGCTGAAAACCAACAAAACCACGAAAAGTTCTTGTATTTGAAGATAAAATCTTTTTTCTTTGAAGAAGAAAGATCTAGCTGACTGAAATAAGTTCATTAGATGAAAACCAACAAAAATTGACAAGAACCACGAAAAGTTCTTGTATTTTAAGATAAAATCTTACTCTATTAAGGAAAAAACTTCCAGCTCGCTGAAATATGTTCATTTGCTGAAAACCATCAAAACCACGAAAAGTTCTTGTATTTGAAGATAAAATCCTTTTGCTTTGAAGAAGAAAGATCTAGCTGACTGAAATAAGTTCATTAGATGAAAACCAACAAAAATTGACAAGAACCACGAAAAGTTCTTGTATTTTAAGATAAAATCTTACTCTATTCAGGAAAAAACTTCCAGCTCGCTGAAATATGTTCATTTGCTGAAAACCATCAAAACCACGAAAAGTTCTTGTATTTGAAGATAAAATCTTTTTGCTTTGAAGAAGAAAGATCGAGCTGACTGAAATAAGTTCATTAGATGAAAACCAACAAAAATTGACAAGAACCACGAAAAGTTCTTGTATTTTAAGATAAAATCTTACGCTATTAAAGAAAAAACTCCCAGCTCGCTGAAATATGTTCATTTGCTGAAAACCAACAAAACCACGAAAAGTTCTTGTATTTGAAGATAAAATCTTTTTTCTTTGAAGAAGAAAGATCTAGGTGACTGAAATAAGTTCATTAGATGAAAACCAACAAAAATTGACAAGAACCACGAAAAGTTCTTGTATTTTAAGATAGAATCTTACTCTATTAAGGAAAAAACTTCCAGCTCGCTGAAATATGTTCATTTGCTGAAAACCATCAAAACCACGAAAAGTTCTTGTATTTGAAGATAAAATCCTTTTGCTTTGAAGAAGAAAGATCTCGCTAACTGAAATAAGTTCATTAGATGAAAACCAACAAAAATTGACAAGAACCACGAAAAGTTCTTGTATTTTAAGATAAAATCTTGCTCTGTTAAAGAAAAAACTCCCAGCTCGCTGAAATATGTTCATTTGCTGAAAAACAACAAAACCGCGAAAAGTTCTTGTATTTGAAGATAAAATCTTTTTGCTTTGAAGAAGAAAGATCGAGCTGACTGAAATAAGTTCATTAGATGAAAACCAACAAAAATTGACAAGAACCACGAAAAGTTCTTGTATTTTAAGATAAAATCTTACTCTATTCAGGAAAAAACTTCCAGCTCGCTGAAATATGTTCATTTGCTGAAAACCATCAAAACCACGAAAAGTTCTTGTATTTGAAGATAAAATCTTTTTGCTTTGAAGAAGAAAGATCTAGCTGACTGAAATAAGTTCATTAGATGAAAACCAACAAAAATTGACAAGAACCACGAAAAGTTCTTCTATTTTAAGATAAAATCTTACTCTATTAAGGAAAAAACTTCCAGCTCGCTGAAATCTGTTCATTTGCTGAAAACCAACAAAACCACGAAAAGTTCTTGTATTTGAAGATAAAATCTTTTTTCTTTGAAGAAGAAAGATCTAGCTGACTGAAATAAGTTCATTAGATGAAAACCAACAAAAATTGACAAGAACCACGAAAAGTTCTTGTATTTTAAGATAAAATCTTACTCGATTCAGGAAAAAACTTCCAGCTCGCTGAAATATGTTCATTTGCTGAAAACCATCAAAACCACGAAAAGTTCTTGTATTTGAAGATAAAATCCTTTTGCTTTGAAGAAGAAAGATCTAGCTGACTGAAATAAGTTCATTAGATGAAAACCAACAAAAATTGACAAGAACCACGAAAAGTTCTTGTATTTTAAGATAAAATCTTACGCTATTAAAGAAAAAACTCCCAGCTCGCTGAAATATGTTCATTTGCTGAAAACCAACAAAACCACGAAAAGTTCTTGTATTTGAAGATAAAATCTTTTTTCTTTGAAGAAGAAAGATCTAGCTGACTGAAATAAGTTCATTAGATGAAAACCAACAAAAATTGACAAGAACCACGAAAAGTTCTTGTATTTTAAGATAAAATCTTACTCTATTAAGGAAAAAACTTGCAGCTCGCTGAAATATGTTCATTTGCTGAAAACCATCAAAACCACGAAAAGTTCTTGAATTTGAAGATAAAATCTTTTTGCTTTGAAGAAGAAAGATCGAGCTGACTGAAATAAGTTCATTAGATGAAAACCAACAAAAATTGACAAGAACCACGAAAAGTTCTTGTATTTTAAGATAAAATCTTACTCTGTTAAAGAAAAAACTCCCAGCTCGCTGAAATATGTTCATTTGCTGAAAAACAACAAAACCGCGAAAAGTTCTTGTATTTGAAGATAAAATCTTTTTGCTTTGAAGAAGAAAGATCTAGCTGACTGAAATAAGTTCATTAGATGAAAACCAACAAAAATTGACAAGAACCACGAAAAGGTCTTGTATTTTAAGATAAAATCTTACTCTGTTAAAGAAAAAACTCCCAGCTCGCTGAAATATGTTCATTTGCTGAAAAACAACAAAACCGCGAAAAGTTCTTGTATTTGAAGATAAAATCTTTTTGCTTTGAAGAAGAAAGATCTAGCTGACTGAAATAAGTTCATTAGATGAAAACCAACAAAAATTGACAAGAACCACGAAAAGTTCTTGTATTTTAAGATAAAATCTTACGCTATTAAAGAAAAAACTCCCAGCTCGCTGAAATATGTTCATTTGCTGAAAACCAACAAAACCACGAAAAGTTCTTGTATTTGAAGATAAAATCTTTTTTCTTTGAAGAAGAAAGATCTAGCTGACTGAAATAAGTTCATGAGATGAAAACCAACAAAAATTGACAAGAACCACGAAAAGTTCTTGTATTTTAAGATAAAATCTTAGGCTATTAAAGAAAAAACTTCCAGCTCGCTGAAATCTGTTCATTTGCTGAAAACCATCAAAACCACGAAAAGTTCTTGTATTTGAAGATAAAATCTTTTTGCTTTGAAGAAGAAAGATCTAGCTGACTGAAATAAGTTCATGAGATGAAAACCAACAAAAATTGACAAGAACCACGAAAAGTTCTTGTATTTTAAGATAAAATCTTACTCGATTCAGGAAAAAACTTCCAGCTCGCTGAAATATGTTCATTTGCTGAAAAACAACAAAACCGCGAAAAGTTCTTGTATTTGAAGATAAAATCTTTTTGCTTTGAAGAAGAAAGATCGAGCTGACTGAAATAAGTTCATTAGATGAAAACCAACAAAAATTGACAAGAACCACGAAAAGTTCTTGTATTTTAAGATAAAATCTTACTCTATTCAAGAAAAAACTTCCAGCTCGCTGAAATATGTTCATTTGCTGAAAACCATCAAAACCACGAAAAGTTCTTGTATTTGAAGATAAAATCTTTTTGCTTTGAAGAAGAAAGATCGAGCTGACTGAAATAAGTTCATTAGATGAAAACCAACAAAAATTGACAAGAACGACGAAAAGTTCTTGTATTTTAAGATAAAATCTTACTCTGTTAAAGAAAAAACTCCCAGCTTTCTGAAATATGTTCATTTGCTGAAAAACAACAAAACCGCGAAAAGTTCTTGTATTTGAAGATAAAATCTTTTTGCTTTGAAGAAGAAAGATCTAGCTGACTGAAATAAGTTCATTAGATGAAAACCAACAAAAATTGACAAGAACCACGAAAAGTTCTTGTATTTTAAGATAAAATCTTACTCGATTCAGGAAAAAACTTCCAGCTCGCTGAAATATGTTCATTTGCTGAAAACCATCAAAACCACGAAAAGTTCTTTTATTTGAAGATAAAATCCTTTTGCTTTGAAGAAGAAAGATCTAGCTGACTGAAATAAGTTCATTAGATGAAAACCAACAAAAATTGACAAGAACCACGAAAAGTTCTTGTATTTTAAGATAAAATCTTACGCTATTAAAGAAAAAACTCCCAGCTCGCTGAAATATGTTCATTTGCTGAAAACCAACAAAACCACGAAAAGTTCTTGTATTTGAAGATAAAATCTTTTTTCTTTGAAGAAGAAAGATCTAGCTGACTGAAATAAGTTCATTAGATGAAAACCAACAAAAATTGACAAGAACCACGAAAAGTTCTTGTATTTTAAGATAAAATCTTACTCTATTAAGGAAAAAACTTGCAGCTCGCTGAAATATGTTCATTTGCTGAAAACCATCAAAACCACGAAAAGTTCTTGAATTTGAAGATAAAATCTTTTTGCTTTGAAGAAGAAAGATCGAGCTGACTGAAATAAGTTCATTAGATGAAAACCAACAAAAATTGACAAGAACCACGAAAAGTTCTTGTATTTTAAGATAAAATCTTACTCTGTTAAAGAAAAAACTCCCAGCTCGCTGAAATATGTTCATTTGCTGAAAAACAACAAAACCGCGAAAAGTTCTTGTATTTGAAGATAAAATCTTTTTGCTTTGAAGAAGAAAGATCTAGCTGACTGAAATAAGTTCATTAGATGAAAACCAACAAAAATTGACAAGAACCACGAAAAGTTCTTGTATTTTAAGATAAAATCTTACTCTGTTAAAGAAAAAACTCCCAGCTCGCTGAAATATGTTCATTTGCTGAAAAACAACAAAACCGCGAAAAGTTCTTGTATTTGAAGATAAAATCTTTTTGCTTTGAAGAAGAAAGATCTAGCTGACTGAAATAAGTTCATTAGATGAAAACCAACAAAAATTGACAAGAACCACGAAAAGTTCTTGTATTTTAAGATAAAATCTTACGCTATTAAAGAAAAAACTCCCAGCTCGCTGAAATATGTTCATTTGCTGAAAACCAACAAAACCACGAAAAGTTCTTGTATTTGAAGATAAAATCTTTTTTCTTTGAAGAAGAAAGATCTAGCTGACTGAAATAAGTTCATGAGACGAAAACCAACAAAAATTGACAAGAACCACGAAAAGTTCTTGTATTTTAAGATAAAATCTTAGGCTATTAAAGAAAAAACTTCCAGCTCGCTGAAATCTGTTCATTTGCTGAAAACCATCAAAACCACGAAAAGTTCTTGTATTTGAAGATAAAATCTTTTTGCTTTGAAGAAGAAAGATCTAGCTGACTGAAATAAGTTCATGAGATGAAAACCAACAAAAATTGACAAGAACCACGAAAAGTTCTTGTATTTTAAGATAAAATCTTACTCGATTCAGGAAAAAACTTCCAGCTCGCTGAAATATGTTCATTTGCTGAAAAACAACAAAACCGCGAAAAGTTCTTGTATTTGAAGATAAAATCTTTTTGCTTTGAAGAAGAAAGATCGAGCTGACTGAAATAAGTTCATTAGATGAAAACCAACAAAAATTGACAAGAACCACGAAAAGTTCTTGTATTTTAAGATAAAATCTTACTCTATTCAAGAAAAAACTTCCAGCTCGCTGAAATATGTTCATTTGCTGAAAACCATCAAAACCACGAAAAGTTCTTGTATTTGAAGATAAAATCTTTTTGCTTTGAAGAAGAAAGATCGAGCTGACTGAAATAAGTTCATTAGATGAAAACCAACAAAAATTGACAAGAACGACGAAAAGTTCTTGTATTTTAAGATAAAATCTTACTCTGTTAAAGAAAAAACTCCCAGCTTTCTGAAATATGTTCATTTGCTGAAAAACAACAAAACCGCGAAAAGTTCTTGTATTTGAAGATAAAATCTTTTTGCTTTGAAGAAGAAAGATCTAGCTGACTGAAATAAGTTCATTAGATGAAAACCAACAAAAATTGACAAGAACCACGAAAAGTTCTTGTATTTTAAGATAAAATCTTACTCTGTTAAAGAAAAAACTTCCAGCTCGCTGAAATCTGTTCATTTGCTGAAAACCATCAAAACCACGAAAAGTTCTTGTATTTGAAGATAAAATCTTTTTGCTTTGAAGAAGAAAGATCTAGCTGACTGAAATAAGTTCATGAGATGAAAACCAACAAAAATTGACAAGAACCACGAAAAGTTCTTGTATTTTAAGATAAAATCTTACTCGATTCAGGAAAAAACTTCCAGCTCGCTGAAATATGTTCATTTGCTGAAAACCATCAAAACCACGAAAAGTTCTTGTATTTGAAGATAAAATCTTTTTGCTTTGAAGAAGAAAGATCTAGCTGACTGAAATAAGTTCATTAGATGAAAACCAACAAAAATTGACAAGAACCACGAAAAGTTCTTGTATTTTAAGATAAAATCTTACGCTATTAAAGAAAAAACTCCCAGCTCGCTGAAATATGTTCATTTGCTGAAAACCAACAAAACCACGAAAACTTCTTGTATTTGAAGATAAAATCTTTTTTCTTTGAAGAAGAAAGATCTAGCTGACTGAAATAAGTTCATTAGATGAAAACCAACAAAAATTGACAAGAACCACGAAAAGTTCTTGTATTTTAAGATAAAATCTTACTCTATTAAGGAAAAAACTTGCAGCTCGCTGAAATATGTTCATTTGCTGAAAACCATCAAAACCACGAAAAGTTCTTGAATTTGAAGATAAAATCTTTTTGCTTTGAAGAAGAAAGATCGAGCTGACTGAAATAAGTTCATTAGATGAAAACCAACAAAAATTGACAAGAACCACGAAAAGTTCTTGTATTTTAAGATAAAATCTTACTCTGTTAAAGAAAAAACTCCCAGCTCGCTGAAATATGTTCATTTGCTGAAAACCAACAAAACCACGAAAAGTTCTTGTATTTGAAGATAAAATCTTTTTGCTTTGAAGAAGAAAGATCTAACTGACTGAAATAAGTTCATTAGATGAAAACCAACAAAAATTGACAAGAACCACGAAAAGTTCTTGTATTTTAAGATAAAATCTTACTCTGTTAAAGAAAAAACTCCCAGCTCGCTGAAATATGTTCATTTGCTGAAAACCAACAAAACCACGAAAAGTTCTTGTATTTGAAGATAAAATCTTTTTGCTTTGAAGAAGAAAGATCTAACTGACTGAAATAAGTTCATTAGATGAAAACCAACAAAAATTGACAAGAACCACGAAAAGTTCTTGTATTTTAAGATAAAATCTTACTCTATTAAGGAAAAAACTTCCAGCTCGCTGAAATATGTTCATTTGCTGAAAACCATCAAAACCACGAAAAGTTCTTGTATTTGAAGATAAAATCTTTTTGCTTTGAAGAAGAAAGATCTAGCTGACTGAAATAAGTTCATTAGATGAAAACCAACAAAAATTGACAAAAACCACGAAAAGTTCTTGTATTTTAAGATAAAATCTTAGGCTATTAAAGAAAAAACTTCCAGCTCGCTGAAATCTGTTCATTTGCTGAAAACCATCAAAACCACGAAAAGTTCTTGTATTTGAAGATAAAATCTTTTTGCTTTGAAGAAGAAAGATCTAGCTGACTGAAATAAGTTCATTAGATGAAAACCAACAAAAATTGACAAGAACCACGAAAAGTTCTTGTATTTTAAGATAAAATCTTACGCTATTAAAGGAAAAACTCCCAGCTCGCTGAAATATGTTCATTTGCTGAAAACCAACAAAACCACGAAAAGTTCTTGTATTTGAAGATAAAATCTTTTTTCTTTGAAGAAGAAAGATCTAGCTGACTGAAATAAGTTCATTAGATGAAAACCAACAAAAATTGACAAGAACCACGAAAAGTTCTTGTATTTTAAGATAAAATCTTACTCTATTAAGGAAAAAACTTGCAGCTCGCTGAAATATGTTCATTTGCTGAAAACCATCAAAACCACAAAAAGTTCTTGTATTTGAAGATAAAATCTTTTTGCTTTGAAGAAGAAAGATCTAGCTGACTGAAATAAGTTCATTAGATGAAAACCAACAAAAATTGACAAGAACCACGAAAAGTTCTTGTATTTTAAGATAAAATCTTACTCTGTTAAAGAAAAAACTCCCAGCTCGCTGAAATATGTTCATTTGCTGAAAAACAACAAAACCGCGAAAAGTTCTTGTATTTGAAGATAAAATCTTTTTGCTTTGAAGAAGAAAGATCTAGCTGACTGAAATAAGTTCATTAGATGAAAACCAACAAAAATTGACAAGAACCACGAAAAGTTCTTGTATTTTAAGATAAAATCTTACGCTATTAAAGAAAAAACTCCCAGCTCGCTGAAATATGTTCATTTGCTGAAAACCAACAAAACCACGAAAAGTTCTTGTATTTGAAGATAAAATCTTTTTGCTTTGAAGAAGAAAGATCTAGCTGACTGAAATAGGTTCATTAGATGAAAACCAACAAAAATTGACAAGAACCACGAAAAGTTCTTGTATTTTAAGATAAAATCTTACTCTATTAAGGAAAAAACTTCCAGCTCGCTGAAATATGTTCATTTGCTGAAAACCATCAAAACCACGAAAAGTTCTTGTATTTGAAGATAAAATCTTTTTGCTTTGAAGAAGAAAGATCTAGCTGACTGAAATAAGTTCATTAGATGAAAACCAACAAAAATTGACAAGAACCACGAAAAGTTCTTGTATTTTAAGATAAAATCTTAGGCTATTAAAGAAAAAACTTCCAGCTCGCTGAAATCTGTTCATTTGCTGAAAACCATCAAAACCACGAAAAGTTCTTGTATTTGAAGATAAAATCTTTTTGCTTTGAAGAAGAAAGATCGAGCTGACTGAAATAAGTTCATTAGATGAAAACCAACAAAAATTGACAAGAACCACGAAAAGTTCTTGTATTTTAAGATAAAATCTTCCTCTATTAAGGAAAAAACTTCCAGCTCGCAGAAATATGTTCATTTGCTGAAAACCATCAAAACCACGAAAAGTTCTTGTATTTGAAGATAAAATCTTTTTGCTTTGAAGAAGAAAGATCTAGCTGACTGAAATAAGTTCATTAGATGAAAACCAACAAAAATTGACAAGAACCACGAAAAGTTCTTGTATTTTAAGATAAAATCTTACTCTGTTAAAGAAAAAACTCCCAGCTCGCTGAAATATGTTCATTTGCTGAAAAACAACAAAACCGCGAAAAGTTCTTGTATTTGAAGATAAAATCTTTTTGCTTTGAAGAAGAAAGATCTAGCTGACTGAAATAAGTTCATTAGATGAAAACCAACAAAAATTGACAAGAACCACGAAAAGTTCTTGTATTTTAAGATAAAATCTTACTCTATTAAGGAAAAAACTTCCAGCTCGCTGAAATATGTTCATTTGCTGAAAACCATCAAAACCACGAAAAGTTCTTGTATTTGAAGATAAAATCTTTTTGCTTTGAAGAAGAAAGATCTAGCTGACTGAAATAAGTTCATTCGATGAAAACCAACAAAAATTGACAAAAACCACGAAAAGTTCTTGTATTTTAAGATAAAATCTTAGGCTATTAAAGAAAAAACTTCCAGCTCGCTGAAATCTGTTCATTTGCTGAAAACCATCAAAACCACGAAAAGTTCTTGTATTTGAAGATAAAATCTTTTTGCTTTGAAGAAGAAAGATCGAGCTGACTGAAATAAGTTCATTAGATGAAAACCAACAAAAATTGACAAGAACCACGAAAAGTTCTTGTATTTTAAGATAAAATCTTACTCGATTCAGGAAAAAACTTCCAGCTCGCTGAAATATGTTCATTTGCTGAAAACCATCAAAACCACGAAAAGTTCTTGTATTTGAAGATAAAATCTTTTTTCTTTGAAGAAGAAAGATCTAGCTGACTGAAATAAGTTCATTAGATGAAAACCAACAAAAATTGACAAGAACCACGAAAAGTTCTTGTATTTTAAGATAAAATCTTACTCTATTAAGGAAAAAACTTCCAGCTCGCTGAAATATGTTCATTTGCTGAAAACCATCAAAACCACGAAAAGTTCTTGTATTTGAAGATAAAATATTTTTGCTTTGAAGAAGAAAGATCTAGCTGACTGAAATAAGTTCATTAGATGAAAACCAACAAAAAGTGACAAGAACCACGAAAAGTTCTTGTATTTTAAGATAAAATCTTACGCTATTAAAGAAAAAACTCCCAGCTCGCTGAAATATGTTCATTTGCAGAAAACCAACAGAAACCACGAAAAGTTCTTGTATTTGAAGATATAATCTTTTTTCTTTGAAGAAGAAAGATCGAGCTGACTGAAATAAGTTCATTAGATGAAAACCAACAAAAATTGACAAGAACCACGAAAAGTTCTTGTATTTTAAGATAAAATCTTCGGCTATGAAAGAAAAAACTTCCAGCTCGCTGAAATCTGTTCATTTGCTGAAAACCATCAAAACCACGAAAAGTTCTTGTATTTGAAGATAAAATCTTTTTGCTTTGAAGAAGAAAGATCTAGCTGACTGAAATAAGTTCATTAGATGAAAACCAACAAAAATTGACAAGAACCACGAAAAGTTCTTGTATTTTAAGATAAAATCTTACTCTATTCAGGAAAAAACTTCCAGCTCGCTGAAATATGTTCATTTGCTGAAAACCAACAAAACCACGAAAAGTTCTTGTATTTGAAGATAAAATCTTTTTTCTTTGAAGAAGAAAGATCTAGCTGACTGAAATAAGTTCATTAGATGAAAACCAACAAAAATTGACAAGAACCACGAAAAGTTCTTGTATTTTAAGATAAAATCTTACTCTATTAAGGAAAAAACTTCCAGCTCGCTGAAATATGTTCATTTGCTGAAAACCATCAAAACCACGAAAAGTTCTTGAATTTGAAGATAAAATCTTTTTGCTTTGAAGAAGAAAGATCTAGCTGACTGAAATAAGTTCATTTGATGAAAACCAACAAAAATTGACAAGAACCACGAAAAGTTCTTGTATTTTAAGATAAAATCTTACTCTATTAAGGAAAAAACTTCCAGCTCGCTGAAATATGTTCATTTGCTGAAAACCATCAAAACCACGAAAAGTTCTTGTATTTGAAGATAAAATCTTTTTGCTTTGAAGAAGAAAGATCTAGCTGACTGAAATAAGTTCATGAGATGAAAACCAACAAAAATTGACAAGAACCACGAAAAGTTCTTGTATTTTAAGATAAAATCTTACTCTATTAAGGAAAAAACTTGCAGCTCGCTGAAATATGTTCATTTGCTGAAAACCATCAAAACCACGAAAAGTTCTTGAATTTGAAGATAAAATCTTTTTGCTTTGAAGAAGAAAGATCTAGCTGACTGAAATAAGTTCATTAGATGAAAACCAACAAAAATTGACAAGAACCACGAAAAGTTCTTGTATTTTAAGATAAAATCTTACTCTATTCAGGAAAAAACTTCCAGCTCGCTGAAATATGTTCATTTGCTGAAAACCATCAAAACCACGAAAAGTTCTTGAATTTGAAGATAAAATCTTTTTGCTTTGAAGAAGAAAGATCTAGCTGACTGAAATAAGTTCATTAGATGAAAACCAACAAAAATTGACAAGAACCACGAAAAGTTCTTGTATTTTAAGATAAAATCTTACTCTATTCAGGAAAAAACTTCCAGCTCGCTGAAATATGTTCATTTGCTGAAACCATCAAAACCACGAAAAGTTCTTGTATTTGAAGATAAAATCTTTTTGCTTTGAAGAAGAAAGATCTAGCTGACTGAAATAAGTTCATTAGATGAAAACCAACAAAAATTGACAAGAACCACGAAAAGTTCTTGTATTTTAAGATAAAATCTTAGGCTATTAAAGAAAAAACTTCCAGCTCGCTGAAATCTGTTCATTTGCTGAAAACCATCAAAACCACGAAAAGTTCTTGTATTTGAAGATAAAATCTTTTTGCTTTGAAGAAGAAAGATCTAGCTGACTGAAATAAGTTCATTAGATGAAAACCAACAAAAATTGACAAGAACCACGAAAAGTTCTTGTATTTTAAGATAAAATCTTACTCGATTCAGGAAAAAACTTCCAGCTCGCTGAAATATGTTCATTTGCTGAAAACCAACAAAACCACCAAAAGTTCTTGTATTTGAAGATAAAATCTTTTTGCTTTGAAGAAGAAAGATCCAGCTGACTGAAATAAGTTCATTGGATGAAAACCAACAAAAATTGACAAGAACCACGAAAAGTTCTTGTATTTTAAGATAAAATCTTCGGCTATGAAAGAAAAAACTTCCAGCTCGCTGAAATCTGTTCATTTGCTGAAAACCATCAAAACCACGAAAAGTTCTTGTATTTGAAGATAAAATCTTTTTGCTTTGAAGAAGAAAGATCTAGCTGACTGAAATAAGTTCATTAGATGAAAACCAACAAAAATTGACAAGAACCACGAAAAGTTCTTGTATTTTAAGATAAAATCTTACTCGATTCAGGAAAAAACTTCCAGCTCGCTGAAATATGTTCATTTGCTGAAAACCATCAAAACCACGAAAAGTTCTTGTATTTGAAGATAAAATCTTTTTGCTTTGAAGAAGAAAGATCCAGCTGACTGAAATAAGTTCATTAGATGAAAACCAACAAAAATTGACAAGAACCACGAAAAGTTCTTGTATTTTAAGATAAAATCTTACGCTATTAAAGAAAAAACTCCCAGCTCGCTGAAATATGTTCATTTGCTGAAAACCAACAAAACCACGAAAAGTTCTTGTATATGAAGATAAAATCTTTTTTCTTTGAAGAAGAAAGATCTAGCTGACTGAAATAAGTTCATTAGATGAAAACCAACAAAAATTGACAAGAACCACGAAAAGTTCTTGTATTTTAAGATAAAATCTTACTCTATTAAGGAAAAAACTTCCAGCTCGCTGAAATATGTTCATTTGCTGAAAACCATCAAAACCACGAAAAGTTCTTGAATTTGAAGATAAAATCTTTTTGCTTTGAAGAAGAAAGATCTAGCTGACTGAAATAAGTTCATTAGATGAAAACCAACAAAAATTGACAAGAACCACGAAAAGTTCTTGTATTTTAAGATAAAATCTTACTCTATTAAGGAAAAAACTTCCAGCTCGCTGAAATATGTTCATTTGCTGAAAACCAACAAAACCACCAAAAGTTCTTGTATTTGAAGATAAAATCTTTTTGCTTTGAAGAAGAAAGATCCAGCTGACTGAAATAAGTTCATTAGATGAAAATCAACAAAAATTGACAAGAACCACGAAAAGTTCTTGTATTTTAAGATAAAATCTTACTCTATTAAGGAAAAAACTTCCAGCTCGCTGAAATATGTTCATTTGCTGAAAACCATCAAAACCACGAAAAGTTCTTGAATTTGAAGATAAAATCTTTTTGCTTTGAAGAAGAAAGATCTAGCTGACTGAAATAAGTTCATTAGATGAAAACCAACAAAAATTGACAAGAACCACGAAAAGTTCTTGTATTTTAAGATAAAATCTTACTCTATTAAGGAAAAAACTTCCAGCTCGCTGAAATATGTTCATTTGCTGAAAACCATCAAAACCACGAAAAGTTCTTGTATTTTAAGATAAAATCTTACTCTATTAAGGAAAAAACTTGCAGCTCGCTGAAATATGTTCATTTGCTGAAAACCATCAAAACCACGAAAAGTTCTTGAATTTGAAGATAAAATCTTTTTGCTTTGAAGAAGAAAGATCTAGCTGACTGAAATAAGTTCATTAGATGAAAACCAACAAAAATTGACAAGAACCACGAAAAGTTCTTGTATTTTAAGATAAAATCTTAGGCTATTAAAGAAAAAACTTCCAGCTCGCTGAAATCTGTTCATTTGCTGAAAACCATCAAAACCACGAAAAGTTCTTGTATTTGAAGATAAAATCTTTTTGCTTTGAAGAAGAAAGATCTAGCTGACTGAAATAAGTTCATTAGATGAAAACCAACAAAAATTGACAAGAACCACGAAAAGTTCTTGTATTTTAAGATAAAATCTTACTCTATTAAGGAAAAAACTTCCAGCTCGCTGAAATCTGTTCATTTGCTGAAAACCAACAAAACCACCAAAAGTTCTTGTATTTGAAGATAAAATCTTTTTGCTTTGAAGAAGAAAGATCCAGCTGACTGAAATAAGTTCATTGGATGAAAACCAACAAAAATTGACAAGAACCACGAAAAGTTCTTGTATTTTAAGATAAAATCTTCGGCTATGAAAGAAAAAACTTCCAGCTCGCTGAAATCTGTTCATTTGCTGAAAACCATCAAAACCACGAAAAGTTCTTGTATTTGAAGATAAAATCTTTTTGCTTTGAAGAAGAAAGATCCAGCTGACTGAAATAAGTTCATTAGATGAAAACCAACAAAAATTGACAAGAACCACGAAAAGTTCTTGTATTTTAAGATAAAATCTTACGCTATTAAAGAAAAAACTCCCAGATCGCTGAAATCTGTTCATTTGCTGAAAACCAACAAAACCACCAAATGTTCTTGTGTTTGAAGATAAAATCTTTTTTCTTTGAAGAAGAAAGATCTAGCTGACTGAAATAAGTTCATTAGATGAAAACCAACAAAAATTGACAAGAACCACGAAAAGTTCTTGTATTTTAAGATAAAATCTTAGGCTATGAAAGAAAAAACTTCCAGCTCGCTGAAATCTGTTCATTTGCTGAAAACCATCAAAACCACGAAAAGTTCTTGTATTTGAAGATAAAATCTTTTTGCTTTGAAGAAGAAAGATCTAGCTGACTGAAATAAGTTCATTAGATGAAAACCAACAAAAATTGACAAGAACCACGAAAAGTTCTTGTATTTTAAGATAAAATCTTACTCTATTAAGGAAAAAACTTCCAGCTCGCTGAAATCTGTTCATTTGCTGAAAACCAACAAAACCACCAAAAGTTCTTGTATTTGAAGATAAAATCTTTTTGCTTTGAAGAAGAAAGATCCAGCTGACTGAAATAAGTTCATTAGATGAAAACCAACAAAAATTGACAAGAACCACGAAAAGTTCTTGTATTTTAAGATAAAATCTTACGCTATTAAAGAAAAAACTCCCAGCTCGCTGAAATATGTTCATTTGCTGAAAACCAACAAAACCACGAAAAGTTCTTGTATTTGAAGATAAAATCTTTTTGCTTTGAAGAAGAAAGATCTAGCTGACTGAAATAAGTTCATTAGATGAAAACCAACAAAAATTGACAAGAACCACGAAAAGTTCTTGTATTTTAAGATAAAATCTTACTCTATTAAGGAAAAAACTTCCAGCTCGCTGAAATATGTTCATTTGCTGAAAACCATCAAAACCACGAAAAGTTCTTGTATTTTAAGATAAAATCTTACGCTATTAAAGAAAAAACTCCCAGCTCGCTGAAATATGTTCATTTGCTGAAAACCAACAAAACCACGAAAAGTTCTTGTATTTGAAGATAAAATCTTTTTTCTTTGAAGAAGAAAGATCTAGCTGACTGAAATAAGTTCATTAGATGAAAACCAACAAAAATTGACAAGAACCACGAAAAGTTCTTGTATTTTAAGATAAAATCTTACTCTATTAAGGAAAAAACTTCCAGCTCGCTGAAATATGTTCATTTGCTGAAAACCATCAAAACCACGAAAAGTTCTTGAATTTGAAGATAAAATCTTTTTGCTTTGAAGAAGAAAGATCTAGCTGACTGAAATAAGTTCATTAGATGAAAACCAACAAAAATTGACAAGAACCACGAAAAGTTCTTGTATTTTAAGATAAAATCTTACTCTATTAAGGAAAAAACTTCCAGCTCGCTGAAATATGTTCATTTGCTGAAAACCAACAAAACCACCAAAAGTTCTTGTATTTGAAGATAAAATCTTTTTGCTTTGAAGAAGAAAGATCCAGCTGATTGAAATAAGTTCATTGGATGAAAACCAACAAAAATTGACAAGAACCACGAAAAGTTCTTGTATTTTAAGATAAAATCTTACGCTATTAAAGAAAAAACTCCCAGCTCGCTGAAATATGTTCATTTGCTGAAAACCAACAAAACCACGAAAAGTTCTTGTATTTGAAGATAAAATCTTTTTTCTTTGAAGAAGAAAGATCTAGCTGACTGAAATAAGTTCATTAGATGAAAACCAACAAAAATTGACAAGAACCACGAAAAGTTCTTGTATTTTAAGATAAAATCTTACTCTATTAAGGAAAAAACTTCCAGCTCGCTGAAATATGTTCATTTGCTGAAAACCATCAAAACCACGAAAAGTTCTTGAATTTGAAGATAAAATCTTTTTGCTTTGAAGAAGAAAGATCTAGCTGACTGAAATAAGTTCATTAGATGAAAACCAACAAAAATTGACAAGAACCACGAAAAGTTCTTGTATTTTAAGATAAAATCTTACTCGATTCAGGAAAAAACTTCCAGCTCGCTGAAATATGTTCATTTGCTGAAAACCATCAAAACCACGAAAAGTTCTTGTATTTGAAGATAAAATCTTTTTGCTTTGAAGAAGAAAGATCCAGCTGACTGAAATAAGTTCATTAGATGAAAACCAACAAAAATTGACAAGAACCACGAAAAGTTCTTGTATTTTAAGATAAAATCTTACGCTATTAAAGAAAAAACTCCCAGCTCGCTGAAATATGTTCATTTGCTGAAAACCAACAAAACCACGAAAAGTTCTTGTATTTGAAGATAAAATCTTTTTTCTTTGAAGAAGAAAGATCTAGCTGACTGAAATAAGTTCATTAGATGAAAACCAACAAAAATTGACAAGAACCACGAAAAGTTCTTGTATTTTAAGATAAAATCTTACTCTATTAAGGAAAAAACTTCCAGCTCGCTGAAATATGTTCATTTGCTGAAAACCATCAAAACCACGAAAAGTTCTTGAATTTGAAGATAAAATCTTTTTGCTTTGAAGAAGAAAGATCTAGCTGACTGAAATAAGTTCATTAGATGAAAACCAACAAAAATTGACAAGAACCACGAAAAGTTCTTGTATTTTAAGATAAAATCTTTCTCTATTAAGGAAAAAACTTCCAGCTCGCTGAAATATGTTCATTTGCTGAAAACCATCAAAACCACGAAAAGTTCTTGTATTTTAAGATAAAATCTTACTCTATTAAGGAAAACACTTGCAGCTCGCTGAAATATGTTCATTTGCTGAAAACCATCAAAACCACGAAAAGTTCTTGAATTTGAAGATAAAATCTTTTTGCTTTGAAGAAGAAAGATCTAGCTGACTGAAATAAGTTCATTAGATGAAAACCAACAAAAATTGACAAGAACCACGAAAAGTTCCTGTATTTTAAGATAAAATCTTACTCTATGCAGGAAAAAACTTCCAGCTCGCTGAAATATGTTCATTTGCTGAAAACCATCAAAACCACGAAAAGTTCTTGTATTTGAAGATAAAATCTTTTTGCTTTGAAGAAGAAAGATCTAGCTGACTGAAATAAGTTCATTAGATGAAAACCAACAAAAATTGACAAGAACCACGAAAAGTTCTTGTATTTTAAGATAAAATCTTACGCTATTAAAGAAAAAACTCCCAGCTCGCTGAAATATGTTCATTTGCTGAAAACCAACAAAACCACGAAAAGCTCTTGTATTTGAAGATAAAATCTTTTTTCTTTGAAGAAGAAAGATCTAGCTGACTGAAATAAGTTCATTAGATGAAAACCAACAAAAATTGACAAGAACCACGAAAAGTTCTTGTATTTTAAGATAAAATCTTACTCTATTAAGGAAAAAACTTCCAGCTCGCTGAAATATGTTCATTTGCTGAAAACCATCAAAACCACGAAAAGTTCTTGTATTTTAAGATAAAATCTTACGCTATTAAAGAAAAAACTCCCAGCTCGCTGAAATATGTTCATTTGCTGAAAACCAACAAAACCACGAAAAGTTCTTGTATTTGAAGATAAAATCTTTTTGCTTTGAAGAAGAAAGATCCAGCTGATTGAAATAAGTTCATTGGATGAAAACCAACAAAAATTGACAAGAACCACGAAAAGTTCTTGTATTTTAAGATAAAATCTTACGCTATTAAAGAAAAAACTCCCAGCTCGCTGAAATATGTTCATTTGCTGAAAACCAACAAAACCACGAAAAGTTCTTGTATTTGAAGATAAAATCTTTTTTCTTTGAAGAAGAAAGATCTAGCTGACTGAAATAAGTTCATTAGATGAAAACCAACAAAAATTGACAAGAACCACGAAAAGTTCTTGTATTTTAAGATAAAATCTTACTCTATTAAGGAAAAAACTTCCAGCTCGCTGAAATATGTTCATTTGCTGAAAACCATCAAAACCACGAAAAGTTCTTGAATTTGAAGATAAAATCTTTTTGCTTTGAAGAAGAAAGATCTAGCTGACTGAAATAAGTTCATTAGATGAAAACCAACAAAAATTGACAAGAACCACGAAAAGTTCTTGTATTTTAAGATAAAATCTTACTCTATTAAGGAAAAAACTTCCAGCTCGCTGAAATATGTTCATTTGCTGAAAACCAACAAAACCACCAAAAGTTCTTGTATTTGAAGATAAAATCTTTTTGCTTTGAAGAAGAAAGATCCAGCTGATTGAAATAAGTTCATTGGATGAAAACCAACAAAAATTGACAAGAACCACGAAAAGTTCTTGTATTTTAAGATAAAATCTTACGCTATTAAAGAAAAAACTCCCAGCTCGCTGAAATATGTTCATTTGCTGAAAACCAACAAAACCACGAAAAGTTCTTGTATTTGAAGATAAAATCTTTTTTCTTTGAAGAAGAAAGATCTAGCTGACTGAAATAAGTTCATTAGATGAAAACCAACAAAAATTGACAAGAACCACGAAAAGTTCTTGTATTTTAAGATAAAATCTTACTCTATTAAGGAAAAAACTTCCAGCTCGCTGAAATATGTTCATTTGCTGAAAACCATCAAAACCACGAAAAGTTCTTGAATTTGAAGATAAAATCTTTTTGCTTTGAAGAAGAAAGATCTAGCTGACTGAAATAAGTTCATTAGATGAAAACCAACAAAAATTGACAAGAACCACGAAAAGTTCTTGTATTTTAAGATAAAATCTTTCTCTATTAAGGAAAAAACTTCCAGCTCGCTGAAATATGTTCATTTGCTGAAAACCATCAAAACCACGAAAAGTTCTTGTATTTTAAGATTAAAATCTTACTCTATTAAGGAAAACACTTGCAGCTCGCTGAAATATGTTCATTTGCTGAAAACCATCAAAACCACGAAAAGTTCTTGAATTTGAAGATAAAATCTTTTTGCTTTGAAGAAGAAAGATCTAGCTGACTGAAATAAGTTCATTAGATGAAAACCAACAAAAATTGACAAGAACCACGAAAAGTTCCTGTATTTTAAGATAAAATCTTACTCTATGCAGGAAAAAACTTCCAGCTCGCTGAAATATGTTCATTTGCTGAAAACCATCAAAACCACGAAAAGTTCTTGTATTTGAAGATAAAATCTTTTTGCTTTGAAGAAGAAAGATCTAGCTGACTGAAATAAGTTCATTAGATGAAAACCAACAAAAATTGACAAGAACCACGAAAAGTTCTTGTATTTTAAGATAAAATCTTACGCTATTAAAGAAAAAACTCCCAGCTCGCTGAAATATGTTCATTTGCTGAAAACCAACAAAACCACGAAAAGCTCTTGTATTTGAAGATAAAATCTTTTTTCTTTGAAGAAGAAAGATCTAGCTGACTGAAATAAGTTCATTAGATGAAAACCAACAAAAATTGACAAGAACCACGAAAAGTTCTTGTATTTTAAGATAAAATCTTACTCTATTAAGGAAAAAACTTCCAGCTCGCTGAAATATGTTCATTTGCTGAAAACCATCAAAACCACGAAAAGTTCTTGAATTTGAAGATAAAATCTTTTTGCTTTGAAGAAGAAAGATCTAGCTGACTGAAATAAGTTCATTAGATGAAAACCAACAAAAATTGACAAGAACCACGAAAAGTTCTTGTATTTTAAGATAAAATCTTACTCTATTAAGGAAAAAACTTCCAGCTCGCTGAAATATGTTCATTTGCTGAAAACCATCAAAACCACGAAAAGTTCTTGAATTTGAAGATAAAATCTTTTTGCTTTGAAGAAGAAAGATCTAGCTGACTGAAATAAGTTCATTAGATGAAAACCAACAAAAATTGACAAGAACCACGAAAAGTTCTTGTATTTTAAGATAAAATCTTTCTCTATTAAGGAAAAAACTTCCAGCTCGCTGAAATATGTTCATTTGCTGAAAACCATCAAAACCACGAAAAGTTCTTGTATTTTAAGATAAAATCTTACTCTATTAAGGAAAAAACTTGCAGCTCGCTGAAATATGTTCATTTGCTGAAAACCATCAAAACCACGAAAAGTTCTTGAATTTGAAGATAAAATCTTTTTGCTTTGAAGAAGAAAGATCTAGCTGACTGAAATAAGTTCATTAGATGAAAACCAACAAAAATTGACAAGAACCACGAAAAGTTCTTGTATTTTAAGGTAAAATCTTAGGCTATTAAAGAAAAAACTTCCAGCTCGCTGAAATCTGTTCATTTGCTGAAAACCATCAAAACCACGAAAAGTTCTTGTATTTGAAGATAAAATCTTTTTGCTTTGAAGAAGAAAGATCTAGCTGACTGAAATAAGTTCATTAGATGAAAACCAACAAAAATTGACAAGAACCACGAAAAGTTCTTGTATTTTAAGATAAAATCTTACTCTATTAAGGAAAAAACTTCCAGCTCGCTGAAATCTGTTCATTTGCTGAAAACCAACAAAACCACCAAAAGTTCTTGTATTTGAAGATAAAATCTTTTTGCTTTGAAGAAGAAAGATCCAGCTGACTGAAATAAGTTCATTGGATGAAAACCAACAAAAATTGACAAGAACCACGAAAAGTTCTTGTATTTTAAGATAAAATCTTCGGCTATGAAAGAAAAAACTTCCAGCTCGCTGAAATCTGTTCATTTGCTGAAAACCATCAAAACCACGAAAAGTTCTTGTATTTGAAGATAAAATCTTTTTGCTTTGAAGAAGAAAGATCTAGCTGACTGAAATAAGTTCATTAGATGAAAACCAACAAAAATTGACAAGAACCACGAAAAGTTCTTGTATTTTAAGATAAAATCTTACTCGATTCAGGAAAAAACTTCCAGCTCGCAGAAATATGTTCATTTGCTGAAAACCATCAAAACCACGAAAAGTTCTTGTATTTGAAGATAAAATCTTTTTGCTTTGAAGAAGAAAGATCCAGCTGACTGAAATAAGTTCATTAGATGAAAACCAACAAAAATTGACAAGAACCACGAAAAGTTCTTGTATTTTAAGATAAAATCTTACGCTATTAAAGAAAAAACTCCCAGCTCGCTGAAATATGTTCATTTGCTGAAAACCAACAAAACCACGAAAAGTTCTTGTATTTGAAGATAAAATCTTTTTTCTTTGAAGAAGAAAGATCTAGCTGACTGAAATAAGTTCATTAGATGAAAACCAACAAAAATTGACAAGAACCACGAAAAGTTCTTGTATTTTAAGATAAAATCTTACTCTATTAAGGAAAAAACTTCCAGCTCGCTGAAATATGTTCATTTGCTGAAAACCATCAAAACCACGAAAAGTTCTTGAATTTGAAGATAAAATCTTTTTGCTTTGAAGAAGAAAGATCTAGCTGACTGAAATAAGTTCATTAGATGAAAACCAACAAAAATTGACAAGAACCACGAAAAGTTCTTGTATTTTAAGATAAAATCTTACTCTATTAAGGAAAAAACTTCCAGCTCGCTGAAATATGTTCATTTGCTGAAAACCATCAAAACCACGAAAAGTTCTTGTATTTGAAGATAAAATCTTTTTGCTTTGAAGAAGAAAGATCTAGCTGACTGAAATAAGTTCATGAGATGAAAACCAACAAAAATTGACAAGAACCACGAAAAGTTCTTGTATTTTAAGATAAAATCTTACTCTATTCAGGAAAAAACTTCCAGCTCGCTGAAATATGTTCATTTGCTGAAAACCATCAAAACCACGAAAAGTTCTTGTATTTGAAGATAAAATCTTTTTGCTTTGAAGAAGAAAGATCTAGCTGACTGAAATAAGTTCATTAGATGAAAACCAACAAAAATTGACAAGAACCACGAAAAGTTCTTGTATTTTAAGATAAAATCTTACTCTATTAAGGAAAAAACTTCCAGCTCGCTGAAATCTGTTCATTTGCTGAAAACCAACAAAACCACCAAAAGTTCTTGTATTTGAAGATAAAATCTTTTTGCTTTGAAGAAGAAAGATCCAGCTGACTGAAATAAGTTCATTAGATGAAAACCAACAAAAATTGACAAGAACCACGAAAAGTTCTTGTATTTTAAGATAAAATCTTACTCTATTAAGGAAAAAACTTCCAGCTCGCTGAAATATGTTCATTTGCTGAAAACCATCAAAACCACGAAAAGTTCTTGTATTTGAAGATAAAATCTTTTTGCTTTGAAGAAGAAAGATCTTGCTGACTGAAATAAGTTCATTAGATGAAAACCAACAAAAATTGACAAGAACCACGAAAAGTTCTTGTATTTTAAGATAAAATCTTACTCTATTCAGGAAAAAACTTCCAGCTCGCTGAAATATGTTCATTTGCTGAAAACCATCAAAACCACGAAAAGTTCTTGTATTTGAAGATAAAATCTTTTTGCTTTGAAGAAGAAAGATCTAGCTGACTGAAATAAGTTCATGAGATGAAAACCAACAAAAATTGACAAGAACCACGAAAAGTTCTTGTATTTTAAGATAAAATCTTACTCTATTAAGGAAAAAACTTCCAGCTCGCTGAAATCTGTTCATTTGCTGAAAACCAACAAAACCACCAAAAGTTCTTGTATTTGAAGATAAAATCTTTTTGCTTTGAAGAAGAAAGATCCAGCTGACTGAAATAAGTTCATTAGATGAAAACCAACAAAAATTGACAAGAACCACGAAAAGTTGTTGTATTTTAAGATAAAATCTTCGGCTATGAAAGAAAAAACTTCCAGCTCGCTGAAATCTGTTCATTTGCTGAAAACCATCAAAACCACGAAAAGTTCTTGTATTTGAAGATAAAATCTTTTTGCTTTGAAGAAGAAAGATCTAGCTGACTGAAATAAGTTCATTAGATGAAAACCAACAAAAATTGACAAGAACCACGAAAAGTTCTTGTATTTTAAGATAAAATCTTACTCTGTTCAGGAAAAAACTTCCAGCTCGCTGAAATATGTTCATTTGCTGAAAACCATCAAAACCACGAAAAGTTCTTGTATTTGAAGATAAAATCTTTTTGCTTTGAAGAAGAAAGATCTAGCTGACTGAAATAAGTTCATTAGATGAAAACCAACAAAAATTGACAAGAACCACGAAAAGTTCTTGTATTTTAAGATAAAATCTTACGCTATTAAAGAAAAAACTCCCAGCTCGCTGAAATATGTTCATTTGCTGAAAACCAACAAAACCACGAAAAGTTCTTGTATTTGAAGATAAAATCTTTTTTCTTTGAAGAAGAAAGATCTAGCTGACTGAAATAAGTTCATTAGATGAAAACCAACAAAAATTGACAAGAACCACGAAAAGTTCTTGTATTTTAAGATAAAATCTTACTCTATTAAGGAAAAAACTTGCAGCTCGCTGAAATATGTTCATTTGCTGAAAACCATCAAAACCACGAAAAGTTCTTGAATTTGAAGATAAAATCTTTTTGCTTTGAAGAAGAAAGATCTAGCTGACTGAAATAAGTTCATTGGATGAAAACCAACAAAAATTGACAAGAACCACGAAAAGTTCTTGTATTTTAAGATAAAATCTTACTCTATTCAGGAAAAAACTTCCAGCTCGCTGAAATATGTTCATTTGCTGAAAACCATCAAAACCACGAAAAGTTCTTGTATTTGAAGATAAAATCTTTTTGCTTTGAAGAAGAAAGATCTAGCTGACTGAAATAAGTTCATTAGATGAAAACCAACAAAAATTGACAAGAACCACGAAAAGTTCTTGTATTTTAAGATAAAATCTTAGGCTATTAAAGAAAAAACTTCCAGCTCGCTGAAATATGTTCATTTGCTGAAAACCATCAAAACCACGAAAAGTTCTTGTATTTGAAGATAAAATCTTTTTGCTTTGAAGAAGAAAGATCTAGCTGACTGAAATAAGTTCATGAGATGAAAACCAACAAAAATTGACAAGAACCACGAAAAGTTCTTGTATTTTAAGATAAAATCTTACTCTATTCAGGAAAAAACTTCCAGCTCGCTGAAATATGTTCATTTGCTGAAAACCATCAAAACCACGAAAAGTTCTTGTATTTGAAGATAAAATCTTTTTGCTTTGAAGAAGAAAGATCTAGCTGACTGAAATAAGTTCATTAGATGAAAACCAACAAAAATTGACAAGAACCACGAAAAGTTCTTGTATTTTAAGATAAAATCTTAGGCTATTAAAGAAAAAACTTCCAGCTTGCTGAAATCTGTTCATTTGCTGAAAACCATCAAAACCACGAAAAGTTCTTGTATTTGAAGATAAAATCTTTTTGCTTTGAAGAAGAAAGATCTAGCTGACTGAAATAATTTCATTAGATGAAAACCAACAAAAATTGACAAGAACCACGAAAAGTTCTTGTATTTTAAGATAAAATCTTACTCTATTAAGGAAAAAACTTCCAGCTCGCTGAAATCTGTTCATTTGCTGAAAACCAACAAAACCACCAAAAGTTCTTGTGTTTGAAGATAAAATCTTTTTTCTTTGAAGAAGAAAGATCTAGCTGACTGAAATAAGTTCATTAGATGAAAACCAACAAAAATTGACAAGAACCACGAAAAGTTCTTGTATTTTAAGATAAAATCTTAGGCTATGAAAGAAAAAACTTCCAGCTCGCTGAAATCTGTTCATTTGCTGAAAACCATCAAAACCACGAAAAGTTCTTGTATTTGAAGATAAAATCTTTTTGCTTTGAAGAAGAAAGATCTAGCTGACTGAAATAAGTTCATTAGATGAAAACCAACAAAAATTGACAAGAACCACGAAAAGTTCTTGTATTTTAAGATAAAATCTTACTCTATTAAGGAAAAAACTTCCAGCTCGCTGAAATCTGTTCATTTGCTGAAAACCAACAAAACCACCAAAAGTTCTTGTATTTGAAGATAAAATCTTTTTGCTTTGAAGAAGAAAGATCCAGCTGACTGAAATAAGTTCATTAGATGAAAACCAACAAAAATTGACAAGAACCACGAAAAGTTCTTGTATTTTAAGATAAAATCTTACGCTATTAAAGAAAAAACTCCCAGCTCGCTGAAATATGTTCATTTGCTGAAAACCAACAAAACCACGAAAAGTTCTTGTATTTGAAGATAAAATCTTTTTTCTTTGAAGAAGAAAGATCTAGCTGACTGAAATAAGTTCATTAGATGAAAACCAACAAAAATTGACAAGAACCACGAAAAGTTCTTGTATTTTAAGATAAAATCTTACTCTATTAAGGAAAAAACTTCCAGCTCGCTGAAATATGTTCATTTGCTGAAAACCATCAAAACCACGAAAAGTTCTTGTATTTGAAGATAAAATCTTTTTGCTTTGAAGAATAAAGATCTTGCTGACTGAAATAAGTTCATTAGATGAAAACCAACAAAAATTGACAAGAACCACGAAAAGTTCTTGTATTTTAAGATAAAATCTTACTCTATTCAGGAAAAAACTTCCAGCTCGCTGAAATCTGTTCATTTGCTGAAAACCAACAAAACCACGAAAAGTTCTTGTATTTGAAGATAAAATCTTTTTGCTTTGAAGAAGAAAGATCCAGCTGACTGAAATAAGTTCATTAGATGAAAACCAACAAAAATTGACAAGAACCACGAAAAGTTCTTGTATTTTAAGATAAAATCTTACGCTATTAAAGAAAAAACTCCCAGCTCGCTGAAATATGTTCATTTGCTGAAAACCAACAAAACCACGAAAAGTTCTTGTATTTGAAGATAAAATCTTTTTTCTTTGAAGAAGAAAGATCTAGCTGACTGAAATAAGTTCATTAGATGAAAACCAACAAAAATTGACAAGAACCACGAAAAGTTCTTGTATTTTAAGATAAAATCTTACTCTATTAAGGAAAAAACTTCCAGCTCGCTGAAATATGTTCATTTGCTGAAAACCATCAAAACCACGAAAAGTTCTTGTATTTGAAGATAAAATCTTTTTGCTTTGAAGAATAAAGATCTTGCTGACTGAAATAAGTTCATTAGATGAAAACCAACAAAAATTGACAAGAACCACGAAAAGTTCTTGTATTTTAAGATAAAATCTTACTCTATTCAGGAAAAAACTTCCAGCTCGCTGAAATCTGTTCATTTGCTGAAAACCAACAAAACCACGAAAAGTTCTTGTATTTGAAGATAAAATCTTTTTGCTTTGAAGAAGAAAGATCCAGCTGACTGAAATAAGTTCATTAGATGAAAACCAACAAAAATTGACAAGAACCACGAAAAGTTCTTGTATTTTAAGATAAAATCTTCGGCTATGAAAGAAAAAACTTCCAGCTCGCTGAAATCTGTTCATTTGCTGAAAACCATCAAAACCACGAAAAGTTCTTGTATTTGAAGATAAAATCTTTTTGCTTTGAAGAAGAAAGATCTAGCTGACTGAAATAAGTTCATTGGATGAAAACCAACAAAAATTGACAAGAACCACGAAAAGTTCTTGTATTTTAAGATAAAATCTTACTCTATTCAGGAAAAAACTTCCAGCTCGCTGAAATATGTTCATTTGCTGAAAACCATCAAAACCACGAAAAGTTCTTGTATTTGAAGATAAAATCTTTTTGCTTTGAAGAAGAAAGATCTAGCTGACTGAAATAAGTTCATTAGATGAAAACCAACAAAAATTGACAAGAACCACGAAAAGTTCTTGTATTTTAAGATAAAATCTTACTCTATTAAGGAAAAAACTTGCAGCTCGCTGAAATATGTTAATTTGCTGAAAACCATCAAAACCACGAAAAGTTCTTGAATTTGAAGATAAAATCTTTTTGCTTTGAAGAAGAAAGATCTAGCTGACTGAAATAAGTTCATTAGATGAAAACCAACAAAAATTGACAAGAACCACGAAAAGTTCTTGTATTTTAAGATAAAATCTTACTCTATTCAGGAAAAAACTTCCAGCTCGCTGAAATATGTTCATTTGCTGAAAACCATCAAAACCACGAAAAGTTCTTGTATTTGAAGATAAAATCTTTTTGCTTTGAAGAAGAAAGATCTAGCTGACTGAAATAAGTTCATTAGATGAAAACCAACAAAAATTGACAAGAACCACGAAAAGTTCTTGTATTTTAAGATAAAATCTTAGGCTATGAAAGAAAAAACTTCCAGCTCGCTGAAATCTGTTCATTTGCTGAAAACCATCAAAACCACGAAAAGTTCTTGTATTTGAAGATAAAATCTTTTTGCTTTGAAGAAGAAAGATCTAGCTGACTGAAATAAGTTCATTAGATGAAAACCAACAAAAATTGACAAGAACCACGAAAAGTTCTTGTATTTTAAGATAAAATCTTACTCTATTAAGGAAAAAACTTCCAGCTCGCTGAAATCTGTTCATTTGCTGAAAACCAACAAAACCACCAAAAGTTCTTGTATTTGAAGATAAAATCTTTTTGCTTTGAAGAAGAAAGATCCAGCAGACTGAAATAAGTTCATTAGATGAAAACCAACAAAAATTGACAAGAACCACGAAAAGTTCTTGTATTTTAAGATAAAATCTTACGCTATTAAAGAAAAAACTCCCAGCTCGCTGAAATATGTTCATTTGCTGAAAACCAACAAAACCACGAAAAGTTCTTGTATTTGAAGATAAAATCTTTTTTCTTTGAAGAAGAAAGATCTAGCTGACTGAAATAAGTTCATTAGATGAAAACCAACAAAAATTGACAAGAACCACGAAAAGTTCTTGTATTTTAAGATAAAATCTTACTCTATTAAGGAAAAAACTTCCAGCTCGCTGAAATATGTTCATTTGCTGAAAACCATCAAAACCACGAAAAGTTCTTGTATTTGAAGATAAAATCTTTTTGCTTTGAAGAATAAAGATCTTGCTGACTGAAATAAGTTCATTAGATGAAAACCAACAAAAATTGACAAGAACCACGAAAAGTTCTTGTATTTTAAGATAAAATCTTACTCTATTCAGGAAAAAACTTCCAGCTCGCTGAAATCTGTTCATTTGCTGAAAACCAACAAAACCACGAAAAGTTCTTGTATTTGAAGATAAAATCTTTTTGCTTTGAAGAAGAAAGATCCAGCTGACTGAAATAAGTTCATTAGATGAAAACCAACAAAAATTGACAAGAACCACGAAAAGTTCTTGTATTTTAAGATAAAATCTTCGGCTATGAAAGAAAAAACTTCCAGCTCGCTGAAATCTGTTCATTTGCTGAAAACCATCAAAACCACGAAAAGTTCTTGTATTTGAAGATAAAATCTTTTTGCTTTGAAGAAGAAAGATCTAGCTGACTGAAATAAGTTCATTGGATCAAAACCAACAAAAATTGACAAGAACCACGAAAAGTTCTTGTATTTTAAGATAAAATCTTACTCTATTCAGGAAAAAACTTCCAGCTCGCTGAAATATGTTCATTTGCTGAAAACCATCAAAACCACGAAAAGTTCTTGTATTTGAAGATAAAATCTTTTTGCTTTGAAGAAGAAAGATCTAGCTGACTGAAATAAGTTCATTAGATGAAAACCAACAAAAATTGACAAGAACCACGAAAAGTTCTTGTATTTTAAGATAAAATCTTACGCTATTAAAGAAAAAACTCCCAGCTCGCTGAAATATGTTCATTTGCTGAAAACCAACAAAACCACGAAAAGTTCTTGTATTTGAAGATAAAATCTTTTTTCTTTGAAGAAGAAAGATCTAGCTGACTGAAATAAGTTCATTAGATGAAAACCAACAAAAATTGACAAGAACCACGAAAAGTTCTTGTATTTTAAGATAAAATCTTACTCTATTAAGGAAAAAACTTGCAGCTCGCTGAAATATGTTAATTTGCTGAAAACCATCAAAACCACGAAAAGTTCTTGAATTTGAAGATAAAATCTTTTTGCTTTGAAGAAGAAAGATCTAGCTGACTGAAATAAGTTCATTAGATGAAAAATAACAAAAATTGACAAGAACCACGAAAAGTTCTTGTATTTTAAGATAAAATCTTAGGCTATTAAAGAAAAAACTTCCAGCTCGCTGAAATCTGTTCATTTGCTGAAAACCATCAAAACCACGAAAAGTTCTTGTATTTGAAGATAAAATCTTTTTGCTTTGAAGAAGAAAGATCTAGCTGACTGAAATAAGTTCATTAGATGAAAACCAACAAAAATTGACAAGAACCACGAAAAGTTCTTGTATTTTAAGATAAAATCTTACTCTATTCAGGAAAAAACTTCCAGCTCGCTGAAATATGTTCATTTGCTGAAAACCATCAAAACTACGAAAAGTTCTTGTATTTGAAGATAAAATCTTTTTGCTTTGAAGAAGAAAGATCTAGCTGACTGAAATAAGTTCATTAGATGAAAACCAACAAAAATTGACAAGAACCACGAAAAGTTCTTGTATTTTAAGATAAAATCTTACGCTATTAAAGAAAAAACTCCCAGCTCGCTGAAATATGTTCATTTGCTGAAAACCAACAAAACCACGAAAAGTTCTTGTATTTGAAGATAAAATCTTTTTTCTTTGAAGAAGAAAGATCTAGCTGACTGAAATAAGTTCATTAGATGAAAACCAACAAAAATTGACAAGAACCACGAAAAGTTCTTGTATTTTAAGATAAAATCTTACTCTATTAAGGAAAAAACTTGCAGCTCGCTGAAATATGTTAATTTGCTGAAAACCATCAAAACCACGAAAAGTTCTTGAATTTGAAGATAAAATCTTTTTGCTTTGAAGAAGAAAGATCTAGCTGACTGAAATAAGTTCATTAGATGAAAACCAACAAAAATTGACAAGAACCACGAAAAGTTCTTGTATTTTAAGATAAAATCTTACTCTATTCAGGAAAAAACTTCCAGCTCGCTGAAATATGTTCATTTGCTGAAAACCATCAAAACCACGAAAAGTTCTTGTATTTGAAGATTAAATCTTTTTGCTTTGAAGAAGAAAGATCTAGCTGACTGAAATAAGTTCATTAGATGAAAACCAACAAAAATTGACAAGAACCACGAAAAGTTCTTGTATTTTAAGATAAAATCTTAGGCTATTAAAGAAAAAACTTCCAGCTCGCTGAAATCTGTTCATTTGCTGAAAACCATCAAAACCACGAAAAGTTCTTGTATTTGAAGATAAAATCTTTTTGCTTTGAAGAAGAAAGATCTAGCTGACTGAAATAAGTTCATTAGATGAAAACCAACAAAAATTGACAAGAACCACGAAAAGTTCTTGTATTTTAAGATAAAATCTTACTCTATTAAGGAAAAAACTTCCAGCTCGCTGAAATCTGTTCATTTGCTGAAAACCAACAAAACCACCAAAAGTTCTTGTATTTGAAGATAAAATCTTTTTGCTTTGAAGAAGAAAGATCCAGCTGACTGAAATAAGTTCATTAGATGAAAACCAACAAAAATTGACAAGAACCACGAAAAGTTCTTGTATTTTAAGATAAAATCTTACGCTATTAAAGAAAAAACTCCCAGCTCGCTGAAATATGTTCATTTGCTGAAAACCAACAAAACCACGAAAAGTTCTTGTATTTGAAGATAAAATCTTTTTTCTTTGAAGAAGAAAGATCTAGCTGACTGAAATAAGTTCATTAGATGAAAACCAACAAAAATTGACAAGAACCACGAAAAGTTCTTGTATTTTAAGATAAAATCTTACTCTATTAAGGAAAAAACTTCCAGCTCGCTGAAATATGTTCATTTGCTGAAAACGATCAAAACCACGAAAAGTTCTTGTATTTGAAGATAAAATCTTTTTGCTTTGAAGAATAAAGATCTTGCTGACTGAAATAAGTTCATTAGATGAAAACCAACAAAAATTGACAAGAACCACGAAAAGTTCTTGTATTTTAAGATAAAATCTTACTCTATTCAGGAAAAAACTTCCAGCTCGCTGAAATCTGTTCATTTGCTGAAAACCAACAAAACCACGAAAAGTTCTTGTATTTGAAGATAAAATCTTTTTGCTTTGAAGAAGAAAGATCCAGCTGACTGAAATAAGTTCATTAGATGAAAACCAACAAAAATTGACAAGAACCACGAAAAGTTCTTGTATTTTAAGATAAAATCTTCGGCTATGAAAGAAAAAACTTCCAGCTCGCTGAAATCTGTTCATTTGCTGAAAACCATCAAAACCACGAAAAGTTCTTGTATTTGAAGATAAAATCTTTTTGCTTTGAAGAAGAAAGATCTAGCTGACTGAAATAAGTTCATTGGATGAAAACCAACAAAAATTGACAAGAACCACGAAAAGTTCTTGTATTTTAAGATAAAATCTTACTCTATTCAGGAAAAAACTTCCAGCTCGCTGAAATATGTTCATTTGCTGAAAACCATCAAAACCACGAAAAGTTCTTGTATTTGAAGATAAAATCTTTTTGCTTTGAAGAAGAAAGATCTAGCTGACTGAAATAAGTTCATTAGATGAAAACCAACAAAAATTGACAAGAACCACGAAAAGTTCTTGTATTTTAAGATAAAATCTTACGCTATTAAAGAAAAAACTCCCAGCTCGCTGAAATATGTTCATTTGCTGAAAACCAACAAAACCACGAAAAGTTCTTGTATTTGAAGATAAAATCTTTTTTCTTTGAAGAAGAAAGATCTAGCTGACTGAAATAAGTTCATTAGATGAAAACCAACAAAAATTGACAAGAACCACGAAAAGTTCTTGTATTTTAAGATAAAATCTTACTCTATTAAGGAAAAAACTTGCAGCTCGCTGAAATATGTTAATTTGCTGAAAACCATCAAAACCACGAAAAGTTCTTGAATTTGAAGATAAAATCTTTTTGCTTTGAAGAAGAAAGATCTAGCTGACTGAAATAAGTTCATTAGATGAAAACCAACAAAAATTGACAAGAACCACGAAAAGTTCTTGTATTTTAAGATAAAATCTTACTCTATTCAGGAAAAAACTTCCAGCTCGCTGAAATATGTTCATTTGCTGAAAACCATCAAAACCACGAAAAGTTCTTGTATTTGAAGATAAAATCTTTTTGCTTTGAAGAAGAAAGATCTAGCTGACTGAAATAAGTTCATTAGATGAAAACCAACAAAAATTGACAAGAACCACGAAAAGTTCTTGTATTTTAAGATAAAATCTTAGGCTATTAAAGAAAAAACTTCCAGCTCGCTGAAATCTGTTCATTTGCTGAAAACCATCAAAACCACGAAAAGTTCTTGTATTTGAAGATAAAATCTTTTTGCTTTGAAGAAGAAAGATCTAGCTGACTGAAATAAGTTCATTAGATGAAAACCAACAAAAATTGACAAGAACCACGAAAAGTTCTTGTATTTTAAGATAAAATCTTACGCTATTAAAGAAAAAACTCCCAGCTCGCTGAAATATGTTCATTTGCTGAAAACCAACAAAACCACGAAAAGTTCTTGTATTTGAAGATAAAATCTTTTTTCTTTGAAGAAGAAAGATCTAGCTGACTGAAATAAGTTCATTAGATGAAAACCAACAAAAATTGACAAGAACCACGAAAAGTTCTTGTATTTTAAGATAAAATCTTACTCTATTAAGGAAAAAACTTCCAGCTCGCTGAAATATGTTCATTTGCTGAAAACCATCAAAACCACGAAAAGTTCTTGTATTTGAAGATAAAATCTTTTTGCTTTGAAGAAGAAAGATCTTGCTGACTGAAATAAGTTCATTAGATGAAAACCAACAAAAATTGACAAGAACCACGAAAAGTTCTTGTATTTTAAGATAAAATCTTACTCTATTCAGGAAAAAACTTCCAGCTCGCTGAAATCTGTTCATTTGCTGAAAACCATCAAAACCACGAAAAGTTCTTGTATTTGAAGATAAAATCTTTTTGCTTTGAAGAAGAAAGATCGAGCTGACTGAAATAAGTTCATTAGATGAAAACCAACAAAAATTGACAAGAACCACGAAAAGTTCTTGTATTTTAAGATAAAATCTTACTCTATTCAGGAAAAAACTTCCAGCTCGCTGAAATATGTTCATTTGCTGAAAACCATCAAAACCACGAAAAGTTCTTGTATTTGAAGATAAAATCTTTTTGCTTTGAAGAAGAAAGATCTAGCTGACTGAAATAAGTTCATTAGATGAAAACCAACAAAAATTGACAAGAACCACGAAAAGTTCTTGTATTTTAAGATAAAATCTTACGCTATTAAAGAAAAAACTCCCAGCTCGCTGAAATATGTTCATTTGCTGAAAACCAACAAAACCACGAAAAGTTCTTGTATTTGAAGATAAAATCTTTTTTCTTTGAAGAAGAAAGATCTAGCTGACTGAAATAAGTTCATTAGATGAAAACCAACAAAAATTGACAAGAACCACGAAAAGTTCTTGTATTTTAAGATAAAATCTTACTCTATTAAGGAAAAAACTTGCAGCTCGCTGAAATATGTTCATTTGCTGAAAACCATCAAAACCACGAAAAGTTCTTGAATTTGAAGATAAAATCTTTTTGCTTTGAAGAAGAAAGATCTAGCTGACTGAAATAAGTTCATTTGATGAAAACCAACAAAAATTGACAAGAACCACGAAAAGTTCTTGTATTTTAAGATAAAATCTTACTCTATTCAGGAAAAAACTTCCAGCTCGCTGAAATCTGTTCATTTGCTGAAAACCAACAAAACCACGAAAAGTTCTTGTATTTGAAGATAAAATCTTTTTGCTTTGAAGAAGAAAGATCCAGCTGACTGAAATAAGTTCATTAGATGAAAACCAACAAAAATTGACAAGAACCACGAAAAGTTCTTGTATTTTAAGATAAAATCTTCGGCTATGAAAGAAAAAACTTCCAGCTCGCTGAAATCTGTTCATTTGCTGAAAACCATCAAAACCACGAAAAGTTCTTGTATTTGAAGATAAAATCTTTTTGCTTTGAAGAAGAAAGATCTAGCTGACTGAAATAAGTTCATTGGATGAAAACCAACAAAAATTGACAAGAACCACGAAAAGTTCTTGTATTTTAAGATAAAATCTTACTCTATTCAGGAAAAAACTTCCAGCTCGCTGAAATATGTTCATTTGCTGAAAACCATCAAAACCACGAAAAGTTCTTGTATTTGAAGATAAAATCTTTTTGCTTTGAAGAAGAAAGATCTAGCTGACTGAAATAAGTTCATTAGATGAAAACCAACAAAAATTGACAAGAACCACGAAAAGTTCTTGTATTTTAAGATAAAATCTTAGGCTATGAAAGAAAAAACTTCCAGCTCGCTGAAATCTGTTCATTTGCTGAAAACCATCAAAACCACGAAAAGTTCTTGTATTTGAAGATAAAATCTTTTTGCTTTGAAGAAGAAAGATCTAGCTGACTGAAATAAGTTCATTAGATGAAAACCAACAAAAATTGACAAGAACCACGAAAAGTTCTTGTATTTTAAGATAAAATCTTACTCTATTAAGGAAAAAACTTCCAGCTCGCTGAAATCTGTTCATTTGCTGAAAACCAACAAAACCACCAAAAGTTCTTGTATTTGAAGATAAAATCTTTTTGCTTTGAAGAAGAAAGATCCAGCTGACTGAAATAAGTTCATTAGATGAAAACCAACAAAAATTGACAAGAACCACGAAAAGTTCTTGTATTTTAAGATAAAATCTTACGCTATTAAAGAAAAAACTCCCAGCTCGCTGAAATATGTTCATTTGCTGAAAACCAACAAAACCACGAAAAGTTCTTGTATTTGAAGATAAAATCTTTTTTCTTTGAAGAAGAAAGATCTAGCTGACTGAAATAAGTTCATTAGATGAAAACCAACAAAAATTGACAAGAACCACGAAAAGTTCTTGTATTTTAAGATAAAATCTTACTCTATTAAGGAAAAAACTTCCAGCTCGCTGAAATATGTTCATTTGCTGAAAACCATCAAAACCACGAAAAGTTCTTGTATTTGAAGATAAAATCTTTTTGCTTTGAAGAATAAAGATCTTGCTGACTGAAATAAGTTCATTAGATGAAAACCAACAAAAATTGACAAGAACCACGAAAAGTTCTTGTATTTTAAGATAAAATCTTACTCGATTCAGGAAAAAACTTCCAGCTCGCTGAAATCTGTTCATTTGCTGAAAACCAACAAAACCACGAAAAGTTCTTGTATTTGAAGATAAAATCTTTTTGCTTTGAAGAAGAAAGATCCAGCTGACTGAAATAAGTTCATTAGATGAAAACCAACAAAAATTGACAAGAACCACGAAAAGTTCTTGTATTTTAAGATAAAATCTTCGGCTATGAAAGAAAAAACTTCCAGCTCGCTGAAATCTGTTCATTTGCTGAAAACCATCAAAACCACGAAAAGTTCTTGTATTTGAAGATAAAATCTTTTTGCTTTGAAGAAGAAAGATCTAGCTGACTGAAATAAGTTCATTGGATGAAAACCAACAAAAATTGACAAGAACCACGAAAAGTTCTTGTATTTTAAGATAAAATCTTACTCTATTCAGGAAAAAACTTCCAGCTCGCTGAAATATGTTCATTTGCTGAAAACCATCAAAACCACGAAAAGTTCTTGTATTTGAAGATAAAATCTTTTTGCTTTGAAGAAGAAAGATCTAGCTGACTGAAATAAGTTCATTAGATGAAAACCAACAAAAATTGACAAGAACCACGAAAAGTTCTTGTATTTTAAGATAAAATCTTACGCTATTAAAGAAAAAACTCCCAGCTCGCTGAAATATGTTCATTTGCTGAAAACCAACAAAACCACGAAAAGTTCTTGTATTTGAAGATAAAATCTTTTTTCTTTGAAGAAGAAAGATCTAGCTGACTGAAATAAGTTCATTAGATGAAAACCAACAAAAATTGACAAGAACCACGAAAAGTTCTTGTATTTTAAGATAAAATCTTACTCTATTAAGGAAAAAACTTGCAGCTCGCTGAAATATGTTAATTTGCTGAAAACCATCAAAACCACGAAAAGTTCTTGAATTTGAAGATAAAATCTTTTTGCTTTGAAGAAGAAAGATCTAGCTGACTGAAATAAGTTCATTAGATGAAAACCAACAAAAATTGACAAGAACCACGAAAAGTTCTTGTATTTTAAGATAAAATCTTAGGCTATTAAAGAAAAAACTTCCAGCTCGCTGAAATCTGTTCATTTGCTGAAAACCATCAAAACCACGAAAAGTTCTTGTATTTGAAGATAAAATCTTTTTGCTTTGAAGAAGAAAGATCTAGCTGACTGAAATAAGTTCATTAGATGAAAACCAACAAAAATTGACAAGAACCACGAAAAGTTCTTGTATTTTAAGATAAAATCTTACTCTATTCAGGAAAAAACTTCCAGCTCGCTGAAATATGTTCATTTGCTGAAAACCATCAAAACTACGAAAAGTTCTTGTATTTGAAGATAAAATCTTTTTGCTTTGAAGAAGAAAGATCTAGCTGACTGAAATAAGTTCATTAGATGAAAACCAACAAAAATTGACAAGAACCACGAAAAGTTCTTGTATTTTAAGATAAAATCTTACGCTATTAAAGAAAAAACTCCCAGCTCGCTGAAATATGTTCATTTGCTGAAAACCAACAAAACCACGAAAAGTTCTTGTATTTGAAGATAAAATCTTTTTTCTTTGAAGAAGAAAGATCTAGCTGACTGAAATAAGTTCATTAGATGAAAACCAACAAAAATTGACAAGAACCACGAAAAGTTCTTGTATTTTAAGATAAAATCTTACTCTATTAAGGAAAAAACTTGCAGCTCGCTGAAATATGTTAATTTGCTGAAAACCATCAAAACCACGAAAAGTTCTTGAATTTGAAGATAAAATCTTTTTGCTTTGAAGAAGAAAGATCTAGCTGACTGAAATAAGTTCATTAGATGAAAACCAACAAAAATTGACAAGAACCACGAAAAGTTCTTGTATTTTAAGATAAAATCTTACTCTATTCAGGAAAAAACTTCCAGCTCGCTGAAATATGTTCATTTGCTGAAAACCATCAAAACCACGAAAAGTTCTTGTATTTGAAGATTAAATCTTTTTGCTTTGAAGAAGAAAGATCTAGCTGACTGAAATAAGTTCATTAGATGAAAACCAACAAAAATTGACAAGAACCACGAAAAGTTCTTGTATTTTAAGATAAAATCTTAGGCTATTAAAGAAAAAACTTCCAGCTCGCTGAAATCTGTTCATTTGCTGAAAACCATCAAAACCACGAAAAGTTCTTGTATTTGAAGATAAAATCTTTTTGCTTTGAAGAAGAAAGATCTAGCTGACTGAAATAAGTTCATTAGATGAAAACCAACAAAAATTGACAAGAACCACGAAAAGTTCTTGTATTTTAAGATAAAATCTTACTCTATTAAGGAAAAAACTTCCAGCTCGCTGAAATCTGTTCATTTGCTGAAAACCAACAAAACCACCAAAAGTTCTTGTATTTGAAGATAAAATCTTTTTGCTTTGAAGAAGAAAGATCCAGCTGACTGAAATAAGTTCATTAGATGAAAACCAACAAAAATTGACAAGAACCACGAAAAGTTCTTGTATTTTAAGATAAAATCTTACGCTATTAAAGAAAAAACTCCCAGCTCGCTGAAATATGTTCATTTGCTGAAAACCAACAAAACCACGAAAAGTTCTTGTATTTGAAGATAAAATCTTTTTTCTTTGAAGAAGAAAGATCTAGCTGACTGAAATAAGTTCATTAGATGAAAACCAACAAAAATTGACAAGAACCACGAAAAGTTCTTGTATTTTAAGATAAAATCTTACTCTATTAAGGAAAAAACTTCCAGCTCGCTGAAATATGTTCATTTGCTGAAAACCATCAAAACCACGAAAAGTTCTTGTATTTGAAGATAAAATCTTTTTGCTTTGAAGAATAAAGATCTTGCTGACTGAAATAAGTTCATTAGATGAAAACCAACAAAAATTGACAAGAACCACGAAAAGTTCTTGTATTTTAAGATAAAATCTTACTCTATTCAGGAAAAAACTTCCAGCTCGCTGAAATCTGTTCATTTGCTGAAAACCAACAAAACCACGAAAAGTTCTTGTATTTGAAGATAAAATCTTTTTGCTTTGAAGAAGAAAGATCCAGCTGACTGAAATAAGTTCATTAGATGAAAACCAACAAAAATTGACAAGAACCACGAAAAGTTCTTGTATTTTAAGATAAAATCTTCGGCTATGAAAGAAAAAACTTCCAGCTCGCTGAAATCTGTTCATTTGCTGAAAACCATCAAAACCACGAAAAGTTCTTGTATTTGAAGATAAAATCTTTTTGCTTTGAAGAAGAAAGATCTAGCTGACTGAAATAAGTTCATTGGATGAAAACCAACAAAAATTGACAAGAACCACGAAAAGTTCTTGTATTTTAAGATAAAATCTTACTCTATTCAGGAAAAAACTTCCAGCTCGCTGAAATATGTTCATTTGCTGAAAACCATCAAAACCACGAAAAGTTCTTGTATTTGAAGATAAAATCTTTTTGCTTTGAAGAAGAAAGATCTAGCTGACTGAAATAAGTTCATTAGATGAAAACCAACAAAAATTGACAAGAACCACGAAAAGTTCTTGTATTTTAAGATAAAATCTTACGCTATTAAAGAAAAAACTCCCAGCTCGCTGAAATATGTTCATTTGCTGAAAACCAACAAAACCACGAAAAGTTCTTGTATTTGAAGATAAAATCTTTTTTCTTTGAAGAAGAAAGATCTAGCTGACTGAAATAAGTTCATTAGATGAAAACCAACAAAAATTGACAAGAACCACGAAAAGTTCTTGTATTTTAAGATAAAATCTTACTCTATTAAGGAAAAAACTTGCAGCTCGCTGAAATATGTTAATTTGCTGAAAACCATCAAAACCACGAAAAGTTCTTGAATTTGAAGATAAAATCTTTTTGCTTTGAAGAAGAAAGATCTAGCTGACTGAAATAAGTTCATTAGATGAAAACCAACAAAAATTGACAAGAACCACGAAAAGTTCTAGTATTTTAAGATAAAATCTTAGGCTATTAAAGAAAAAACTTCCAGCTCGCTGAAATATGTTCATTTGCTGAAAACCATCAAAACCACGAAAAGTTCTTGTATTTGAAGATAAAATCTTTTTGCTTTGAAGAAGAAAGATCTAGCTGACTGAAATAAGTTCATTAGATGAAAACCAACAAAAATTGACAACAACCACGAAAAGTTCTTGTATTTTAAGATAAAATCTTACTCGATTCAGGAAAAAACTTCCAGCTCGCTGAAATATGTTCATTTGCTGAAAACCATCAAAACCACGAAAAGTTCTTGTATTTGAAGATAAAATCTTTTTGCTTTGAAGAAGAAAGATCCAGCTGACTGAAATAAGTTCATTAGATGAAAACCAACAAAAATTGACAAGAACCACGAAAAGTTCTTGTATTTTAAGATAAAATCTTACGCTATTAAAGAAAAAACTCCCAGCTCGCTGAAATATGTTCATTTGCTGAAAACCAACAAAACCACGAAAAGTTCTTGTATTTGAAGATAAAATCTTTTTTCTTTGAAGAAGAAAGATCTAGCTGACTGAAATAAGTTCATGAGATGAAAACCAACAAAAATTGACAAGAACCACGAAAAGTTCTTGTATTTTAAGATAAAATCTTACTCTATTAAGGAAAAAACTTCCAGCTCGCTGAAATATGTTCATTTGCTGAAAACCATCAAAACCACGAAAAGTTCTTGAATTTGAAGATAAAATCTTTTTGCTTTGAAGAAGAAAGATCTAGCTGACTGAAATAAGTTCATTAGATGAAAACCAACAAAAATTGACAAGAACCACGAAAAGTTCTTGTATTTTAAGATAAAATCTTACTCTATTAAGGAAAAAACTTCCAGCTCGCTGAAATATGTTCATTTGCTGAAAACCATCAAAACCACGAAAAGTTCTTGTATTTTAAGATAAAATCTTACTCTATTAAGGAAAAAACTTGCAGCTCGCTGAAATATGTTCATTTGCTGAAAACCATCAAAACCACGAAAAGTTCTTGTATTTGAAGATAAAATCTTTTTGCTTTGAAGAAGAAAGATCTAGCTGACTGAAATAAGTTCATTAGATGAAAACCAACAAAAATTGACAAGAACCACGAAAAGTTCTTGTATTTTAAGATAAAATCTTACGCTATTAAAGAAAAAACTCCCAGCTCGCTGAAATATGTTCATTTGCTGAAAACCAACAAAACCACGAAAAGTTCTTGTATTTGAAGATAAAATCTTTTTTCTTTGAAGAAGAAAGATCTAGCTGACTGAAATAAGTTCATTAGATGAAAACCAACAAAAATTGACAAGAACCACGAAAAGTTCTTGTATTTTAAGATAAAATCTTACTCTATTAAGGAAAAAACTTGCAGCTCGCTGAAATATGTTAATTTGCTGAAAACCATCAAAACCACGAAAAGTTCTTGAATTTGAAGATAAAATCTTTTTGCTTTGAAGAAGAAAGATCTAGCTGACTGAAATAAGTTCATTAGATGAAAACCAACAAAAATTGACAAGAACCACGAAAAGTTCTTGTATTTTAAGATAAAATCTTAGGCTATTAAAGAAAAAACTTCCAGCTCGCTGAAATCTGTTCATTTGCTGAAAACCATCAAAACCACGAAAAGTTCTTGTATTTGAAGATAAAATCTTTTTGCTTTGAAGAAGAAAGATCTAGCTGACTGAAATAAGTTCATTAGATGAAAACCAACAAAAATTGACAAGAACCACGAAAAGTTCTTGTATTTTAAGATAAAATCTTACTCTATTCAGGAAAAAACTTCCAGCTCGCTGAAATATGTTCATTTGCTGAAAACCATCAAAACTACGAAAAGTTCTTGTATTTGAAGATAAAATCTTTTTGCTTTGAAGAAGAAAGATCTAGCTGACTGAAATAAGTTCATTAGATGAAAACCAACAAAAATTGACAAGAACCACGAAAAGTTCTTGTATTTTAAGATAAAATCTTACGCTATTAAAGAAAAAACTCCCAGCTCGCTGAAATATGTTAATTTGCTGAAAACCATCAAAACCACGAAAAGTTCTTGAATTTGAAGATAAAATCTTTTTGCTTTGAAGAAGAAAGATCTAGCTGACTGAAATAAGTTCATTAGATGAAAACCAACAAAAATTGACAAGAACCACGAAAAGTTCTTGTATTTTAAGATAAAATCTTACTCTATTCAGGAAAAAACTTCCAGCTCGCTGAAATATGTTCATTTGCTGAAAACCATCAAAACCACGAAAAGTTCTTGTATTTGAAGATTAAATCTTTTTGCTTTGAAGAAGAAAGATCTAGCTGACTGAAATAAGTTCATTAGATGAAAACCAACAAAAATTGACAAGAACCACGAAAAGTTCTTGTATTTTAAGATAAAATCTTAGGCTATTAAAGAAAAAACTTCCAGCTCGCTGAAATCTGTTCATTTGCTGAAAACCATCAAAACCACGAAAAGTTCTTGTATTTGAAGATAAAATCTTTTTGCTTTGAAGAAGAAAGATCTAGCTGACTGAAATAAGTTCATTAGATGAAAACCAACAAAAATTGACAAGAACCACGAAAAGTTCTTGTATTTTAAGATAAAATCTTACTCTATTAAGGAAAAAACTTCCAGCTCGCTGAAATCTGTTCATTTGCTGAAAACCAACAAAACCACCAAAAGTTCTTGTATTTGAAGATAAAATCTTTTTGCTTTGAAGAAGAAAGATCCAGCTGACTGAAATAAGTTCATTAGATGAAAACCAACAAAAATTGACAAGAACCACGAAAAGTTCTTGTATTTTAAGATAAAATCTTACGCTATTAAAGAAAAAACTCCCAGCTCGCTGAAATATGTTCATTTGCTGAAAACCAACAAAACCACGAAAAGTTCTTGTATTTGAAGATAAAATCTTTTTTCTTTGAAGAAGAAAGATCTAGCTGACTGAAATAAGTTCATTAGATGAAAACCAACAAAAATTGACAAGAACCACGAAAAGTTCTTGTATTTTAAGATAAAATCTTACTCTATTAAGGAAAAAACTTCCAGCTCGCTGAAATATGTTCATTTGCTGAAAACCATCAAAACCACGAAAAGTTCTTGTATTTGAAGATAAAATCTTTTTGCTTTGAAGAATAAAGATCTTGCTGACTGAAATAAGTTCATTAGATGAAAACCAACAAAAATTGACAAGAACCACGAAAAGTTCTTGTATTTTAAGATAAAATCTTACTCTATTCAGGAAAAAACTTCCAGCTCGCTGAAATCTGTTCATTTGCTGAAAACCAACAAAACCACGAAAAGTTCTTGTATTTGAAGATAAAATCTTTTTGCTTTGAAGAAGAAAGATCCAGCTGACTGAAATAAGTTCATTAGATGAAAACCAACAAAAATTGACAAGAACCACGAAAAGTTCTTGTATTTTAAGATAAAATCTTCGGCTATGAAAGAAAAAACTTCCAGCTCGCTGAAATCTGTTCATTTGCTGAAAACCATCAAAACCACGAAAAGTTCTTGTATTTGAAGATAAAATCTTTTTGCTTTGAAGAAGAAAGATCTAGCTGACTGAAATAAGTTCATTGGATGAAAACCAACAAAAATTGACAAGAACCACGAAAAGTTCTTGTATTTTAAGATAAAATCTTACTCTATTCAGGAAAAAACTTCCAGCTCGCTGAAATATGTTCATTTGCTGAAAACCATCAAAACCACGAAAAGTTCTTGTATTTGAAGATAAAATCTTTTTGCTTTGAAGAAGAAAGATCTAGCTGACTGAAATAAGTTCATTAGATGAAAACCAACAAAAATTGACAAGAACCACGAAAAGTTCTTGTATTTTAAGATAAAATCTTACGCTATTAAAGAAAAAACTCCCAGCTCGCTGAAATATGTTCATTTGCTGAAAACCAACAAAACCACGAAAAGTTCTTGTATTTGAAGATAAAATCTTTTTTCTTTGAAGAAGAAAGATCTAGCTGACTGAAATAAGTTCATTAGATGAAAACCAACAAAAATTGACAAGAACCACGAAAAGTTCTTGTATTTTAAGATAAAATCTTACTCTATTAAGGAAAAAACTTGCAGCTCGCTGAAATATGTTAATTTGCTGAAAACCATCAAAACCACGAAAAGTTCTTGAATTTGAAGATAAAATCTTTTTGCTTTGAAGAAGAAAGATCTAGCTGACTGAAATAAGTTCATTAGATGAAAACCAACAAAAATTGACAAGAACCACGAAAAGTTCTTGTATTTTAAGATAAAATCTTACTCTATTCAGGAAAAACTTCCAGCTCGCTGAAATATGTTCATTTGCTGAAAACCATCAAAACCACGAAAAGTTCTTGTATTTGAAGATAAAATCTTTTTGCTTTGAAGAAGAAAGATCTAGCTGACTGAAATAAGTTCATTAGATGAAAACCAACAAAAATTGACAAGAACCACGAAAAGTTCTTGTATTTTAAGATAAAATCTTAGGCTATTAAAGAAAAAACTTCCAGCTCGCTGAAATCTGTTCATTTGCTGAAAACCATCAAAACCACGAAAAGTTCTTGTATTTGAAGATAAAATCTTTTTGCTTTGAAGAAGAAAGATCTAGCTGACTGAAATAAGTTCATTAGATGAAAACCAACAAAAATTGACAAGAACCACGAAAAGTTCTTGTATTTTAAGATAAAATCTTACTCTATTAAGGAAAAAACTTCCAGCTCGCTGAAATATGTTCATTTGCTGAAAACCAACAAAACCACGAAAAGTTCTTGTATTTGAAGATAAAATCTTTTTGCTTTGAAGAAGAAAGATCCAGCTGACTGAAATAAGTTCATTAGATGAAAACCAACAAAAATTGACAAGAACCACGAAAAGTTCTTGTATTTTAAGATAAAATCTTACGCTATTAAAGAAAAAACTCCCAGCTCGCTGAAATATGTTCATTTGCTGAAAACCAACAAAACCACGAAAAGTTCTTGTATTTGAAGATAAAATCTTTTTTCTTTGAAGAAGAAAGATCTAGCTGACTGAAATAAGTTCATTAGATGAAAACCAACAAAAATTGACAAGAACCACGAAAAGTTCTTGTATTTTAAGATAAAATCTTACTCTATTAAGGAAAAAACTTCCAGCTCGCTGAAATATGTTCATTTGCTGAAAACCATCAAAACCACGAAAAGTTCTTGTATTTGAAGATAAAATCTTTTTGCTTTGAAGAAGAAAGATCTTGCTGACTGAAATAAGTTCATTAGATGAAAACCAACAAAAATTGACAAGAACCACGAAAAGTTCTTGTATTTTAAGATAAAATCTTACTCTATTCAGGAAAAAACTTCCAGCTCGCTGAAATCTGTTCATTTGCTGAAAACCATCAAAACCACGAAAAGTTCTTGTATTTGAAGATAAAATCTTTTTGCTTTGAAGAAGAAAGATCGAGCTGACTGAAATAAGTTCATTAGATGAAAACCAACAAAAATTGACAAGAACCACGAAAAGTTCTTGTATTTTAAGATAAAATCTTACTCTATTCAGGAAAAAACTTCCAGCTCGCTGAAATATGTTCATTTGCTGAAAACCATCAAAACCACGAAAAGTTCTTGTATTTGAAGATAAAATCTTTTTGCTTTGAAGAAGAAAGATCTAGCTGACTGAAATAAGTTCATTAGATGAAAACCAACAAAAATTGACAAGAACCACGAAAAGTTCTTGTATTTTAAGATAAAATCTTACGCTATTAAAGAAAAAACTCCCAGCTCGCTGAAATATGTTCATTTGCTGAAAACCAACAAAACCACGAAAAGTTCTTGTATTTGAAGATAAAATCTTTTTTCTTTGAAGAAGAAAGATCTAGCTGACTGAAATAAGTTCATTAGATGAAAACCAACAAAAATTGACAAGAACCACGAAAAGTTCTTGTATTTTAAGATAAAATCTTACTCTATTAAGGAAAAAACTTGCAGCTCGCTGAAATATGTTCATTTGCTGAAAACCATCAAAACCACGAAAAGTTCTTGAATTTGAAGATAAAATCTTTTTGCTTTGAAGAAGAAAGATCTAGCTGACTGAAATAAGTTCATTTGATGAAAACCAACAAAAATTGACAAGAACCACGAAAAGTTCTTGTATTTTAAGATAAAATCTTACTCTATTAAGGAAAAAACTTGCAGCTCGCTGAAATATGTTCATTTGCTGAAAACCATCAAAACCACGAAAAGTTCTTGAATTTGAAGATAAAATCTTTTTGCTTTGAAGAAGAAAGATCTAGCTGACTGAAATAAGTTCATTAGATGAAAACCAACAAAAATTGACAAGAACCACGAAAAGTTCTTGTATTTTAAGATAAAATCTTACTCTATTCAGGAAAAAACTTCCAGCTCGCTGAAATATGTTCATTTGCTGAAAACCATCAAAACCACGAAATGTTCTTGTATTTGAAGATAAAATCTTTTTGCTTTGAAGAAGAAAGATCTAGCTGACTGAAATAAGTTCATTAGATGAAAACCAACAAAAATTGACAAGAACCACGAAAAGTTCTTGTATTTTAAGATAAAATCTTAGGCTATTAAAGAAAAAACTTCCAGCTCGCTGAAATATGTTCATTTGCTGAAAACCATCAAAACCACGAAAAGTTCTTGTATTTGAAGATAAAATCTTTTTGCTTTGAAGAAGAAAGATCTAGCTGACTGAAATAAGTTCATTAGATGAAAACCAACACAAATTGACAACAACCACGAAAAGTTCTTGTATTTTAAGATAAAATCTTACTCGATTCAGGAAAAAACTTCCAGCTCGCTGAAATATGTTCATTTGCTGAAAACCATCAAAACCACGAAAAGTTCTTGTATTTGAAGATAAAATCTTTTTGCTTTGAAGAAGAAAGATCCAGCTGACTGAAATAAGTTCATTAGATGAAAACCAACAAAAATTGACAAGAACCACGAAAAGTTCTTGTATTTTAAGATAAAATCTTACGCTATTAAAGAAAAAACTCCCAGCTCGCTGAAATATGTTCATTTGCTGAAAACCAACAAAACCACGAAAAGTTCTTGTATTTGAAGATAAAATCTTTTTTCTTTGAAGAAGAAAGATCTAGCTGACTGAAATAAGTTCATGAGATGAAAACCAACAAAAATTGACAAGAACCACGAAAAGTTCTTGTATTTTAAGATAAAATCTTACTCTATTAAGGAAAAAACTTCCAGCTCGCTGAAATATGTTCATTTGCTGAAAACCATCAAAACCACGAAAAGTTCTTGAATTTGAAGATAAAATCTTTTTGCTTTGAAGAAGAAAGATCTAGCTGACTGAAATAAGTTCATTAGATGAAAACCAACAAAAATTGACAAGAACCACGAAAAGTTCTTGTATTTTAAGATAAAATCTTACTCTATTAAGGAAAAAACTTCCAGCTCGCTGAAATATGTTCATTTGCTGAAAACCATCAAAACCACGAAAAGTTCTTGTATTTTAAGATAAAATCTTACTCTATTAAGGAAAAAACTTGCAGCTCGCTGAAATATGTTCATTTGCTGAAAACCATCAAAACCACGAAAAGTTCTTGAATTTGAAGATAAAATCTTTTTGCTTTGAAGAAGAAAGATCTAGCTGACTGAAATAAGTTCATTAGATGAAAACCAACAAAAATTGACAAGAACCACGAAAAGTTCTTGTATTTTAAGATAAAATCTTACTCTATTCAGGAAAAAATTTCCAGCTCGCTGAAATATGTTCATTTGCTGAAAACCATCAAAACCACGAAAAGTTCTTGTATTTGAAGATAAAATCTTTTTGCTTTGAAGAAGAAAGATCTAGCTGACTGAAATAAGTTCATTAGATGAAAACCAACAAAAATTGACAAGAACCACGAAAAGTTCTTGTATTTTAAGATAAAATCTTAGGCTATTAAAGAAAAAACTTCCAGCTCGCTGAAATCTGTTCATTTGCTGAAAACCATCAAAACCACGAAAAGTTCTTGTATTTGAAGATAAAATCTTTTTGCTTTGAAGAAGAAAGATCTAGCTGACTGAAATAAGTTCATTAGATGAAAACCAACAAAAATTGACAAGAACCACGAAAAGTTCTTGTATTTTAAGATAAAATCTTACTCTATTAAGGAAAAAACTTCCAGCTCGCTGAAATCTGTTCATTTGCTGAAAACCAACAAAACCATCAAAAGTTCTTGTATTTGAAGATAAAATCTTTTTGCTTTGAAGAAGAAAGATCCAGCTGACTGAAATAAGTTCATTGGATGAAAACCAACAAAAATTGACAAGAACCACGAAAAGTTCTTGTATTTTAAGATAAAATCTTACTCTATTAAGGAAAAAACTTGCAGCTCGCTGAAATCTGTTCATTTGCTGAAAACCATCAAAACCACGAAAAGTTCTTGAATTTGAAGATAAAATCTTTTTGCTTTGAAGAAGAAAGATCCAGCTGACTGAAATAAGTTCATTTGATGAAAACCAACAAAAATTGACAAGAAGCACGAAAAGTTCTTGTATTTTAAGATAAAATCTTACTCTATTAAGGAAAAAACTTCCAGCTCGCTGAAATATGTTCATTTGCTGAAAACCATCAAAACCGCGAAAAGTTCTTGTATTTGAAGATAAAATCTTTTTGCTTTGAAGAAGAAAGATCTAGCTGACTGAAATAAGTTCATGAGATGAAAACCAACAAAAATTGACAAGAACCACGAAAAGTTCTTGTATTTTAAGATAAAATCTTACTCTATTAAGGAAAAAACTTGCAGCTCGCTGAAATATGTTCCTTTGCTGAAAACCATCAAAACCACGAAAAGTTCTTGAATTTGAAGATAAAATCTTTTTGCTTTGAAGAAGAAAGATCTAGCTGACTGAAATAAGTTCATTAGATGAAAACCAACAAAAATTGACAAGAACCACGAAAAGTTCTTGTATTTTAAGATAAAATCTTACTCTATTCAGGAAAAAACTTCCAGCTCGCTGAAATATGTTCATTTGCTGAAAACCATCAAAACCACGAAATGTTCTTGTATTTGAAGATAAAATCTTTTTGCTTTGACGAAGAAAGATCCAGCTGACTGAAATAAGTTCATTAGATGAAAACCAACAAAAATTGACAAGAACCACGAAAAGTTCTTGTATTTTAAGATAAAATCTTAGGCTATTAAAGAAAAAACTTCCAGCTCGCTGAAATATGTTCATTTGCTGAAAACCATCAAAACCACGAAAAGTTCTTGTATTTGAAGATAAAATCTTTTTGCTTTGAAGAAGAAAGATCTAGCTGACTGAAATAAGTTCATTAGATGAAAACCAACAAAAATTGACAACAACCACGAAAAGTTCTTGTATTTTAAGATAAAATCTTACTCGATTCAGGAAAAAACTTCCAGCTCGCTGAAATATGTTCATTTGCTGAAAACCATCAAAACCACGAAAAGTTCTTGTATTTGAAGATAAAATCTTTTTGCTTTGAAGAAGAAAGATCCAGCTGACTGAAATAAGTTCATTAGATGAAAACCAACAAAAATTGACAAGAACCACGAAAAGTTCTTGTATTTTAAGATAAAATCTTACGCTATTAAAGAAAAAACTCCCAGCTCGCTGAAATATGTTCATTTGCTGAAAACCAACAAAACCACGAAAAGTTCTTGTATTTGAAGATAAAATCTTTTTTCTTTGAAGAAGAAAGATCTAGCTGACTGAAATAAGTTCATTAGATGAAAACCAACAAAAATTGACAAGAACCACGAAAAGTTCTTGTATTTTAAGATAAAATCTTACTCTATTAAGGAAAAAACTTCCAGCTCGCTGAAATATGTTCATTTGCTGAAAACCATCAAAACCACGAAAAGTTCTTGAATTTGAAGATAAAATCTTTTTGCTTTGAAGAAGAAAGATCTAGCTGACTGAAATAAGTTCATTAGATGAAAACCAACAAAAATTGACAAGAACCACGAAAAGTTCTTGTATTTTAAGATAAAATCTTACTCTATTAAGGAAAAAACTTCCAGCTCGCTGAAATATGTTCATTTGCTGAAAACCATCAAAACCACGAAAAGTTCTTGTATTTTAAGATAAAATCTTACTCTATTAAGGAAAAAACTTGCAGCTCGCTGAAATATGTTCATTTGCTGAAAACCATCAAAACCACGAAAAGTTCTTGAATTTGAAGATAAAATCTTTTTGCTTTGAAGAAGAAAGATCTAGCTGACTGAAATAAGTTCATTAGATGAAAACCAACAAAAATTGACAAGAACCACGAAAAGTTCTTGTATTTTAAGATAAAATCTTACTCTATTCAGGAAAAAATTTCCAGCTCGCTGAAATCTGTTCATTTGCTGAAAACCATCAAAACCACGAAAAGTTCTTGTATTTGAAGATAAAATCTTTTTGCTTTGAAGAAGAAAGATCTAGCTGACTGAAATAAGTTCATTAGATGAAAACCAACAAAAATTGACAAGAACCACGAAAAGTTCTTGTATTTTAAGATAAAATCTTAGGCTATTAAAGAAAAAACTTCCAGCTCGCTGAAATCTGTTCATTTGCTGAAAACCATCAAAACCACGAAAAGTTCTTGTATTTGAAGATAAAATCTTTTTGCTTTGAAGAAGAAAGATCTAGCTGACTGAAATAAGTTCATTAGATGAAAACCAACAAAAATTGACAAGAACCACGAAAAGTTCTTGTATTTTAAGATAAAATCTTACTCTATTAAGGAAAAAACTTCCAGCTCGCTGAAATCTGTTCATTTGCTGAAAACCAACAAAACCATCAAAAGTTCTTGTATTTGAAGATAAAATCTTTTTGCTTTGAAGAAGAAAGATCCAGCTGACTGAAATAAGTTCATTGGATGAAAACCAACAAAAATTGACAAGAACCACGAAAAGTTCTTGTATTTTAAGATAAAATCTTCGGCTATGAAAGAAAAAACTTCCAGCTCGCTGAAATCTGTTCATTTGCTGAAAACCATCAAAACCACGAAAAGTTCTTGTATTTGAAGATAAAATCTTTTTGCTTTGAAGAAGAAAGATCTAGCTGACTGAAATAAGTTCATTAGATGAAAACCAACAAAAATTGACAAGAACCACGAAAAGTTCTTGTATTTTAAGATAAAATCTTACTCGATTCAGGAAAAAACTTCCAGCTCGCTGAAATATGTTCATTTGCTGAAAACCATCAAAACCACGAAAAGTTCTTGTATTTGAAGATAAAATCTTTTTGCTTTGAAGAAGAAAGATCCAGCTGACTGAAATAAGTTCATTAGATGAAAACCAACAAAAATTGACAAGAACCACGAAAAGTTCTTGTATTTTAAGATAAAATCTTACTCTATTAAGGAAAAAACTTCCAGCTCGCTGAAATATGTTCATTTGCTGAAAACCATCAAAACCACGAAAAGTTCTTGTATTTGAAGATAAAATCTTTTTGCTTTGAAGAAGAAAGATCTAGCTGACTGAAATAAGTTCATTAGATGAAAACCAACAAAAATTGACAAGAACCACGAAAAGTTCTTGTATTTTAAGATAAAATCTTAGGCTATTAAAGAAAAAACTTCCAGCTCGCTGAAATATGTTCATTTGCTGAAAACCATCAAAACCACGAAAAGTTCTTGTATTTGAAGATAAAATCTTTTTGCTTTGAAGAAGAAAGATCTAGCTGACTGAAATAAGTTCATTAGATGAAAACCAACAAAAATTGACAACAACCACGAAAAGTTCTTGTATTTTAAGATAAAATCTTACTCGATTCAGGAAAAAACTTCCAGCTCGCTGAAATATGTTCATTTGCTGAAAACCATCAAAACCACGAAAAGTTCTTGTATTTGAAGATAAAATCTTTTTGCTTTGAAGAAGAAAGATCCAGCTGACTGAAATAAGTTCATTAGATGAAAACCAACAAAAATTGACAAGAACCACGAAAAGTTCTTGTATTTTAAGATAAAATCTTACGCTATTAAAGAAAAAACTCCCAGCTCGCTGAAATATGTTCATTTGCTGAAAACCAACAAAACCACGAAAAGTTCTTGTATTTGAAGATAAAATCTTTTTGCTTTGACGAAGAAAGATCTAGCTGACTGAAATAAGTTCATTAGATGAAAACCAACAAAAATTGACAAGAACCACGAAAAGTTCTTGTATTTTAAGATAAAATCTTACTCTATTAAGGAAAAAACTTCCAGCTCGCTGAAATATGTTCATTTGCTGAAAACCATCAAAACCACGAAAAGTTCTTGAATTTGAAGATAAAATCTTTTTGCTTTGAAGAAGAAAGATCTAGCTGACTGAAATAAGTTCATTAGATGAAAACCAACAAAAATTGACAAGAACCACGAAAAGTTCTTGTATTTTAAGATAAAATCTTACTCTATTAAGGAAAAAACTTCCAGCTCGCTGAAATATGTTCATTTGCTGAAAACCATCAAAACCACGAAAAGTTCTTGTATTTTAAGATAAAATCTTACTCTATTAAGGAAAAAACTTGCAGCTCGCTGAAATATGTTCATTTGCTGAAAACCATCAAAACCACGAAAAGTTCTTGAATTTGAAGATAAAATCTTTTTGCTTTGAAGAAGAAAGATCTAGCTGACTGAAATAAGTTCATTAGATGAAAACCAACAAAAATTGACAAGAACCACGAAAAGTTCTTGTATTTTAAGATAAAATCTTACTCTATTCAGGAAAAAATTTCCAGCTCGCTGAAATCTGTTCATTTGCTGAAAACCATCAAAACCACGAAAAGTTCTTGTATTTGAAGATAAAATCTTTTTGCTTTGAAGAAGAAAGATCTAGCTGACTGAAATAAGTTCATTAGATGAAAACCAACAAAAATTGACAAGAACCACGAAAAGTTCTTGTATTTTAAGATAAAATCTTAGGCTATTAAAGAAAAAACTTCCAGCTCGCTGAAATCTGTTCATTTGCTGAAAACCATCAAAACCACGAAAAGTTCTTGTATTTGAAGATAAAATCTTTTTGCTTTGAAGAAGAAAGATCTAGCTGACTGAAATAAGTTCATTAGATGAAAACCAACAAAAATTGACAAGAACCACGAAAAGTTCTTGTATTTTAAGATAAAATCTTACTCTATTAAGGAAAAAACTTCCAGCTCGCTGAAATCTGTTCATTTGCTGAAAACCAACAAAACCATCAAAAGTTCTTGTATTTGAAGATAAAATCTTTTTGCTTTGAAGAAGAAAGATCCAGCTGACTGAAATAAGTTCATTGGATGAAAACCAACAAAAATTGACAAGAACCACGAAAAGTTCTTGTATTTTAAGATAAAATCTTCGGCTATGAAAGAAAAAACTTCCAGCTCGCTGAAATCTGTTCATTTGCTGAAAACCATCAAAACCACGAAAAGTTCTTGTATTTGAAGATAAAATCTTTTTGCTTTGAAGAAGAAAGATCTAGCTGACTGAAATAAGTTCATTAGATGAAAACCAACAAAAATTGACAAGAACCACGAAAAGTTCTTGTATTTTAAGATAAAATCTTACTCGATTCAGGAAAAAACTTCCAGCTCGCTGAAATATGTTCATTTGCTGAAAACCATCAAAACCACGAAAAGTTCTTGTATTTGAAGATAAAATCTTTTTGCTTTGAAGAAGAAAGATCCAGCTGACTGAAATAAGTTCATTAGATGAAAACCAACAAAAATTGACAAGAACCACGAAAAGTTCTTGTATTTTAAGATAAAATCTTACTCTATTAAGGAAAAAACTTCCAGCTCGCTGAAATATGTTCATTTGCTGAAAACCATCAAAACCACGAAAAGTTCTTGTATTTGAAGATAAAATCTTTTTGCTTTGAAGAAGAAAGATCTAGCTGACTGAAATAAGTTCATGAGATGAAAACCAACAAAAATTGACAAGAACCACGAAAAGTTCTTGTATTTTAAGATAAAATCTTACTCTATTAAGGAAAAAACTTGCAGCTCGCTGAAATATGTTCATTTGCTGAAAACCATCAAAACCACGAAAAGTTCTTGAATTTGAAGATAAAATCTTTTTGCTTTGAAGAAGAAAGATCCAGCTGACTGAAATAAGTTCATTAGATGAAAACCAACAAAAATTGACAAGAACCACGAAAAGTTCTTGTATTTTAAGATAAAATCTTACGCTATTAAAGAAAAAACTCCCAGCTCGCTGAAATATGTTCATTTGCTGAAAACCAACAAAACCACGAAAAGTTCTTGTATTTGAAGATAAAATCTTTTTTCTTTGAAGAAGAAAGATCTAGCTGACTGAAATAAGTTCATTAGATGAAAACCAACAAAAATTGACAAGAACCACGAAAAGTTCTTGTATTTTAAGATAAAATCTTACTCTATTAAGGAAAAAACTTCCAGCTCGCTGAAATATGTTCATTTGCTGAAAACCATCAAAACCACGAAAAGTTCTTGAATTTGAAGATAAAATCTTTTTGCTTTGAAGAAGAAAGATCTAGCTGACTGAAATAAGTTCATTAGATGAAAACCAACAAAAATTGACAAGAACCACGAAAAGTTCTTGTATTTTAAGATAAAATCTTACTCTATTAAGGAAAAAACTTCCAGCTCGCTGAAATATGTTCATTTGCTGAAAACCATCAAAACCACGAAAAGTTCTTGTATTTTAAGATAAAATCTTACTCTATTAAGGAAAAAACTTGCAGCTCGCTGAAATATGTTCATTTGCTGAAAACCATCAAAACCACGAAAAGTTCTTGAATTTGAAGATAAAATCTTTTTGCTTTGAAGAAGAAAGATCTAGCTGACTGAAATAAGTTCATTAGATGAAAACCAACAAAAATTGACAAGAACCACGAAAAGTTCTTGTATTTTAAGATAAAATCTTACTCTATTCAGGAAAAAATTTCCAGCTCGCTGAAATCTGTTCATTTGCTGAAAACCATCAAAACCACGAAAAGTTCTTGTATTTGAAGATAAAATCTTTTTGCTTTGAAGAAGAAAGATCTAGCTGACTGAAATAAGTTCATTAGATGAAAACCAACAAAAATTGACAAGAACCACGAAAAGTTCTTGTATTTTAAGATAAAATCTTAGGCTATTAAAGAAAAAACTTCCAGCTCGCTGAAATCTGTTCATTTGCTGAAAACCATCAAAACCACGAAAAGTTCTTGTATTTGAAGATAAAATCTTTTTGCTTTGAAGAAGAAAGATCTAGCTGACTGAAATAAGTTCATTAGATGAAAACCAACAAAAATTGACAAGAACCACGAAAAGTTCTTGTATTTTAAGATAAAATCTTACTCTATTAAGGAAAAAACTTCCAGCTCGCTGAAATCTGTTCATTTGCTGAAAACCAACAAAACCATCAAAAGTTCTTGTATTTGAAGATAAAATCTTTTTGCTTTGAAGAAGAAAGATCCAGCTGACTGAAATAAGTTCATTGGATGAAAACCAACAAAAATTGACAAGAACCACGAAAAGTTCTTGTATTTTAAGATAAAATCTTCGGCTATGAAAGAAAAAACTTCCAGCTCGCTGAAATCTGTTCATTTGCTGAAAACCATCAAAACCACGAAAAGTTCTTGTATTTGAAGATAAAATCTTTTTGCTTTGAAGAAGAAAGATCTAGCTGACTGAAATAAGTTCATTAGATGAAAACCAACAAAAATTGACAAGAACCACGAAAAGTTCTTGTATTTTAAGATAAAATCTTACTCGATTCAGGAAAAAACTTCCAGCTCGCTGAAATATGTTCATTTGCTGAAAACCATCAAAACCACGAAAAGTTCTTGTATTTGAAGATAAAATCTTTTTGCTTTGAAGAAGAAAGATCCAGCTGACTGAAATAAGTTCATTAGATGAAAACCAACAAAAATTGACAAGAACCACGAAAAGTTCTTGTATTTTAAGATAAAATCTTACTCTATTAAGGAAAAAACTTCCAGCTCGCTGAAATATGTTCATTTGCTGAAAACCATCAAAACCACGAAAAGTTCTTGTATTTGAAGATAAAATCTTTTTGCTTTGAAGAAGAAAGATCTAGCTGACTGAAATAAGTTCATGAGATGAAAACCAACAAAAATTGACAAGAACCACGAAAAGTTCTTGTATTTTAAGATAAAATCTTACTCTATTAAGGAAAAAACTTGCAGCTCGCTGAAATATGTTCATTTGCTGAAAACCATCAAAACCACGAAAAGTTCTTGAATTTGAAGATAAAATCTTTTTGCTTTGAAGAAGAAAGATCTAGCTGACTGAAATAAGTTCATTAGATGAAAACCAACAAAAATTGACAAGAACCACGAAAAGTTCTTGTATTTTAAGATAAAATCTTACTCTATTCAGGAAAAAACTTCCAGCTCGCTGAAATATGTTCATTTGCTGAAAACCATCAAAACCACGAAAAGTTCTTGTATTTGAAGATAAAATCTTTTTGCTTTGAAGAAGAAAGATCTAGCTGACTGAAATAAGTTCATTAGATGAAAACCAACAAAAATTGACAAGAACCACGAAAAGTTCTTGTATTTTAAGATAAAATCTTAGGCTATTAAAGAAAAAACTTCCAGCTCGCTGAAATCTGTTCATTTGCTGAAAACCATCAAAACCACGAAAAGTTCTTGTATTTGAAGATAAAATCTTTTTGCTTTGAAGAAGAAAGATCTAGCTGACTGAAATAAGTTCATTAGATGAAAACCAACAAAAATTGACAAGAACCACGAAAAGTTCTTGTATTTTAAGATAAAATCTTACTCTATTAAGGAAAAAACTTCCAGCTCGCTGAAATCTGTTCATTTGCTGAAAACCAACAAAACCACCAAAAGTTCTTGTATTTGAAGATAAAATCTTTTTGCTTTGAAGAAGAAAGATCCAGCTGACTGAAATAAGTTCATTAGATGAAAACCAACAAAAATTGACAAGAACCACGAAAAGTTCTTGTATTTTAAGATAAAATCTTACGCTATTAAAGAAAAAACTCCCAGCTCGCTGAAATATGTTCATTTGCTGAAAACCAACAAAACCACGAAAAGTTCTTGTATTTGAAGATAAAATCTTTTTTCTTTGAAGAAGAAAGATCTAGCTGACTGAAATAAGTTCATGAGATGAAAACCAACAAAAATTGACAAGAACCACGAAAAGTTCTTGTATTTTAAGATAAAATCTTACTCTATTAAGGAAAAAACTTCCAGCTCGCTGAAATATGTTCATTTGCTGAAAACCATCAAAACCACGAAAAGTTCTTGTATTTGAAGATAAAATCTTTTTGCTTTGAAGAAGAAAGATCTTGCTGACTGAAATAAGTTCATTAGATGAAAACCAACAAAAATTGACAAGAACCACGAAAAGTTCTTGTATTTTAAGATAAAATCTTACTCTATTCAGGAAAAAACTTCCAGCTCGCTGAAATCTGTTCATTTGCTGAAAACCATCAAAACCACGAAAAGTTCTTGTATTTGAAGATAAAATCTTTTTGCTTTGAAGAAGAAAGATCTAGCTGACTGAAATAAGTTCATTTGATGAAAACCAACAAAAATTGACAAGAACCATGAAAAGTTCTTGTATTTTAAGATAAAATCTTACTCTATTAAGGAAAAAACTTCCAGCTCGCTGAAATCTGTTCATTTGCTGAAAACCAACAAAACCACCAAAAGTTCTTGTGTTTGAAGATAAAATCTTTTTTCTTTGAAGAAGAAAGATCTAGCTGACTGAAATAAGTTCATTAGATGAAAACCAACAAAAATTGACAAGAACCACGAAAAGTTCTTGTATTTTAAGATAAAATCTTACGCTATTAAAGAAAAAACTCCCAGCTCGCTGAAATATGTTCATTTGCTGAAAACCAACAAAACCACGAAAAGTTCTTGTATTTGAAGATAAAATCTTTTTTCTTTGAAGAAGAAAGATCTAGCTGACTGAAATAAGTTCATGAGATGAAAACCAACAAAAATTGACAAGAACCACGAAAAGTTCTTGTATTTTAAGATAAAATCTTACTCTATTAAGGAAAAAACTTCCAGCTCGCTGAAATATGTTCATTTGCTGAAAACCATCAAATCCACGAAAAATTCTTGTATTTGAAGATAAAATCTTTTTGCTTCGAAGAAGAAAGATCTAGCTGACTGAATAAGTTCATTAGATGAAAACCAACAAAAATTGAAAAAACCACGAAAAGTTCTTGTATTTTAAGATAAAATCTTAGGCTATTAGAGAAAAAACTTCCAGCTCGCTGAAATCTGTTCATTTGCTGAAAACCATCAAAACCACGAAAAGTTCTTGTATTTGAAGATAAAATCTTTTTGCTTTGAAGAAGAAAGATCTAGCTGACTGAAATAAGTTCATGAGATGAAAACCAACAAAAATTGACAAGAACCACGAAAAGTTCTTGTATTTTAAGATAAAATCTTACTCTATTCAGGAAAAAACTTCCAGCTCGCTGAAATCTGTTCATTTGCTGAAAACCATCAAAACCACGAAAAGTTCTTGTATTTGAAGATAAAATCTTTTTGCTTTGAAGAAGAAAGATCTAGCTGACTGAAATAAGTTCATTTGATGAAAACCAACAAAAATTGACAAGAACCATGAAAAGTTCTTGTATTTTAAGATAAAATCTTACTCTATTAAGGAAAAAACTTCCAGCTCGCTGAAATCTGTTCATTTGCTGAAAACCAACAAAACCACCAAAAGTTCTTGTGTTTGAAGATAAAATCTTTTTTCTTTGAAGAAGAAAGATCTAGCTGACTGAAATAAGTTCATTAGATGAAAACCAACAAAAATTGACAAGAACCACGAAAAGTTCTTGTATTTTAAGATAAAATCTTACGCTATTAAAGAAAAAACTCCCAGCTCGCTGAAATATGTTCATTTGCTGAAAACCAACAAAACCACGAAAAGTTCTTGTATTTGAAGATAAAATCTTTTTTCTTTGAAGAAGAAAGATCTAGCTGACTGAAATAAGTTCATGAGATGAAAACCAACAAAAATTGACAAGAACCACGAAAAGTTCTTGTATTTTAAGATAAAATCTTACTCTATTAAGGAAAAAACTTCCAGCTCGCTGAAATATGTTCATTTGCTGAAAACCATCAAATCCACGAAAAATTCTTGTATTTGAAGATAAAATCTTTTTGCTTCGAAGAAGAAAGATCTAGCTGACTGAATAAGTTCATTAGATGAAAACCAACAAAAATTGAAAAAACCACGAAAAGTTCTTGTATTTTAAGATAAAATCTTAGGCTATTAGAGAAAAAACTTCCAGCTCGCTGAAATCTGTTCATTTGCTGAAAACCATCAAAACCACGAAAAGTTCTTGTATTTGAAGATAAAATCTTTTTGCTTTGAAGAAGAAAGATCTAGCTGACTGAAATAAGTTCATGAGATGAAAACCAACAAAAATTGACAAGAACCACGAAAAGTTCTTGTATTTTAAGATAAAATCTTACTCTATTAAGGAAAAAACTTCCAAGCTCGCTGAAATCTGTTCATTTGCTGAAAACCAACAAAACCACCAAAAGTTCTTGTGTTTGAAGATAAAATCTTTTTTCTTTGAAGAAGAAAGATCTAGCTGACTGAAATAAGTTCATTAGATGAAAACCAACAAAAATTGACAAGAACCACGAAAAGTTCTTGTATTTTAAGATAAAATCTTCGGCTATGAAAGAAAAAACTTCCAGCTCGCTGAAATCTGTTCATTTGCTGAAAACCAACAAAACCACGAAAAGTTCTTGTATTTGAAGATAAAATCTTTTTGCTTTGAAGAAGAAAGATCCAGCTGACTGAAATAAGTTCATTAGATGAAAACCAACAAAAATTGACAAGAACCACGAAAAGTTCTTGTATTTTAAGATAAAATCTTACGCTATTAAAGAAAAAACTCCCAGCTCGCTGAAATATGTTCATTTGCTGAAAACCAACAAAACCACGAAAAGTTCTTGTATTTGAAGATAAAATCTTTTTTCTTTGAAGAAGAAAGATCTAGCTGACTGAAATAAGTTCATTAGATGAAAACCAACAAAAATTGACAAGAACCACGAAAAGTTCTTGTATTTTAAGATAAAATCTTACTCTATTAAGGAAAAAACTTCCAGCTCGCTGAAATATGTTCATTTGCTGAAAACCATCAAAACCACGAAAAGTTCTTGAATTTGAAGATAAAATCTTTTTGCTTTGAAGAAGAAAGATCTAGCTGACTGAAATAAGTTCATTAGATGAAAACCAACAAAAATTGACAAGAACCACGAAAAGTTCTTGTATTTTAAGATAAAATCTTACTCTATTAAGGAAAAAACTTCCAGCTCGCTGAAATATGTTCATTTGCTGAAAACCATCAAAACCACGAAAAGTTCTTGTATTTTAAGATAAAATCTTACTCTATTAAGGAAAAAACTTGCAGCTCGCTGAAATATGTTCATTTGCTGAAAACCATCAAAACCGCGAAAAGTTCTTGAATTTGAAGATAAAATCTTTTTGCTTTGAAGAAGAAAGATCTAGCTGACTGAAATAAGTTCATTAGATGAAAACCAACAAAAATTGACAAGAACCACGAAAAGTTCTTGTATTTTAAGATAAAATCTTACTCTATTCAGGAAAAAATTTCCAGCTCGCTGAAATCTGTTCATTTGCTGAAAACCATCAAAACCACGAAAAGTTCTTGTATTTGAAGATAAAATCTTTTTGCTTTGAAGAAGAAAGATCTAGCTGACTGAAATAAGTTCATTAGATGAAAACCAACAAAAATTGACAAGAACCACGAAAAGTTCTTGTATTTTAAGATAAAATCTTAGGCTATTAAAGAAAAAACTTCCAGCTCGCTGAAATCTGTTCATTTGCTGAAAACCATCAAAACCACGAAAAGTTCTTGTATTTGAAGATAAAATCTTTTTGCTTTGAAGAAGAAAGATCTAGCTGACTGAAATAAGTTCATTAGATGAAAACCAACAAAAATTGACAAGAACCACGAAAAGTTCTTGTATTTTAAGATAAAATCTTACTCTATTCAGGAAAAAACTTCCAGCTCGCTGAAATCTGTTCATTTGCTGAAAACCATCAAAACCACGAAAAGTTCTTGTATTTGAAGATAAAATCTTTTTGCTTTGAAGAAGAAAGATCTAGCTGACCGAAATAAGTTCATTTGATGAAAACCAACAAAAATTGACAAGAACCACGAAAAGTTCTTGTATTTTAAGATAAAATCTTACTCTATTAAGGAAAAAACTTCCAGCTCGCTGAAATCTGTTCATTTGCTGAAAACCAACAAAACCACCAAAAGTTCTTGTGTTTGAAGATAAAATCTTTTTTCTTTGAAGAAGAAAGATCTAGCTGACTGAAATAAGTTCATTAGATGAAAACCAACAAAAATTGACAAGAACCACGAAAAGTTCTTGTATTTTAAGATAAAATCTTACGCTATTAAAGAAAAAACTCCCAGCTCGCTGAAATATGTTCATTTGCTGAAAACCAACAAAACCACGAAAAGTTCTTGTATTTGAAGATAAAATCTTTTTTCTTTGAAGAAGAAAGATCTAGCTGACTGAAATAAGTTCATTAGATGAAAACCAACAAAAATTGACAAGAACCACGAAAAGTTCTTGTATTTTAAGATAAAATCTTACGCTATTAAAGAAAAAACTCCCAGCTCGCTGAAATATGTTCATTTGCTGAAAACCAACAAAACCACGAAAAGTTCTTGTATTTGAAGATAAAATCTTTTTGCTTTGAAGAAGAAAGATCTAGCTGACTGAAATAAGTTCATGAGATGAAAACCAACAAAAATTGACAAGAACCACGAAAAGTTCTTGTATTTTAAGATAAAATCTTACTCTATTAAGGAAAAAACTTCCAGCTCGCTGAAATATGTTCATTTGCTGAAAACCATCAAATCCACGAAAAATTCTTGTATTTGAAGATAAAATCTTTTTGCTTCGAAGAAGAAAGATCTAGCTGACTGAATAAGTTCATTAGATGAAAACCAACAAAAATTGACAAGAACCACGAAAAGTTCTTGTATTTTAAGATAAAATCTTACTCTATTAAGGAAAAAACTTCCAGCTCGCTGAAATCTGTTCATTTGCTGAAAACCAACAAAACCATCAAAAGTTCTTGTATTTGAAGATAAAATCTTTTTGCTTTGAAGAAGAAAGATCCAGCTGACTGAAATAAGTTCATTGGATGAAAACCAACAAAAATTGACAAGAACCACGAAAAGTTCTTGTATTTTAAGATAAAATCTTACTCTATTAAGGAAAAAACTTGCAGCTCGCTGAAATATGTTCATTTGCTGAAAACCATCAAAACCACGAAAAGTTCTTGAATTTGAAGATAAAATCTTTTTGCTTTGAAGAAGAAAGATCCAGCTGACTGAAATAAGTTCATTTGATGAAAACCAACAAAAATTGACAAGAACCACGAAAAGTTCTTGTATTTTAAGATAAAATCTTACTCTATTAAGGAAAAAACTTCCAGCTCGCTGAAATATGTTCATTTGCTGAAAACCATCAAAACCACGAAAAGTTCTTGTATTTGAAGATAAAATCTTTTTGCTTTGAAGAAGAAAGATCTAGCTGACTGAAATAAGTTCATGAGATGAAAACCAACAAAAATTGACAAGAACCACGAAAAGTTCTTGTATTTTAAGATAAAATCTTACTCTATTAAGGAAAAAACTTGCAGCTCGCTGAAATATGTTCCTTTGCTGAAAACCATCAAAACCACGAAAAGTTCTTGAATTTGAAGATAAAATCTTTTTGCTTTGAAGAAGAAAGATCTAGCTGACTGAAATAAGTTCATTAGATGAAAACCAACAAAAATTGACAAGAACCACGAAAAGTTCTTGTATTTTAAGATAAAATCTTACTCTATTCAGGAAAAAACTTCCAGCTCGCTGAAATATGTTCATTTGCTGAAAACCATCAAAACCACGAAATGTTCTTGTATTTGAAGATAAAATCTTTTTGCTTTGACGAAGAAAGATCTAGCTGACTGAAATAAGTTCATTAGATGAAAACCAACAAAAATTGACAAGAACCACGAAAAGTTCTTGTATTTTAAGATAAAATCTTAGGCTATTAAAGAAAAAACTTCCAGCTCGCTGAAATATGTTCATTTGCTGAAAACCATCAAAACCACGAAAAGTTCTTGTATTTGAAGATAAAATCTTTTTGCTTTGAAGAAGAAAGATCTAGCTGACTGAAATAAGTTCATTAGATGAAAACCAACAAAAATTGACAACAACCACGAAAAGTTCTTGTATTTTAAGATAAAATCTTACTCGATTCAGGAAAAAACTTCCAGCTCGCTGAAATATGTTCATTTGCTGAAAACCATCAAAACCACGAAAAGTTCTTGTATTTGAAGATAAAATCTTTTTGCTTTGAAGAAGAAAGATCCAGCTGACTGAAATAAGTTCATTAGATGAAAACCAACAAAAATTGACAAGAACCACGAAAAGTTCTTGTATTTTAAGATAAAATCTTACGCTATTAAAGAAAAAACTCCCAGCTCGCTGAAATATGTTCATTTGCTGAAAACCAACAAAACCACGAAAAGTTCTTGTATTTGAAGATAAAATCTTTTTTCTTTGAAGAAGAAAGATCTAGCTGACTGAAATAAGTTCATTAGATGAAAACCAACAAAAATTGACAAGAACCACGAAAAGTTCTTGTATTTTAAGATAAAATCTTACTCTATTAAGGAAAAAACTTCCAGCTCGCTGAAATATGTTCATTTGCTGAAAACCATCAAAACCACGAAAAGTTCTTGAATTTGAAGATAAAATCTTTTTGCTTTGAAGAAGAAAGATCTAGCTGACTGAAATAAGTTCATTAGATGAAAACCAACAAAAATTGACAAGAACCACGAAAAGTTCTTGTATTTTAAGATAAAATCTTACTCTATTAAGGAAAAAACTTCCAGCTCGCTGAAATATGTTCATTTGCTGAAAACCATCAAAACCACGAAAAGTTCTTGTATTTTAAGATAAAATCTTACTCTATTAAGGAAAAAACTTGCAGCTCGCTGAAATCTGTTCATTTGCTGAACACCAACAAAACCACCAAAAGTTCTTGTATTTGAAGATAAAATCTTTTTGCTTTGAAGAAGAAAGATCTAGCTGACTGAAATAAGTTCATTAGATGAAAACAAACAAAAATTGACAAGAACCACGAAAAGTTCTTGTATTTTAAGATAAAATCTTAGGCTATTAAAGAAAAAACTTCCAGCTCGCTGAAATCTGTTCATTTGCTGAAAACCATCAAAACCACGAAAAGTTCTTGTATTTGAAGATAAAATCTTTTTGCTTTGAAGAAGAAAGATCTAGCTGACTGAAATAAGTTCATGAGATGAAAACCAACAAAAATTGACAAGAACAACAAAAAGTTCTTGTATTTGAAGATAAAATCTTTTTGCTTTGAAGAAGAAAGATCTAGCTGACTGAAATAAGTTCATTAGATGAAAACCAACAAAAATTGACAAGAACCACGAAAAGTTCTTGTATTTTAAGATAAAATCTTACGCTATTAAAGAAAAAACTCCCAGCTCGCTGAAATATGTTCATTTGCTGAAAACCAACAAAACCACGAAAAGTTCTTGTATTTGAAGATAAAATCTTTTTGCTTTGAAGAAGAAAGATCTAGCTGACTGAAATAAGTTCATGAGATGAAAACCAACAAAAATTGACAAGAACCACGAAAAGTTCTTGTATTTTAAGATAAAATCTTACTCTATTAAGGAAAAAACTTCCAGCTCGCTGAAATATGTTCATTTGCTGAAAACCATCAAATCCACGAAAAATTCTTGTATTTGAAGATAAAATCTTTTTGCTTCGAAGAAGAAAGATCTAGCTGACTGAATAAGTTCATTAGATGAAAACCAACAAAAATTGACAAGAACCACGAAAAGTTCTTGTATTTTAAGATAAAATCTTACTCTATTAAGGAAAAAACTTCCAGCTCGCTGAAATCTGTTCATTTGCTGAAAACCAACAAAACCATCAAAAGTTCTTGTATTTGAAGATAAAATCTTTTTGCTTTGAAGAAGAAAGATCCAGCTGACTGAAATAAGTTCATTGGATGAAAACCAACAAAAATTGACAAGAACCACGAAAAGTTCTTGTATTTTAAGATAAAATCTTACTCTATTAAGGAAAAAACTTGCAGCTCGCTGAAATATGTTCATTTGCTGAAAACCATCAAAACCACGAAAAGTTCTTGAATTTGAAGATAAAATCTTTTTGCTTTGAAGAAGAAAGATCCAGCTGACTGAAATAAGTTCATTTGATGAAAACCAACAAAAATTGACAAGAACCACGAAAAGTTCTTGTATTTTAAGATAAAATCTTACTCTATTAAGGAAAAAACTTCCAGCTCGCTGAAATATGTTCATTTGCTGAAAACCATCAAAACCACGAAAAGTTCTTGTATTTGAAGATAAAATCTTTTTGCTTTGAAGAAGAAAGATCTAGCTGACTGAAATAAGTTCATGAGATGAAAACCAACAAAAATTGACAAGAACCACGAAAAGTTCTTGTATTTTAAGATAAAATCTTACTCTATTAAGGAAAAAACTTGCAGCTCGCTGAAATATGTTCCTTTGCTGAAAACCATCAAAACCACGAAAAGTTCTTGAATTTGAAGATAAAATCTTTTTGCTTTGAAGAAGAAAGATCTAGCTGACTGAAATAAGTTCATTAGATGAAAACCAACAAAAATTGACAAGAACCACGAAAAGTTCTTGTATTTTAAGATAAAATCTTACTCTATTCAGGAAAAAACTTCCAGCTCGCTGAAATATGTTCATTTGCTGAAAACCATCAAAACCACGAAATGTTCTTGTATTTGAAGATAAAATCTTTTTGCTTTGACGAAGAAAGATCTAGCTGACTGAAATAAGTTCATTAGATGAAAACCAACAAAAATTGACAAGAACCACGAAAAGTTCTTGTATTTTAAGATAAAATCTTAGGCTATTAAAGAAAAAACTTCCAGCTCGCTGAAATATGTTCATTTGCTGAAAACCATCAAAACCACGAAAAGTTCTTGTATTTGAAGATAAAATCTTTTTGCTTTGAAGAAGAAAGATCTAGCTGACTGAAATAAGTTCATTAGATGAAAACCAACAAAAATTGACAACAACCACGAAAAGTTCTTGTATTTTAAGATAAAATCTTACTCGATTCAGGAAAAAACTTCCAGCTCGCTGAAATATGTTCATTTGCTGAAAACCATCAAAACCACGAAAAGTTCTTGTATTTGAAGATAAAATCTTTTTGCTTTGAAGAAGAAAGATCCAGCTGACTGAAATAAGTTCATTAGATGAAAACCAACAAAAATTGACAAGAACCACGAAAAGTTCTTGTATTTTAAGATAAAATCTTACGCTATTAAAGAAAAAACTCCCAGCTCGCTGAAATATGTTCATTTGCTGAAAACCAACAAAACCACGAAAAGTTCTTGTATTTGAAGATAAAATCTTTTTTCTTTGAAGAAGAAAGATCTAGCTGACTGAAATAAGTTCATTAGATGAAAACCAACAAAAATTGACAAGAACCACGAAAAGTTCTTGTATTTTAAGATAAAATCTTACTCTATTAAGGAAAAAACTTCCAGCTCGCTGAAATATGTTCATTTGCTGAAAACCATCAAAACCACGAAAAGTTCTTGAATTTGAAGATAAAATCTTTTTGCTTTGAAGAAGAAAGATCTAGCTGACTGAAATAAGTTCATTTGATGAAAACCAACAAAAATTGACAAGAACCACGAAAAGTTCTTGTATTTTAAGATAAAATCTTACTCTATTAAGGAAAAAACTTCCAGCTCACTGAAATATGTTCATTTGCTGAAAACCATCAAAACCACGAAAAGTTCTTGTATTTTAAGATAAAATCTTACTCTATTAAGGAAAAAACTTGCAGCTCGCTGAAATATGTTCATTTGCTGAAAACCATCAAAACCACGAAAAGTTCTTGAATTTGAAGATAAAATCTTTTTGCTTTGAAGAAGAAAGATCTAGCTGACTGAAATAAGTTCATTAGATGAAAACCAACAAAAATTGACAAGAACCACGAAAAGTTCTTGTATTTTAAGATAAAATCTTACTCTATTCAGGAAAAAATTTCCAGCTCGCTGAAATCTGTTCATTTGCTGAAAACCATCAAAACCACGAAAAGTTCTTGTATTTGAAGATAAAATCTTTTTGCTTTGAAGAAGAAAGATCTAGCTGACTGAAATAAGTTCATTAGATGAAAACCAACAAAAATTGACAAGAACCACGAAAAGTTCTTGTATTTTAAGATAAAATCTTAGGCTATTAAAGAAAAAACTTCCAGCTCGCTGAAATCTGTTCATTTGCTGAAAACCATCAAAACCACGAAAAGTTCTTGTATTTGAAGATAAAATCTTTTTGCTTTGAAGAAGAAAGATCTAGCTGACTGAAATAAGTTCATTAGATGAAAACCAACAAAAATTGACAAGAACCACGAAAAGTTCTTGTATTTTAAGATAAAATCTTACTCTATTAAGGAAAAAACTTCCAGCTCGCTGAAATCTGTTCATTTGCTGAAAACCAACAAAACCATCAAAAGTTCTTGTATTTGAAGATAAAATCTTTTTGCTTTGAAGAAGAAAGATCTAGCTGACTGAAATAAGTTCATTGGATGAAAACCAACAAAAATTGACAAGAACCACGAAAAGTTCTTGTATTTTAAGATAAAATCTTCGGCTATGAAAGAAAAAACTTCCAGCTCGCTGAAATCTGTTCATTTGCTGAAAACCATCAAAACCACGAAAAGTTCTTGTATTTGAAGATAAAATCTTTTTGCTTTGAAGAAGAAAGATCTAGCTGACTGAAATAAGTTCATTAGATGAAAACCAACAAAAATTGACAAGAACCACGAAAAGTTCTTGTATTTTAAGATAAAATCTTACTCGATTCAGGAAAAAACTTCCAGCTCGCTGAAATATGTTCATTTGCTGAAAACCATCAAAACCACGAAATGTTCTTGTATTTGAAGATAAAATCTTTTTGCTTTGAAGAAGAAAGATCCAGCTGACTGAAATAAGTTCATTAGATGAAAACCAACAAAAATTGACAAGAACCACGAAAAGTTCTTGTATTTTAAGATAAAATCTTACTCTATTAAGGAAAAAACTTCCAGCTCGCTGAAATATGTTCATTTGCTGAAAACCATCAAAACCACGAAAAGTTCTTGTATTTGAAGATAAAATCTTTTTGCTTTGAAGAAGAAAGATCTAGCTGACTGAAATAAGTTCATGAGATGAAAACCAACAAAAATTGACAAGAACCACGAAAAGTTCTTGTATTTTAAGATAAAATCTTACTCTATTAAGGAAAAAACTTGCAGCTCGCTGAAATATGTTCATTTGCTGAAAACCATCAAAACCACGAAAAGTTCTTGAATTTGAAGATAAAATCTTTTTGCTTTGAAGAAGAAAGATCTAGCTGACTGAAATAAGTTCATTAGATGAAAACCAACAAAAATTGACAAGAACCACGAAAAGTTCTTGTATTTTAAGATAAAATCTTACTCTATTCAGGAAAAAACTTCCAGCTCGCTGAAATATGTTCATTTGCTGAAAACCATCAAAACCACGAAAAGTTCTTGTATTTGAAGATAAAATCTTTTTGCTTTGAAGAAGAAAGATCTAGCTGACTGAAATAAGTTCATTAGATGAAAACCAACAAAAATTGACAAGAACCACGAAAAGTTCTTGTATTTTAAGATAAAATCTTAGGCTATTAAAGAAAAAACTTCCAGCTCGCTGAAATCTGTTCATTTGCTGAAAACCATCAAAACCACGAAAAGTTCTTGTATTTGAAGATAAAATCTTTTTGCTTTGAAGAAGAAAGATCTAGCTGACTGAAATAAGTTCATTAGATGAAAACCAACAAAAATTGACAAGAACCACGAAAAGTTCTTGTATTTTAAGATAAAATCTTACTCTATTAAGGAAAAAACTTCCAGCTCGCTGAAATCTGTTCATTTGCTGAAAACCAACAAAACCACCAAAAGTTCTTGTATTTGAAGATAAAATCTTTTTGCTTTGAAGAAGAAAGATCCAGCTGACTGAAATAAGTTCATTAGATGAAAACCAACAAAAATTGACAAGAACCACGAAAATTTCTTGTATTTTAAGATAAAATCTTACGCTATTAAAGAAAAAACTCCCAGCTCGCTGAAATATGTTCATTTGCTGAAAACCAACAAAACCACGAAAAGTTCTTGTATTTGAAGATAAAATCTTTTTTCTTTGAAGAAGAAAGATCTAGCTGACTGAAATAAGTTCATGAGATGAAAACCAACAAAAATTGACAAGAACCACGAAAAGTTCTTGTATTTTAAGATAAAATCTTACTCTATTAAGGAAAAAACTTCCAGCTCGCTGAAATATGTTCATTTGCTGAAAACCATCAAAACCACGAAAAGTTCTTGTATTTGAAGATAAAATCTTTTTGCTTTGAAGAAGAAAGATCTAGCTGACTGAAATAAGTTCATTTGATGAAAACCAACAAAAATTGACAAGAACCATGAAAAGTTCTTGTATTTTAAGATAAAATCTTACTCTATTAAGGAAAAAACTTCCAGCTCGCTGAAATCTGTTCATTTGCTGAAAACCAACAAAACCACCAAAAGTTCTTGTGTTTGAAGATAAAATCTTTTTTCTTTGAAGAAGAAAGATCTAGCTGACTGAAATAAGTTCATTAGATGAAAACCAACAAAAATTGACAAGAACCACGAAAAGTTCTTGTATTTTAAGATAAAATCTTACGCTATTAAAGAAAAAACTCCCAGCTCGCTGAAATATGTTCATTTGCTGAAAACCAACAAAACCACGAAAAGTTCTTGTATTTGAAGATAAAATCTTTTTGCTTTGAAGAAGAAAGATCTAGCTGACTGAAATAAGTTCATTAGATGAAAACCAACAAAAATTGACAAGAACCACGAAAAGTTCTTGTATTTTAAGATAAAATCTTACGCTATTAAAGAAAAAACTCCCAGCTCGCTGAAATATGTTCATTTGCTGAAAACCAACAAAACCACGAAAAGTTCTTGTATTTGAAGATAAAATCTTTTTGCTTTGAAGAAGAAAGATCTAGCTGACTGAAATAAGTTCATGAGATGAAAACCAACAAAAATTGACAAGAACCACGAAAAGTTCTTGTATTTTAAGATAAAATCTTACTCTATTAAGGAAAAAACTTCCAGCTCGCTGAAATATGTTCATTTGCTGAAAACCATCAAATCCACGAAAAATTCTTGTATTTGAAGATAAAATCTTTTTGCTTCGAAGAAGAAAGATCTAGCTGACTGAATAAGTTCATTAGATGAAAACCAACAAAAATTGAAAAAACCACGAAAAGTTCTTGTATTTTAAGATAAAATCTTAGGCTATTAGAGAAAAAACTTCCAGCTCGCTGAAATCTGTTCATTTGCTGAAAACCATCAAAACCACGAAAAGTTCTTGTATTTGAAGATAAAATCTTTTTGCTTTGAAGAAGAAAGATCTAGCTGACTGAAATAAGTTCATGAGATGAAAACCAACAAAAATTGACAAGAACCACGAAAAGTTCTTGTATTTTAAGATAAAATCTTACTCTATTAAGGAAAAAACTTCCAGCTCGCTGAAATCTGTTCATTTGCTGAAAACCAACAAAACCACCAAAAGTTCTTGTGTTTGAAGATAAAATCTTTTTTCTTTGAAGAAGAAAGATCTAGCTGACTGAAATAAGTTCATTAGATGAAAACCAACAAAAATTGACAAGAACCACGAAAAGTTCTTGTATTTTAAGATAAAATCTTCGGCTATGAAAGAAAAAACTTCCAGCTCGCTGAAATCTGTTCATTTGCTGAAAACCAACAAAACCACGAAAAGTTCTTGTATTTGAAGATAAAATCTTTTTGCTTTGAAGAAGAAAGATCCAGCTGACTGAAATAAGTTCATTAGATGAAAACCAACAAAAATTGACAAGAACCACGAAAAGTTCTTGTATTTTAAGATAAAATCTTACGCTATTAAAGAAAAAACTCCCAGCTCGCTGAAATATGTTCATTTGCTGAAAACCAACAAAACCACGAAAAGTTCTTGTATTTGAAGATAAAATCTTTTTTCTTTGAAGAAGAAAGATCTAGCTGACTGAAATAAGTTCATTAGATGAAAACCAACAAAAATTGACAAGAACCACGAAAAGTTCTTGTATTTTAAGATAAAATCTTACTCTATTAAGGAAAAAACTTCCAGCTCGCTGAAATATGTTCATTTGCTGAAAACCATCAAAACCACGAAAAGTTCTTGAATTTGAAGATAAAATCTTTTTGCTTTGAAGAAGAAAGATCTAGCTGACTGAAATAAGTTCATTAGATGAAAACCAACAAAAATTGACAAGAACCACGAAAAGTTCTTGTATTTTAAGATAAAATCTTACTCTATTAAGGAAAAAACTTCCAGCTCGCTGAAATATGTTCATTTGCTGAAAACCATCAAAACCACGAAAAGTTCTTGTATTTTAAGATAAAATCTTACTCTATTAAGGAAAAAACTTGCAGCTCGCTGAAATATGTTCATTTGCTGAAAACCATCAAAACCGCGAAAAGTTCTTGAATTTGAAGATAAAATCTTTTTGCTTTGAAGAAGAAAGATCTAGCTGACTGAAATAAGTTCATTAGATGAAAACCAACAAAAATTGACAAGAACCACGAAAAGTTCTTGTATTTTAAGATAAAATCTTACTCTATTCAGGAAAAAATTTCCAGCTCGCTGAAATCTGTTCATTTGCTGAAAACCATCAAAACCACGAAAAGTTCTTGTATTTGAAGATAAAATCTTTTTGCTTTGAAGAAGAAAGATCTAGCTGACTGAAATAAGTTCATTAGATGAAAACCAACAAAAATTGACAAGAACCACGAAAAGTTCTTGTATTTTAAGATAAAATCTTAGGCTATTAAAGAAAAAACTTCCAGCTCGCTGAAATCTGTTCATTTGCTGAAAACCATCAAAACCACGAAAAGTTCTTGTATTTGAAGATAAAATCTTTTTGCTTTGAAGAAGAAAGATCTAGCTGACTGAAATAAGTTCATTAGATGAAAACCAACAAAAATTGACAAGAACCACGAAAAGTTCTTGTATTTTAAGATAAAATCTTACTCTATTCAGGAAAAAACTTCCAGCTCGCTGAAATCTGTTCATTTGCTGAAAACCATCAAAACCACGAAAAGTTCTTGTATTTGAAGATAAAATCTTTTTGCTTTGAAGAAGAAAGATCTAGCTGACTGAAATAAGTTCATTTGATGAAAACCAACAAAAATTGACAAGAACCACGAAAAGTTCTTGTATTTTAAGATAAAATCTTACTCTATTAAGGAAAAAACTTCCAGCTCGCTGAAATCTGTTCATTTGCTGAAAACCAACAAAACCACCAAAAGTTCTTGTGTTTGAAGATAAAATCTTTTTTCTTTGAAGAAGAAAGATCTAGCTGACTGAAATAAGTTCATTAGATGAAAACCAACAAAAATTGACAAGAACCACGAAAAGTTCTTGTATTTTAAGATAAAATCTTACGCTATTAAAGAAAAAACTCCCAGCTCGCTGAAATATGTTCATTTGCTGAAAACCAACAAAACCACGAAAAGTTCTTGTATTTGAAGATAAAATCTTTTTTCTTTGAAGAAGAAAGATCTAGCTGACTGAAATAAGTTCATTAGATGAAAACCAACAAAAATTGACAAGAACCACGAAAAGTTCTTGTATTTTAAGATAAAATCTTACGCTATTAAAGAAAAAACTCCCAGCTCGCTGAAATATGTTCATTTGCTGAAAACCAACAAAACCACGAAAAGTTCTTGTATTTGAAGATAAAATCTTTTTGCTTTGAAGAAGAAAGATCTAGCTGACTGAAATAAGTTCATGAGATGAAAACCAACAAAAATTGACAAGAACCACGAAAAGTTCTTGTATTTTAAGATAAAATCTTACTCTATTAAGGAAAAAACTTCCAGCTCGCTGAAATATGTTCATTTGCTGAAAACCATCAAATCCACGAAAAATTCTTGTATTTGAAGATAAAATCTTTTTGCTTTGAAGAAGAAAGATCTAGCTGACTGAATAAGTTCATTAGATGAAAACCAACAAAAATTGAAAAAACCACGAAAAGTTCTTGTATTTTAAGATAAAATCTTAGGCTATTAGAGAAAAAACTTCCAGCTCGCTGAAATCTGTTCATTTGCTGAAAACCATCAAAACCACGAAAGGTTCTTGTATTTGAAGATAAAATCTTTTTGCTTTGAAGAAGAAAGATCTAGCTGACTGAAATAAGTTCATGAGATGAAAACCAACAAAAATTGACAAGAACCACGAAAAGTTCTTGTATTTTAAGATAAAATCTTACTCTATTAAGGAAAAAACTTCCAGCTCGCTGAAATCTGTTCATTTGCTGAAAACCAACAAAACCACCAAAAGTTCTTGTGTTTGAAGATAAAATCTTTTTTCTTTGAAGAAGAAAGATCTAGCTGACTGAAATAAGTTCATTAGATGAAAACCAACAAAAATTGACAAGAACCACGAAAAGTTCTTGTATTTTAAGATAAAATCTTCGGCTATGAAAGAAAAAACTTCCAGCTCGCTGAAATCTGTTCATTTGCTGAAAACCAACAAAACCACGAAAAGTTCTTGTATTTGAAGATAAAATCTTTTTGCTTTGAAGAAGAAAGATCCAGCTGACTGAAATAAGTTCATTAGATGAAAACCAACAAAAATTGACAAGAACCACGAAAAGTTCTTGTATTTTAAGATAAAATCTTACGCTATTAAAGAAAAAACTCCCAGCTCGCTGAAATATGTTCATTTGCTGAAAACCAACAAAACCACGAAAAGTTCTTGTATTTGAAGATAAAATCTTTTTTCTTTGAAGAAGAAAGATCTAGCTGACTGAAATAAGTTCATTAGATGAAAACCAACAAAAATTGACAAGAACCACGAAAAGTTCTTGTATTTTAAGATAAAATCTTACTCTATTAAGGAAAAAACTTCCAGCTCGCTGAAATATGTTCATTTGCTGAAAACCATCAAAACCACGAAAAGTTCTTGAATTTGAAGATAAAATCTTTTTGCTTTGAAGAAGAAAGATCTAGCTGACTGAAATAAGTTCATTAGATGAAAACCAACAAAAATTGACAAGAACCACGAAAAGTTCTTGTATTTTAAGATAAAATCTTACTCTATTAAGGAAAAAACTTCCAGCTCGCTGAAATATGTTCATTTGCTGAAAACCATCAAAACCACGAAAAGTTCTTGTATTTTAAGATAAAATCTTACTCTATTAAGGAAAAAACTTGCAGCTCGCTGAAATATGTTCATTTGCTGAAAACCATCAAAACCACGAAAAGTTCTTGAATTTGAAGATAAAATCTTTTTGCTTTGAAGAAGAAAGATCTAGCTGACTGAAATAAGTTCATGAGATGAAAACCAACAAAAATTGACAAGAACCACGAAAAGTTCTTGTATTTTAAGATAAAATCTTACTCTATTCAGGAAAAAATTTCCAGCTCGCTGAAATATGTTCATTTGCTGAAAACCATCAAAACCACGAAAAGTTCTTGTATTTGAAGATAAAATCTTTTTGCTTTGAAGAAGAAAGATCTAGCTGACTGAAATAAGTTCATTAGATGAAAACCAACAAAAATTGACAAGAACCACGAAAAGTTCTTGTATTTTAAGATAAAATCTTAGGCTATTAAAGAAAAAACTTCCAGCTCGCTGAAATCTGTTCATTTGCTGAAAACCATCAAAACCACGAAAAGTTCTTGTATTTGAAGATAAAATCTTTTTGCTTTGAAGAAGAAAGATCTAGCTGACTGAAATAAGTTCATTAGATGAAAACCAACAAAAATTGACAAGAACCACGAAAAGTTCTTGTATTTTAAGATAAAATCTTACTCTATTAAGGAAAAAACTTCCAGCTCTTTGAAATCTGTTCATTTGCTGAAAACCAACAAAACCATCAAAAGTTCTTGTATTTGAAGATAAAATCTTTTTGCTTTGAAGAAGAAAGATCCAGCTGACTGAAATAAGTTCATTGGATGAAAACCAACAAAAATTGACAAGAACCACGAAAAGTTCTTGTATTTTAAGATAAAATCTTCGGCTATGAAAGAAAAAACTTCCAGCTCGCTGAAATATGTTCATTTGCTGAAAACCATCAAAACCACGAAAAGTTCTTGTATTTGAAGATAAAATCTTTTTGCTTTGAAGAAGAAAGATCTAGCTGACTGAAATAAGTTCATTAGATGAAAACCAACAAAAATTGACAAGAACCACGAAAAGTTCTTGTATTTTAAGATAAAATCTTACTCGATTCAGGAAAAAACTTCCAGCTCGCTGAAATATGTTCATTTGCTGAAAACCATCAAAACCACGAAAAGTTCTTGTATTTGAAGATAAAATCTTTTTGCTTTGAAGAAGAAAGATCCAGCTGACTGAAATAAGTTCATTAGATGAAAACCAACAAAAATTGACAAGAAACACGAAAAGTTCTTGTATTTTAAGATAAAATCTTACGCTATTAAAGAAAAAACTCCCAGCTCGCTGAAATATGTTCATTTGCTGAAAACCAACAAAACCACGAAAAGTTCTTGTATTTGAAGATAAAATCTTTTTTCTTTGAAGAAGAAAGATCTAGCTGACTGAAATAAGTTCATTAGATGAAAACCAACAAAAATTGACAAGAACCACGAAAAGTTCTTGTATTTTAAGATAAAATCTTACTCTATTAAGGAAAAAACTTCCAGCTCGCTGAAATATGTTCATTTGCTGAAAACCATCAAAACCACGAAAAGTTCTTGAATTTGAAGATAAAATCTTTTTGCTTTGAAGAAGAAAGATCTAGCTGACTGAAATAAGTTCATTAGATGAAAACCAACAAAAATTGACAAGAACCACGAAAAGTTCTTGTATTTTAAGATAAAATCTTACTCTATTAAGGAAAAAACTTCCAGCTCGCTGAAATATGTTCATTTGCTGAAAACCATCAAAACCACGAAAAGTTCTTGTATTTGAAGATAAAATCTTTTTGCTTTGAAGAAGAAAGATCTAGCTGACTGAAATAAGTTCATCAGATGAAAACCAACAAAAATTGACAAGAACCACGAAAAGTTCTTGTATTTTAAGATAAAATCTTACTCTATTAAGGAAAAAACTTGCAGCTCGCTGAAATATGTTCATTTGCTGAAAAACATCAAAACCACGAAAAGTTCTTGAATTTGAAGATAAAATCTTTTTGCTTTGAAGAAGAAAGATCTAGCTGACTGAAATAAGTTCATTAGATGAAAACCAACAAAAATTGACAAGAACCACGAAAAGTTCTTGTATTTTAAGATAAAATCTTACTCTATTCAGGAAAAAACTTCCAGCTCGCTGAAATATGTTCATTTGCTGAAAACCATCAAAACCACGAAAAGTTCTTGTATTTGAAGATAAAATCTTTTTGCTTTGAAGAAGAAAGATCTCGCTGACTGAAATAAGTTCATTAGATGAAAACCAACAAAAATTGACAAGAACCACGAAAAGTTCTTGTATTTTAAGATAAAATCTTAGGCTATTAAAGAAAAAACTTCCAGCTCGCTGAAATCTGTTCATTTGCTGAAAACCAACAAAACCACCAAAAGTTCTTGTATTTGAAGATAAAATCTTTTTGCTTTGAAGAAGAAAGATCCAGCTGACTGAAATAAGTTCATTAGATGAAAACCAACAAAAATTGACAAGAACCACGAAAAGTTCTTGTATTTTAAGATAAAATCTTACGCTATTAAAGAAAAAACTCCCAGCTCGCTGAAATATGTTCATTTGCTGAAAACCAACAAAACCACGAAAAGTTCTTGTATTTGAAGATAAAATCTTTTTTCTTTGAAGAAGAAAGATCTAGCTGACTGAAATAAGTTCATGAGATGAAAACCAACAAAAATTGACAAGAACCACGAAAAGTTCTTGTATTTTAAGATAAAATCTTACTCTATTAAGGAAAAAACTTCCAGCTCGCTGAAATATGTTCATTTGCTGAAAACCATCAAAACCACGAAAAGTTCTTGTATTTGAAGATAAAATCTTTTTGCTTTGAAGAAGAAAGATCTTGCTGACTGAAATAAGTTCATTAGATGAAAACCAACAAAAATTGACAAGAACCACGAAAAGTTCTTGTATTTTAAGATAAAATCTTACTCTATTCAGGAAAAAACTTCCAGCTCGCTGAAATCTGTTCATTTGCTGAAAACCATCAAAACCACGAAAAGTTCTTGTATTTGAAGATAAAATCTTTTTGCTTTGAAGAAGAAAGATCTAGCTGACTGAAATAAGTTCATTTGATGAAAACCAACAAAAATTGACAAGAACCACGAAAAGTTCTTGTATTTTAAGATAAAATCTTACTCTATTAAGGAAAAAACTTCCAGCTCGCTGAAATCTGTTCATTTGCTGAAAACCAACAAAACCACCAAAAGTTCTTGTGTTTGAAGATAAAATCTTTTTTCTTTGAAGAAGAAAGATCGAGCTGACTGAAATAAGTTCATTAGATGAAAACCAACAAAAATTGACAAGAACCACGAAAAGTTCTTGTATTTTAAGATAAAATCTTACGCTATTAAAGAAAAAACTCCCAGCTCGCTGAAATATGTTCATTTGCTGAAAACCAACAAAACCACGAAAAGTTCTTGTATTTGAAGATAAAATCTTTTTTCTTTGAAGAAGAAAGATCTAGCTGACTGAAATAAGTTCATTAGATGAAAACCAACAAAAATTGACAAGAACCACGAAAAGTTCTTGTATTTTAAGATAAAATCTTACTCTATTAAGGAAAAAACTTCCAGCTCGCTGAAATATGTTCATTTGCTGAAAACCATCAAAACCACGAAAAGTTCTTGTATTTGAAGATAAAATCTTTTTGCTTTGAAGAAGAAAGATCTTGCTGACTGAAATAAGTTCATTAGATGAAAACCAACAAAAATTGACAAGAACCACGAAAAGTTCTTGTATTTTAAGATAAAATCTTACTCTGTTAAAGAAAAAACTCCCAGCTCGCTGAAATATGTTCATTTGCTGAAAAACAACAAAACCGCGAAAAGTTCTTGTATTTGAAGATAAAATCTTTTTGCTTTGAAGAAGAAAGATCTAGCTGACTGAAATAAGTTCATTAGATGAAAACCAACAAAAATTGACAAGAACCACGAAAAGTTCTTGTATTTTAAGATAAAATCTTACGCTATTAAAGAAAAAACTCCCAGCTCGCTGAAATATGTTCATTTGCTGAAAACCATCAAAACCACGAAAAGTTCTTGTATTTGAAGATAAAATCTTTTTGCTTTGAAGAAGAAAGATCTAGCTGACTGAAATAAGTTCATGAGATGAAAACCAACAAAAATTGACAAGAACCACGAAAAGTTCTTGTATTTTAAGATAAAATCTTACTCTATTAAGGAAAAAACTTGCAGCTCGCTGAAATATGTTCATTTGCTGAAAAACATCAAAACCACGAAAAGTTCTTGAATTTGAAGATAAAATCTTTTTGCTTTGAAGAAGAAAGATCTAGCTGACTGAAATAAGTTCATTAGATGAAAACCAACAAAAATTGACAAGAACCACGAAAAGTTCTTGTATTTTAAGATAAAATCTTACTCTATTCAGGAAAAAACTTCCAGCTCGCTGAAATATGTTCATTTGCTGAAAACCATCAAAACCACGAAAAGTTCTTGTATTTGAAGATAAAATCTTTTTGCTTTGAAGAAGAAAGATCTCGCTGACTGAAATAAGTTCATTAGATGAAAACCAACAAAAATTGACAAGAACCACGAAAAGTTCTTGTATTTTAAGATAAAATCTTAGGCTATTAAAGAAAAAACTTCCAGCTCGCTGAAATCTGTTCATTTGCTGAAAACCAACAAAACCACCAAAAGTTCTTGTATTTGAAGATAAAATCTTTTTGCTTTGAAGAAGAAAGATCCAGCTGACTGAAATAAGTTCATTAGATGAAAACCAACAAAAATTGACAAGAACCACGAAAAGTTCTTGTATTTTAAGATAAAATCTTACGCTATTAAAGAAAAAACTCCCAGCTCGCTGAAATATGTTCATTTGCTGAAAACCAACAAAACCACGAAAAGTTCTTGTATTTGAAGATAAAATCTTTTTTCTTTGAAGAAGAAAGATCTAGCTGACTGAAATAAGTTCATGAGATGAAAACCAACAAAAATTGACAAGAACCACGAAAAGTTCTTGTATTTTAAGATAAAATCTTACTCTATTAAGGAAAAAACTTCCAGCTCGCTGAAATATGTTCATTTGCTGAAAACCATCAAAACCACGAAAAGTTCTTGTATTTGAAGATAAAATCTTTTTGCTTTGAAGAAGAAAGATCTTGCTGACTGAAATAAGTTCATTAGATGAAAACCAACAAAAATTGACAAGAACCACGAAAAGTTCTTGTATTTTAAGATAAAATCTTACTCTATTCAGGAAAAAACTTCCAGCTCGCTGAAATCTGTTCATTTGCTGAAAACCATCAAAACCACGAAAAGTTCTTGTATTTGAAGATAAAATCTTTTTGCTTTGAAGAAGAAAGATCTAGCTGACTGAAATAAGTTCATTTGATGAAAACCAACAAAAATTGACAAGAACCACGAAAAGTTCTTGTATTTTAAGATAAAATCTTACTCTATTAAGGAAAAAACTTCCAGCTCGCTGAAATCTGTTCATTTGCTGAAAACCAACAAAACCACCAAAAGTTCTTGTGTTTGAAGATAAAATCTTTTTTCTTTGAAGAAGAAAGATCGAGCTGACTGAAATAAGTTCATTAGATGAAAACCAACAAAAATTGACAAGAACCACGAAAAGTTCTTGTATTTTAAGATAAAATCTTACGCTATTAAAGAAAAAACTCCCAGCTCGCTGAAATATGTTCATTTGCTGAAAACCAACAAAACCACGAAAAGTTCTTGTATTTGAAGATAAAATCTTTTTTCTTTGAAGAAGAAAGATCTAGCTGACTGAAATAAGTTCATTAGATGAAAACCAACAAAAATTGACAAGAACCACGAAAAGTTCTTGTATTTTAAGATAAAATCTTACTCTATTAAGGAAAAAACTTCCAGCTCGCTGAAATATGTTCATTTGCTGAAAACCATCAAAACCACGAAAAGTTCTTGTATTTGAAGATAAAATCTTTTTGCTTTGAAGAAGAAAGATCTTGCTGACTGAAATAAGTTCATTAGATGAAAACCAACAAAAATTGACAAGAACCACGAAAAGTTCTTGTATTTTAAGATAAAATCTTACTCTGTTAAAGAAAAAACTCCCAGCTCGCTGAAATATGTTCATTTGCTGAAAAACAACAAAACCGCGAAAAGTTCTTGTATTTGAAGATAAAATCTTTTTGCTTTGAAGAAGAAAGATCTACCTGACTGAAATAAGTTCATTAGATGAAAACCAACAAAAATTGACAAGAACCACGAAAAGTTCTTGTATTTTAAGATAAAATCTTACGCTATTAAAGAAAAAACTCCCAGCTCGCTGAAATATGTTCATTTGCTGAAAACCAACAAAACCACGAAAAGTTCTTGTATTTGAAGATAAAATCTTTTTGCTTTGAAGAAGAAAGATCTAGCTGACTGAAATAAGTTCATGAGATGAAAACCAACAAAAATTGACAAGAACCACGAAAAGTTCTTGTATTTTAAGATAAAATCTTACTCTATTAAGGAAAAAACTTCCAGCTCGCTGAAATATGTTCATTTGCTGAAAACCATCAAATCCACGAAAAATTCTTGTATTTGAAGATAAAATCTTTTTGCTTCGAAGAAGAAAGATCTAGCTGACTGAATAAGTTCATTAGATGAAAACCAACAAAAATTGAAAAAACCACGAAAAGTTCTTGTATTTTAAGATAAAATCTTAGGCTATTAGAGAAAAAACTTCCAGCTCGCTGAAATCTGTTCATTTGCTGAAAACCATCAAAACCACGAAAAGTTCTTGTATTTGAAGATAAAATCTTTTTGCTTTGAAGAAGAAAGATCTAGCTGACTGAAATAAGTTCATTAGATGAAAACCAACAAAAATTGACAAGAACCACGAAAAGTTCTTGTATTTTAAGATAAAATCTTACTCGATTCAGGAAAAAACTTCCAGCTCGCTGAAATATGTTCATTTGCTGAAAACCATCAAAACCACGAAAAGTTCTTGTATTTGAAGATAAAATCTTTTTGCTTTGAAGAAGAAAGATCTAGCTGATTGAAATAAGTTCATTAGATGAAAACCAACAAAAATTGACAAGAACCACGAAAAGTTCTTGTATTTTAAGATAAAATCTTACGCTATTAAAGAAAAAACTCCCAGCTCGCTGAAATATGTTCATTTGATGAAAACCAACAAAACCACCAAAAGTTCTTGTATTTGAAGATAAAATCTTTTTTCTTTGAAGAAGAAAGATCCAGCTGACTGAAATAAGTTCATTAGATGAAAACCAACAAAAATTGACAAGAACCACGAAAAGTTCTTGTATTTTAAGATAAAATCTTACGCTATTAAAGAAAAAACTCCCAGCTCGCTGAAATATGTTCATTTGCTGAAAAACAACAAAACCGCGAAAAGTTCTTGTATTTGAAGATAAAATCTTTTTGCTTTGAAGAAGAAAGATCTAGCTGACTGAAATAAGTTCATTAGATGAAAACCAACAAAAATTGACAAGAACCACGAAAAGTTCTTGTATTTTAAGATAAAATCTTACGCTATTAAAGAAAAAACTCCCAGCTCGCTGAAATATGTTCATTTGCTGAAAACCAACAAAACCACGAAAAGTTCTTGTATTTGAAGATAAAATCTTTTTCCTTTGAAGAAGAAAGATCTAGCTGACTGAAATAAGTTCATTAGATGAAAACCAACAAAAATTGACAAGAACCACGAAAAGTTCTTGTATTTTAAGATAAAATCTTACTCTATTAAGGAAAAAACTTCCAGCTCGCTGAAATATGTTCATTTGCTGAAAACCATCAAAACCACGAAAAGTTCTTGTATTTGAAGATAAAAACTTTTTGCTTTGAAGAAGAAAGATCTAGCTGACTGAAATAAGTTCATCAGATGAAAACCAACAAAAATTGAAAAAACCACGAAAAGTTCTTGTATTTTAAGATAAAATCTTAGGCTATTAAAGAAAAAACTTCCAGCTCCCTGAAATCTGTTCATTTGCTGAAAACCATCAAAACCACGAAAAGTTCTTGTATTTGAAGATAAAATCTTTTTGCTTTGAAGAAGAAAGATCTAGCTGACTGAAATAAGTTCATTACATGAAAACCAACAAAAATTGACAAGAACCACGAAAAGTTCTTGTATTTTAAGATAAAATCTTACGCTATTAAAGAAAAAACTCCCAGCTCGCTGAAATATGTTCATTTGCTGAAAACCAACAAAACCACGAAAAGTTCTTGTATTTGAAGATAAAATCTTTTTGCTTTGAAGAAGAAAGATCTAGCTGACTGAAATAAGTTCATTAGATGAAAACCAACAAAAATTGACAAGAACCACGAAAAGTTCTTGTATTTTAAGATAAAATCTTACTCTATTAAAGAAAAAACTCCCAGCTCGCTGAAATATGTTCATTTGCTGAAAACCAACAAAACCACGAAAAGTTCTTGTATTTGAAGATAAAATCTTTTTTCTTTGAAGAAGAAAGATCTAGCTGACTGAAATAAGTTCATCAGATGAAAACCAACAAAAATTGACAAGAACCACGAAAAGTTCTTGTATTTTAAGGTAAAATCTTACTCTATTAAGGAAAAAACTTCCAGCTTGCTGAAATATGTTCATTTGCTGAAAACCATCAAAACCACGAAAAGTTCTTGTATTTGAAGATAAAATCTTTTTGCTTTGAAGAAGAAAGATCTTGCTGACTGAAATAAGTTCATTAGATGAAAACCAACAAAAATTGACAAGAACCACGAAAAGTTCTTGTATTTTAAGATAAAATCTTACTCGATTCAGGAAAAAACTTCCAGCTTGCTGAAATATGTTCATTTGCTGAAAACCATCAAAACCACGAAAAGTTCTTGTATTTGAAGATAAAATCTTTTTGCTTTGAAGAAGAAAGATCTAGCTGACTGAAATAAGTTCATTAGATGAAAACCAACAAAAATTGACAAGAACCATGAAAAGTTCTTGTATTTTAAGATAAAATCTTAGGCTATTAAAGAAAAAACTTCCAGCTCGCTGAAATCTGTTCATTTGCTGAAAACCATCAAAACCACGAAAAGTTCTTGTATTTGAAGATAAAATCTTTTTGCTTTGAAGAAGAAAGATCTAGCTGACTGAAATAAGTTCATTAGATGAAAACCAACAAAAATTGACAAGAACCACGAAAAGTTCTTGTATTTTAAGATAAAATCTTACTCTATTAAGGAAAAAACTTCCAGCTCGCTGAAATCTGTTCATTTGCTGAAAACCAACAAAACCACCAAAAGTTCTTGTATTTGAAGATAAAATCTTTTTGCTTTGAAGAAGAAAGATCCAGCTGACTGAAATAAGTTCATTAGATGAAAACCAACAAAAATTGACAAGAACCACGAAAAGTTCTTGTATTTTAAGATAAAATCTTACGCTATTAAAGAAAAAACTCCCAGCTCGCTGAAATATGTTCATTTGCTGAAAACCAACAAAACCACGAAAAGTTCTTGTATTTGAAGATAAAATCTTTTTTCTTTGAAGAAGAAAGATCTAGCTGACTGAAATAAGTTCATTAGATGAAAACCAACAAAAATTGACAAGAACCACGAAAAGTTCTTGTATTTTAAGATAAAATCTTACTCTATTAAGGAAAAAACTTCCAGCTCGCTGAAATATGTTCATTTGCTGAAAACCATCAAAACCACGAAAAGTTCTTGTATTTGAAGATAAAATCTTTTTGCTTTGAAGAAGAAAGATCTTGCTGACTGAAATAAGTTCATTAGATGAAAACCAACAAAAATTGACAAGAACCACGAAAAGTTCTTGTATTTTAAGATAAAATCTTACTCTGTTAAAGAAAAAACTCCCAGCTCGCTGAAATATGTTCATTTGCTGAAAAACAACAAAACCGCGAAAAGTTCTTGTATTTGAAGATAAAATCTTTTTGCTTTGAAGAAGAAAGATCTAGCTGACTGAAATAAGTTCATTAGATGAAAACCAACAAAAATTGACAAGAACCACGAAAAGTTCTTGTATTTTAAGATAAAATCTTACTCTATTCAGGAAAAAACTTCCAGCTTGCTGAAATATGTTCATTTGCTGAAAACCATCAAAACCACGAAAAGTTCTTGTATTTGAAGATAAAATCTTTTTGCTTTGAAGAAGAAAGATCTTGCTGACTGAAATAAGTTCATTAGATGAAAACCAACAAAAATTGACAAGAACCACGAAAAGTTCTTGTATTTTAAGATAAAATCTTAGGCTATTAAAGAAAAAACTTCCAGCTCGCTGAAATCTGTTCATTTGCTGAAAACCATCAAAACCACGAAAAGTTCTTGTATTTGAAGATAAAATCTTTTTGCTTTGAAGAAGAAAGATCTAGCTGACTGAAATAAGTTCATTAGATGAAAACCAACAAAAATTGACAAGAACCACGAAAAGTTCTTGTATTTTAAGATAAAATCTTACTCTATTAAGGAAAAAACTTCCAGCTCGCTGAAATCTGTTCATTTGCTGAAAACCAACAAAACCACCAAAAGTTCTTGTATTTGAAGATAAAATCTTTTTGCTTTGAAGAAGAAAGATCCAGCTGACTGAAATAAGTTCATTAGATGAAAACCAACAAAAATTGACAAGAACCACGAAAAGTTCTTGTATTTTAAGATAAAATCTTACGCTATTAAAGAAAAAACTCCCAGCTCGCTGAAATATGTTCATTTGCTGAAAACCAACAAAACCACGAAAAGTTCTTGTATTTGAAGATAAAATCTTTTTGCTTTGAAGAAGAAAGATCTAGCTGACTGAAATAAGTTCATTAGATGAAAACCAACAAAAATTGACAAGAACCACGAAAAGTTCTTGTATTTTAAGATAAAATCTTACTCTATTAAGGAAAAAACTTCCAGCTCGCTGAAATATGTTCATTTGCTGAAAACCATCAAAACCACGAAAAGTTCTTGTATTTGAAGATAAAATCTTTTTGCTTTGAAGAAGAAAGATCTTGCTGACTGAAATAAGTTCATTAGATGAAAACCAACAAAAATTGACAAGAACCACGAAAAGTTCTTGTATTTTAAGATAAAATCTTACTCTGTTAAAGAAAAAACTCCCAGCTCGCTGAAATATGTTCATTTGCTGAAAAACAACAAAACCGCGAAAAGTTCTTGTATTTGAAGATAAAATCTTTTTGCTTTGAAGAAGAAAGATCTAGCTGACTGAAATAAGTTCATTAGATGAAAACCAACAAAAATTGACAAGAACCACGAAAAGTTCTTGTATTTGAAGATAAAATCTTTTTGCTTTGAAGAAGAAAGATCTAGCTGACTGAAATAAGTTCATTAGATGAAAACCAACAAAAATTGAAAAAACCACGAAAAGTTCTTGTATTTTAAGATAAAATCTTAGGCTATTGGAGAAAAAACTTCCAGCTCGCTGAAATCTGTTCATTTGCTGAAAACCATCAAAACCACGAAAAGTTCTTGTATTTGAAGATAAAATCTTTTTGCTTTGAAGAAGAAAGATCTAGCTGACTGAAATAAGTTCATTAGATGAAAACCAACAAAAATTGACAAGAACCACGAAAAGTTCTTGTATTTTAAGATAAAATCTTACTCGATTCAGGAAAAAACTTCCAGCTCTCTGAAATATGTTCATTTGCTGAAAACCATCAAAACCACGAAAAGTTCTTGTATTTGAAGATAAAATCTTTTTGCTTTGAAGAAGAAAGATCTAGCTGACTGAAATAAGTTCATTAGATGAAAACCAACAAAAATTGACAAGAACCACGAAAAGTTCTTGTATTTTAAGATAAAATCTTACGCTATTAAAGAAAAAACTCCCAGCTCGCTGAAATATGTTCATTTGATGAAAACCAACAAAACCACCAAAAGTTCTTGTATTTGAAGATAAAATCTTTTTTCTTTGAAGAAGAAAGATCCAGCTGACTGAAATAAGTTCATTAGATGAAAACCAACAAAAATTGACAAGAACCACGAAAAGTTCTTGTATTTTAAGATAAAATCTTACGCTATTAAAGAAAAAACTCCCAGCTCGCTGAAATATGTTCATTTGCTGAAAAACAACAAAACCGCGAAAAGTTCTTGTATTTGAAGATAAAATCTTTTTGCTTTGAAGAAGAAAGATCTAGCTGACTGAAATAAGTTCATTCGATGAAAACCAACAAAAATTGACAAGAACCACGAAAAGTTCTTGTATTTTAAGATAAAATCTTACGCTATTAAAGAAAATACTCCCAGCTCGCTGAAATATGTTCATTTGCTGAAAACCAACAAAACCACGAAAAGTTCTTGTATTTGAAGATAAAATCTTTTTCCTTTGAAGAAGAAAGATCCAGCTGACTGAAATAAGTTCATTAGATGAAAACCAACAAAAATTGACAAGAACCACGAAAAGTTCTTGTATTTTAAGATAAAATCTTACTCTATTAAGGAAAAAACTTCCAGCTCGCTGAAATATGTTCATTTGCTGAAAACCATCAAAACCACGAAAAGTTCTTGTATTTGAAGATAAAATCTTTTTGCTTTCAAGAAGAAAGATCTAGCTGACTGAAATAAGTTCATCAGATGAAAACCAACAAAAATTGAAAAAACCACGAAAAGTTCTTGTATTTTAAGATAAAATCTTAGGCTATTAAAGAAAAAACTTCCAGCTCGCTGAAATCTGTTCATTTGCTGAAAACCATCAAAACCACGAAAAGTTCTTGTATTTGAAGATAAAATCTTTTTGCTTTGAAGAAGAAAGATCTAGCTGACTGAAATAAGTTCATTAGATGAAAACCAACAAAAATTGACAAGAACCACGAAAAGTTCTTGTATTTTAAGATAAAATCTTACTCGATTCAGGAAAAAACTTCCAGCTCGCTGAAATATGTTCATTTGCTGAAAACCATCAAAACCACGAAAAGTTCTTGTATTTGAAGATAAAATCTTTTTGCTTTGAAGAAGAAAGATCTAGCTGACTGAAATAAGTTCATTAGATGAAAACCAACAAAAATTGACAAGAACCACGAAAAGTTCTTGTATTTTAAGATAAAATCTTACGCTATTAAAGAAAAAACTCCCAGCTCGCTGAAATATGTTCATTTGCTGAAAACCAACAAAACCACGAAAAGTTCTTGTATTTGAAGATAAAATCTTTTTTCTTTGAAGAAGAAAGATCTAGCTGACTGAAATAAGTTCATTAGATGAAAACCAACAAAAATTGACAAGAACCACGAAAAGTTCTTGTATTTTAAGATAAAATCTTACTCTATTAAGGAAAAAACTTGCAGCTCGCTGAAATATGTTCATTTGCTGAAAACCATCAAAACCACGAAAAGTTCTTGAATTTGAAGATAAAATCTTTTTGCTTTGAAGAAGAAAGATCTAGCTGACTGAAATAAGTTCATTAGATGAAAACCAACAAAAATTGACAAGAACCACGAAAAGTTCTTGTATTTTAAGATAAAATCTTACTCTATTAAGGAAAAAACTTCCAGCTCGCTGAAATATGTTCATTTGCTGAAAACCATCAAAACCACGAAAAGTTCTTGTATTTGAAGATAAAATCTTTTTGCTTTGAAGAAGAAAGATCTAGCTGACTGAAATAAGTTCATTAGATGAAAACCAACAAAAATTGACAAGAACCACGAAAAGTTCTTGTATTTTAAGATAAAATCTTACTCTATTAAGGAAAAAACTTCCAGCTCGCTGAAATATGTTCATTTGCTGAAAAACATCAAAACCACGAAAAGTTCTTGTATTTGAAGATAAAATCTTTTTGCTTTGAAGAAGAAAGATCTAGCTGACTGAAATAAGTTCATTAGATGAAAACCAACAAAAATTGACAAGAACCACGAAAAGTTCTTGTATTTTAAGATAAAATCTTACGCTATTAAAGAAAAAACTCCCAGATCACTGAAATATGTTCATTTGCTGAAAACCAACAAAACCACGAAAAGTTCTTGTATTTGAAGATAAAATCTTTTTTCTTTGAAGAAGAAAGATCTAGCTGACTGAAATAAGTTCATTAGATGAAAACCAACAAAAATTGACAAGAGCCACGAAAAGTTCTTGTATTTTAAGATAAAATCTTACTCTATTAAGGAAAAAACTTCCAGCTCGCTGAAATCTGTTCATTTGCTGAAAACCATGAAAACCACGAAAAGTTCTTGTATTTGAAGATAAAATCTTTTTGCTTTGAAGAAGAAAGATCTAGCTGACTGAAATAAGTTCATGAGATGAAAACCAACAAAAATTGACAAGAACCACGAAAAGTTCTTGTATTTTAAGATAAAATCTTACTGTATTAAGGAAAAAACTTCCAGCTCGCTGAAATATGTTCATTTGCTGAAAACCATCAAAACCACGAAAAGTTCTTGTATTTGAAGATAAAATCTTTTTCCTTTGAAGAAGAAAGATCTAGCTGACTGAAATAAGTTCATTAGATGAAAAACAACAAAAATTGACAAGAACCACGAAAAGTTCTTGTATTTTAAGATAAAATCTTACTCTATTAAGGAAAAAACTTCCAGCTCGCTGAAATATGTTCATTTGCTGAAAACCATCAAAACCACGAAAAGTTCTTGTATTTGAAGATAAAATCTTTTTGCTTTGAAGAAGAAAGATCCAGCTGACTGAAATAAGTTCATCAGATGAAAACCAACAAAAATTGAAAAAACCACGAAAAGTTCTTGTATTTTAAGATAAAATCTTAGGCTATTAAAGAAAAAACTTCCAGCTCGCTGAAATCTGTTCATTTGCTGAAAACCATCAAAACCACGAAAAGTTCTTGTATTTGAAGATAAAATCTTTTTGCTTTGAAGAAGAAAGATCTAGCTGACTGAAATAAGTTCATTAGATGAAAACCAACAAAAATTGACAAGAACCACGAAAAGTTCTTGTATTTTAAGATAAAATCTTACTCGATTCAGGAAAAAACTTCCAGCTCGCTGAAATATGTTCATTTGCTGAAAACCATCAAAACCACGAAAAGTTCTTGTATTTGAAGATAAAATCTTTTTGCTTTGAAGAAGAAAGATCCAGCTGACTGAAATAAGTTCATTAGATGAAAACCAACAAAAATTGACAAGAACCACGAAAAGTTCTTGTATTTTAAGATAAAATCTTACTCTATTAAGGAAAAAACTTCCAGCTCGCTGAAATATGTTCATTTGCTGAAAACCATCAAAACCACGAAAAGTTCTTGTATTTGAAGATAAAATCTTTTTGCTTTGAAGAAGAAAGATCTAGCTGACTGAAATAAGTTCATTAGATGAAAACCAACAAAAATTGACAAGAGCCACGAAAAGTTCTTGTATTTTAAGATAAAATCTTACTCTATTAAGGAAAAAACTTCCAGCTCGCTGAAATCTGTTCATTTGCTGAAAACCATGAAAACCACGAAAAGTTCTTGTATTTGAAGATAAAATCTTTTTGCTTTGAAGAAGAAAGATCTAGCTGACTGAAATAAGTTCATGAGATGAAAACCAACAAAAATTGACAAGAACCACGAAAAGTTCTTGTATTTTAAGATAAAATCTTACTGTATTAAGGAAAAAACTTCCAGCTCGCTGAAATATGTTCATTTGCTGAAAACCATCAAAACCACGAAAAGTTCTTGTATTTGAAGATAAAATCTTTTTGCTTTGAAGAAGAAAGATCTAGCTGACTGAAATAAGTTCATTAGATGAAAACCAACAAAAATTGACAAGAACCACGAAAAGTTCTTGTATTTTAAGATAAAATCTTACTCGATTCAGGAAAAAACTTCCAGCTCGCTGAAATATGTTCATTTGCTGAAAACCATCAAAACCACGAAAAGTTCTTGTATTTGAAGATAAAATCTTTTTGCTTTGAAGAAGAAAGATCTAGCTGACTGAAATAAGTTCATTAGATGAAAACCAACAAAAATTGACAAGAACCACGAAAAGTTCTTGTATTTTAAGATAAAATCTTACTCTATTAAGGAAAAAACTTCCAGCTCGCTGAAATATGTTCATTTGCTGAAAACCATCAAAACCACGAAAAGTTCTTGTATTTGAAGATAAAATCTTATTGCTTTGAAGAAGAAAGATCTAGCTGACTGAAATAAGTTCATTAGATGAAAACCAACAAAAATTGACAAGAGCCACGAAAAGTTCTTGTATTTTAAGATAAAATCTTACGCTATTAAGGAAAAAACTTCCAGCTCGCTGAAATCTGTTCATTTGCTGAAAACCATGAAAACCACGAAAAGTTCTTGTATTTGAAGATAAAATCTTTTTGCTTTGAAGAAGAAAGATCTAGCTGACTGAAATAAGTTCATGAGATGAAAACCAACAAAAATTGACAAGAACCACGAAAAGTTCTTGTATTTTAAGATAAAATCTTACTGTATTAAGGAAAAAACTTCCAGCTCGCTGAAATATGTTCATTTGCTGAAAACCATCAAAACCACGAAAAGTTCTTGTATTTGAAGATAAAATCTTTTTGCTTTGAAGAAGAAAGATCTAGCTGACTGAAATAAGTTCATTAGATGAAAACCAACAAAAATTGACAAGAACCACGAAAAGTTCTTGTATTTTAAGATAAAATCTTACTCTATTAAGGAAAAAACTTCCAGCTCGCTGAAATATGTTCATTTGCTGAAAACCATCAAAACCACGAAAAGTTCTTGTATTTGAAGATAAAATCTTTTTGCTTTGAAGAAGAAAGATCCAGCTGACTGAAATAAGTTCATCAGATGAAAACCAACAAAAATTGAAAAAACCACGAAAAGTTCTTGTATTTTAAGATAAAATCTTACGCTATTAAAGAAAAAACTTCCAGCTCGCTGAAATCTGTTCATTTGCTGAAAACCATCAAAACCACGAAAAGTTCTTGTATTTGAAGATAAAATCTTTTTGCTTTGAAGAAGAAAGATCTAGCTGACTGAAATAAGTTCATTAGATGAAAACCAACAAAAATTGACAAGAACCACGAAAAGTTCTTGTATTTTAAGATAAAATCTTACTCGATTCAGGAAAAAACTTCCAGCTCGCTGAAATATGTTCATTTGCTGAAAACCATCAAAACCACGAAAAGTTCTTGTATTTGAAGATAAAATCTTTTTGCTTTGAAGAAGAAAGATCTAGCTGACTGAAATAAGTTCATTAGATGAAAACCAACAAAAATTGACAAGAACCACGAAAAGTTCTTGTATTTTAAGATAAAATCTTACGCTATTAAAGAAAAAACTCCCAGCTCGCTGAAATATGTTCATTTGCTGAAAACCAACAAAACCACGAAAAGTTCTTGTATTTGAAGATAAAATCTTTTTTCTTTGAAGAAGAAAGATCTAGCTGACTGAAATAAGTTCATTAGATGAAAACCAACAAAAATTGACAAGAACCACGAAAAGTTCTTGTATTTTAAGATAAAATCTTACTCTATTAAGGAAAAAACTTGCAGCTCGCTGAAATATGTTCATTTGCTGAAAACCATCAAAACCACGAAAAGTTCTTGTATTTGAAGATAAAATCTTTTTGCTTTGAAGAAGAAAGATCTAGCTGACTGAAATAAGTTCATTAGATGAAAACCAACAAAAATTGACAAGAACCACGAAAAGTTCTTGTATTTTAAGATAAAATCTTACGCTATTAAAGAAAAAACTCCCAGATCGCTGAAATATGTTCATTTGCTGAAAACCAACAAAACCACGAAAAGTTCTTGTATTTGAAGATAAAATCTTTTTTCTTTGAAGAAGAAAGATCTAGCTGACTGAAATAAGTTCATTAGATGAAAACCAACAAAAATTGACAAGAGCCACGAAAAGTTCTTGTATTTTAAGATAAAATCTTACTCTATTAAGGAAAAAACTTCCAGCTCGCTGAAATCTGTTCATTTGCTGAAAACCATGAAAACCACGAAAAGTTCTTGTATTTGAAGATAAAATCTTTTTGCTTTGAAGAAGAAAGATCTAGCTGACTGAAATAAGTTCATGAGATGAAAACCAACAAAAATTGACAAGAACCACGAAAAGTTCTTGTATTTTAAGATAAAATCTTACTGTATTAAGGAAAAAACTTCCAGCTCGCTGGAATATGTTCATTTGCTGAAAACCATCAAAACCTCGAAAAGTTCTTGTATTTGAAGATAAAATCTTTTTGCTTTGAAGAAGAAAGATCTAGCTGACTGAAATAAGTTCATGAGATGAAAACCAACAAAAATTGACAAGAACCATGAAAAGTTCTTGTATTTTAAGATAAAATCTTACTCTATTAAGGAAAAAACTTGCAGCTCGCTGAAATATGTTCATTTGCTGAAAAACAACAAAACCGCGAAAAGTTCTTGTATTTGAAGATAAAATCTTTTTGCTTTGAAGAAGAAAGATCTAGCTGACTGAAATAAGTTCATTAGATGAAAACCAACAAAAATTGACAAGAACCACGAAAAGTTCTTGTATTTTAAGATAAAATCTTACTCTATTCAGGAAAAAACTTCCAGCTCGCTGAAATATGTTCATTTGCTGAAAACCATCAAAACCACGAAAAGTTCTTGTATTTGAAGATAAAATCTTTTTGCTTTGAAGAAGAAAGATCTAGCTGACTGAAATAAGTTCATTAGATGAAAACCAACAAAAATTGACAAGAACCACGAAAAGTTCTTGTATTTTAAGATAAAATCTTAGGCTATTAAAGAAAAAACTTCCACCTCGCTGAAATCTGTTCATTTGCTGAAAACCATCAAAACCACGAAAAGTTCTTGTATTTGAAGATAAAATCTTTTTGCTTTGAAGAAGAAAGATCTAGCTGACTGAAATAAGTTCATTAGATGAAAACCAACAAAAATTGACAAGAACCACGAAAAGTTCTTGTATTTTAAGATAAAATCTTACTCTATTAAGGAAAAAACTTCCAGCTCGCTGAAATCTGTTCATTTGCTGAAAACCAACAAAACCACCAAAAGTTCTTGTATTTGAAGATAAAATCTTTTTGCTTTGAAGAAGAAAGATCCAGCTGACTGAAATAAGTTCATGAGATGAAAACCAACAAAAATTGACAAGAACCACGAAAAGTTCTTGTATTTTAAGATAAAATCTTACGCTATTAAAGAAAAAACTCCCAGCTCGCTGAAATATGTTCATTTGCTGAAAACCAACAAAACCACGAAAAGTTCTTGTATTTGAAGATAAAATCTTTTTTCTTTGAAGAAGAAAGATCTAGCTGACTGAAATAAGTTCATTAGATGAAAACCAACAAAAATTGACAAGAGCCACGAAAAGTTCTTGTATTTTAAGATAAAATCTTACTCTATTAAGGAAAAAACTTCCAGCTCGCTGAAATCTGTTCATTTGCTGAAAACCATGAAAACCACGAAAAGTTCTTGTATTTGAAGATAAAATCTTTTTGCTTTGAAGAAGAAAGATCTAGCTGACTGAAATAAGTTCATGAGATGAAAACCAACAAAAATTGACAAGAACCACGAAAAGTTCTTGTATTTTAAGATAAAATCTTACTGTATTAAGGAAAAAACTTCCAGCTCGCTGGAATATGTTCATTTGCTGAAAACCATCAAAACCTCGAAAAGTTCTTGTATTTGAAGATAAAATCTTTTTGCTTTGAAGAAGAAAGATCTAGCTGACTGAAATAAGTTCATTAGATGAAAACCAACAAAAATTGACAAGAGCCACGAAAAGTTCTTGTATTTTAAGATAAAATCTTACTCTATTAAGGAAAAAACTTCCAGCTCGCTGAAATCTGTTCATTTGCTGAAAACCATGAAAACCACGAAAAGTTCTTGTATTTGAAGATAAAATCTTTTTGCTTTGAAGAAGAAAGATCTAGCTGACTGAAATAAGTTCATGAGATGAAAACCAACAAAAATTGACAAGAACCACGAAAAGTTCTTGTATTTTAAGATAAAATCTTACTGTATTAAGGAAAAAACTTCCAGCTCGCTGGAATATGTTCATTTGCTGAAAACCATCAAAACCTCGAAAAGTTCTTGTATTTGAAGATAAAATCTTTTTGCTTTGAAGAAGAAAGATCTAGCTGACTGAAATAAGTTCATGAGATGAAAACCAACAAAAATTGACAAGAACCATGAAAAGTTCTTGTATTTTAAGATAAAATCTTACTCTATTAAGGAAAAAACTTGCAGCTCGCTGAAATATGTTCATTTGCTGAAAACCATCAAAACCACGAAAAGTTCTTGAATTTGAAGATAAAATCTTTTTGCTTTGAAGAAGAAAGATCTAGCTGACTGAAATAAGTTCATTAGATGAAAACCAACAAAAATTGACAAGAACCACGAAAAGTTCTTGTATTTTAAGATAAAATCTTACTCTATTCAGGAAAAAACTTCCAGCTCGCTGAAATATGTTCATTTGCTGAAAACCATCAAAACCACGAAAAGTTCTTGTATTTGAAGATAAAATCTTTTTGCTTTGAAGAAGAAAGATCTAGCTGACTGAAATAAGTTCATTAGATGAAAACCAACAAAAATTGACAAGAACCACGAAAAGTTCTTGTATTTTAAGATAAAATCTTAGGCTATTAAAGAAAAAACTTCCACCTCGCTGAAATCTGTTCATTTGCTGAAAACCATCAAAACCACGAAAAGTTCTTGTATTTGAAGATAAAATCTTTTTGCTTTGAAGAAGAAAGATCTAGCTGACTGAAATAAGTTCATTAGATGAAAACCAACAAAAATTGACAAGAACCACGAAAAGTTCTTGTATTTTAAGATAAAATCTTACTCTATTAAGGAAAAAACTTCCAGCACGCTGAAATCTGTTCATTTGCTGAAAACCAACAAAACCACCAAAAGTTCTTGTATTTGAAGATAAAATCTTTTTGCTTTGAAGAAGAAAGATCCAGCTGACTGAAATAAGTTCATGAGATGAAAACCAACAAAAATTGACAAGAACCACGAAAAGTTCTTGTATTTTAAGATAAAATCTTACGCTATTAAAGAAAAAACTCCCAGCTCGCTGAAATATGTTCATTTGCTGAAAACCAACAAAACCACGAAAAGTTCTTGTATTTGAAGATAAAATCTTTTTTCTTTGAAGAAGAAAGATCTAGCTGACTGAAATAAGTTCATTAGATGAAAACCAACAAAAATTGACAAGAGCCACGAAAAGTTCTTGTATTTTAAGATAAAATCTTACTCTATTAAGGAAAAAACTTCCAGCTCGCTGAAATCTGTTCATTTGCTGAAAACCATGAAAACCACGAAAAGTTCTTGTATTTGAAGATAAAATCTTTTTGCTTTGAAGAAGAAAGATCTCGCTGACTGAAATAAGTTCATGAGATGAAAACCAACAAAAATTGACAAGAACCACGAAAAGTTCTTGTATTTTAAGATAAAATCTTACTGTATTAAGGAAAAAACTTCCAGCTCGCTGGAATATGTTCATTTGCTGAAAACCATCAAAACCTCGAAAAGTTCTTGTATTTGAAGATAAAATCTTTTTGCTTTGAAGAAGAAAGATCTAGCTGACTGAAATAAGTTCATGAGATGAAAACCAACAAAAATTGACAAGAACCATGAAAAGTTCTTGTATTTTAAGATAAAATCTTACTCTATTAAGGAAAAAACTTGCAGCTCGCTGAAATATGTTCATTTGCTGAAAACCATCAAAACCACGAAAAGTTCTTGAATTTGAAGATAAAATCTTTTTGCTTTGAAGAAGAAAGATCTAGCTGACTGAAATAAGTTCATTAGATGAAAACCAACAAAAATTGACAAGAACCACGAAAAGTTCTTGTATTTTAAGATAAAATCTTACTCTATTCAGGAAAAAACTTCCAGCTCGCTGAAATATGTTCATTTGCTGAAAACCATCAAAACCACGAAAAGTTCTTGTATTTGAAGATAAAATCTTTTTGCTTTGAAGAAGAAAGATCTAGCTGACTGAAATAAGTTCATTAGATGAAAACCAACAAAAATTGACAAGAACCACGAAAAGTTCTTGTATTTTAAGATAAAATCTTAGGCTATTAAAGAAAAAACTTCCACCTCGCTGAAATCTGTTCATTTGCTGAAAACCATCAAAACCACGAAAAGTTCTTGTATTTGAAGATAAAATCTTTTTGCTTTGAAGAAGAAAGATCTAGCTGACTGAAATAAGTTCATTAGATGAAAACCAACAAAAATTGACAAGAACCACGAAAAGTTCTTGTATTTTAAGATAAAATCTTACTCTATTAAGGAAAAAACTTCCAGCTCGCTGAAATCTGTTCATTTGCTGAAAACCAACAAAACCACCAAAAGTTCTTGTATTTGAAGATAAAATCTTTTTGCTTTGAAGAAGAAAGATCCAGCTGACTGAAATAAGTTCATGAGATGAAAACCAACAAAAATTGACAAGAACCACGAAAAGTTCTTGTATTTTAAGATAAAATCTTACGCTATTAAAGAAAAAACTCCCAGCTCGCTGAAATATGTTCATTTGCTGAAAACCAACAAAACCACGAAAAGTTCTTGTATTTGAAGATAAAATCTTTTTTCTTTGAAGAAGAAAGATCTAGCTGACTGAAATAAGTTCATTAGATGAAAACCAACAAAAATTGACAAGAACCACGAAAAGTTCTTGCATTTTAAGATAAAATCTTACTCTATTAAGGAAAAAACTTCCAGCTCGCTGAAATATGTTCATTTGCTGAAAACCATCAAAACCACGAAAAGTTCTTGTATTTGAAGATAAAATCTTTTTGCTTTGAAGAAGAAAGATCTTGCTGACTGAAATAAGTTCATTAGATGAAAACCAACAAAAATTGACAAGAACCACGAAAAGTTCTTGTATTTTAAGATAAAATCTTACTCTATTTAAGAAAAAACTCCCAGCTCGCTGAAATATGTTCATTTGCTGAAAAACAACAAAACCGCGAAAAGTTCTTGTATTTGAAGATAAAATCTTTTTGCTTTGAAGAAGAAAGATCTAGCTGACTGAAATAAGTTCATGAGATGAAAACCAACAAAAATTGACAAGAACCATGAAAAGTTCTTGTATTTTAAGATAAAATCTTACTCTATTAAGGAAAAAACTTGCAGCTCGCTGAAATATGTTCATTTGCTGAAAAACAACAAAACCGCGAAAAGTTCTTGTATTTGAAGATAAAATCTTTTTGCTTTGAAGAAGAAAGATCTAGCTGACTGAAATAAGTTCATTAGATGAAAACCAACAAAAATTGACAAGAACCACGAAAAGTTCTTGTATTTTAAGATAAAATCTTACTCTATTCAGGAAAAAACTTCCAGCTCGCTGAAATATGTTCATTTGCTGAAAACCATCAAAACCACGAAAAGTTCTTGTATTTGAAGATAAAATCTTTTTGCTTTGAAGAAGAAAGATCTAGCTGACTGAAATAAGTTCATTAGATGAAAACCAACAAAAATTGACAAGAACCACGAAAAGTTCTTGTATTTTAAGATAAAATCTTACTCTATTAAGGAAAAAACTTCCAGCTCGCTGAAATCTGTTCATTTGCTGAAAACCAACAAAACCACCAAAAGTTCTTGTATTTGAAGATAAAATCTTTTTGCTTTGAAGAAGAAAGATCCAGCTGACTGAAATAAGTTCATGAGATGAAAACCAACAAAAATTGACAAGAACCACGAAAAGTTCTTGTATTTTAAGATAAAATCTTACGCTATTAAAGAAAAAACTCCCAGCTCGCTGAAATATGTTCATTTGCTGAAAACCAACAAAACCACGAAAAGTTCTTGTATTTGAAGATAAAATCTTTTTTCTTTGAAGAAGAAAGATCTAGCTGACTGAAATAAGTTCATTAGATGAAAACCAACAAAAATTGACAAGAGCCACGAAAAGTTCTTGTATTTTAAGATAAAATCTTACTCTATTAAGGAAAAAACTTCCAGCTCGCTGAAATCTGTTCATTTGCTGAAAACCATGAAAACCACGAAAAGTTCTTGTATTTGAAGATAAAATCTTTTTGCTTTGAAGAAGAAAGATCTAGCTGACTGAAATAAGTTCATGAGATGAAAACCAACAAAAATTGACAAGAACCACGAAAAGTTCTTGTATTTTAAGATAAAATCTTACTGTATTAAGGAAAAAACTTCCAGCTCGCTGGAATATGTTCATTTGCTGAAAACCATCAAAACCTCGAAAAGTTCTTGTATTTGAAGATAAAATCTTTTTGCTTTGAAGAAGAAAGATCTAGCTGACTGAAATAAGTTCATTAGATGAAAACCAACAAAAATTGACAAGAGCCACGAAAAGTTCTTGTATTTTAAGATAAAATCTTACTCTATTAAGGAAAAAACTTCCAGCTCGCTGAAATCTGTTCATTTGCTGAAAACCATGAAAACCACGAAAAGTTCTTGTATTTGAAGATAAAATCTTTTTGCTTTGAAGAAGAAAGATCTAGCTGACTGAAATAAGTTCATGAGATGAAAACCAACAAAAATTGACAAGAACCACGAAAAGTTCTTGTATTTTAAGATAAAATCTTACTGTATTAAGGAAAAAACTTCCAGCTCGCTGGAATATGTTCATTTGCTGAAAACCATCAAAACCTCGAAAAGTTCTTGTATTTGAAGATAAAATCTTTTTGCTTTGAAGAAGAAAGATCTAGCTGACTGAAATAAGTTCATGAGATGAAAACCAACAAAAATTGACAAGAACCATGAAAAGTTCTTGTATTTTAAGATAAAATCTTACTCTATTAAGGAAAAAACTTGCAGCTCGCTGAAATATGTTCATTTGCTGAAAACCATCAAAACCACGAAAAGTTCTTGAATTTGAAGATAAAATCTTTTTGCTTTGAAGAAGAAAGATCTAGCTGACTGAAATAAGTTCATTAGATGAAAACCAACAAAAATTGACAAGAACCACGAAAAGTTCTTGTATTTTAAGATAAAATCTTACTCTATTCAGGAAAAAACTTCCAGCTCGCTGAAATATGTTCATTTGCTGAAAACCATCAAAACCACGAAAAGTTCTTGTATTTGAAGATAAAATCTTTTTGCTTTGAAGAAGAAAGATCTAGCTGACTGAAATAAGTTCATTAGATGAAAACCAACAAAAATTGACAAGAACCACGAAAAGTTCTTGTATTTTAAGATAAAATCTTAGGCTATTAAAGAAAAAACTTCCACCTCGCTGAAATCTGTTCATTTGCTGAAAACCATCAAAACCACGAAAAGTTCTTGTATTTGAAGATAAAATCTTTTTGCTTTGAAGAAGAAAGATCTAGCTGACTGAAATAAGTTCATTAGATGAAAACCAACAAAAATTGACAAGAACCACGAAAAGTTCTTGTATTTTAAGATAAAATCTTACTCTATTAAGGAAAAAACTTCCAGCTCGCTGAAATCTGTTCATTTGCTGAAAACCAACAAAACCACCAAAAGTTCTTGTATTTGAAGATAAAATCTTTTTGCTTTGAAGAAGAAAGATCCAGCTGACTGAAATAAGTTCATGAGATGAAAACCAACAAAAATTGACAAGAACCACGAAAAGTTCTTGTATTTTAAGATAAAATCTTACGCTATTAAAGAAAAAACTCCCAGCTCGCTGAAATATGTTCATTTGCTGAAAACCAACAAAACCACGAAAAGTTCTTGTATTTGAAGATAAAATCTTTTTTCTTTGAAGAAGAAAGATCTAGCTGACTGAAATAAGTTCATTAGATGAAAACCAACAAAAATTGACAAGAGCCACGAAAAGTTCTTGTATTTTAAGATAAAATCTTACTCTATTAAGGAAAAAACTTCCAGCTCGCTGAAATCTGTTCATTTGCTGAAAACCATGAAAACCACGAAAAGTTCTTGTATTTGAAGATAAAATCTTTTTGCTTTGAAGAAGAAAGATCTAGCTGACTGAAATAAGTTCATGAGATGAAAACCAACAAAAATTGACAAGAACCACGAAAAGTTCTTGTATTTTAAGATAAAATCTTACTGTATTAAGGAAAAAACTTCCAGCTCGCTGGAATATGTTCATTTGCTGAAAACCATCAAAACCTCGAAAAGTTCTTGTATTTGAAGATAAAATCTTTTTGCTTTGAAGAAGAAAGATCTAGCTGACTGAAATAAGTTCATGAGATGAAAACCAACAAAAATTGACAAGAACCATGAAAAGTTCTTGTATTTTAAGATAAAATCTTACTCTATTAAGGAAAAAACTTGCAGCTCGCTGAAATATGTTCATTTGCTGAAAACCATCAAAACCACGAAAAGTTCTTGAATTTGAAGATAAAATCTTTTTGCTTTGAAGAAGAAAGATCTAGCTGACTGAAATAAGTTCATTAGATGAAAACCAACAAAAATTGACAAGAACCACGAAAAGTTCTTGTATTTTAAGATAAAATCTTACTCTATTCAGGAAAAAACTTCCAGCTCGCTGAAATATGTTCATTTGCTGAAAACCATCAAAACCACGAAAAGTTCTTGTATTTGAAGATAAAATCTTTTTGCTTTGAAGAAGAAAGATCTAGCTGACTGAAATAAGTTCATTAGATGAAAACCAACAAAAATTGACAAGAACCACGAAAAGTTCTTGTATTTTAAGATAAAATCTTACTCTATTAAGGAAAAAACTTCCAGCTCGCTGAAATCTGTTCATTTGCTGAAAACCAACAAAACCACCAAAAGTTCTTGTATTTGAAGATAAAATCTTTTTGCTTTGAAGAAGAAAGATCCAGCTGACTGAAATAAGTTCATGAGATGAAAACCAACAAAAATTGACAAGAACCACGAAAAGTTCTTGTATTTTAAGATAAAATCTTACGCTATTAAAGAAAAAACTCCCAGCTCGCTGAAATATGTTCATTTGCTGAAAACCAACAAAACCACGAAAAGTTCTTGTATTTGAAGATAAAATCTTTTTTCTTTGAAGAAGAAAGATCTAGCTGACTGAAATAAGTTCATTAGATGAAAACCAACAAAAATTGACAAGAGCCACGAAAAGTTCTTGTATTTTAAGATAAAATCTTACTCTATTAAGGAAAAAACTTCCAGCTCGCTGAAATCTGTTCATTTGCTGAAAACCATGAAAACCACGAAAAGTTCTTGTATTTGAAGATAAAATCTTTTTGCTTTGAAGAAGAAAGATCTAGCTGACTGAAATAAGTTCATGAGATGAAAACCAACAAAAATTGACAAGAACCACGAAAAGTTCTTGTATTTTAAGATAAAATCTTACTGTATTAAGGAAAAAACTTCCAGCTCGCTGGAATATGTTCATTTGCTGAAAACCATCAAAACCTCGAAAAGTTCTTGTATTTGAAGATAAAATCTTTTTGCTTTGAAGAAGAAAGATCTAGCTGACTGAAATAAGTTCATGAGATGAAAACCAACAAAAATTGACAAGAACCATGAAAAGTTCTTGTATTTTAAGATAAAATCTTACTCTATTAAGGAAAAAACTTGCAGCTCGCTGAAATATGTTCATTTGCTGAAAACCATCAAAACCACGAAAAGTTCTTGAATTTGAAGATAAAATCTTTTTGCTTTGAAGAAGAAAGATCTAGCTGACTGAAATAAGTTCATTAGATGAAAACCAACAAAAATTGACAAGAACCACGAAAAGTTCTTGTATTTTAAGATAAAATCTTACTCTATTCAGGAAAAAACTTCCAGCTCGCTGAAATATGTTCATTTGCTGAAAACCATCAAAACCACGAAAAGTTCTTGTATTTGAAGATAAAATCTTTTTGCTTTGAAGAAGAAAGATCTAGCTGACTGAAATAAGTTCATTAGATGAAAACCAACAAAAATTGACAAGAACCACGAAAAGTTCTTGTATTTTAAGATAAAATCTTAGGCTATTAAAGAAAAAACTTCCACCTCGCTGAAATCTGTTCATTTGCTGAAAACCATCAAAACCACGAAAAGTTCTTGTATTTGAAGATAAAATCTTTTTGCTTTGAAGAAGAAAGATCTAGCTGACTGAAATAAGTTCATTAGATGAAAACCAACAAAAATTGACAAGAACCACGAAAAGTTCTTGTATTTTAAGATAAAATCTTACTCTATTAAGGAAAAAACTTCCAGCTCGCTGAAATCTGTTCATTTGCTGAAAACCAACAAAACCACCAAAAGTTCTTGTATTTGAAGATAAAATCTTTTTGCTTTGAAGAAGAAAGATCCAGCTGACTGAAATAAGTTCATGAGATGAAAACCAACAAAAATTGACAAGAACCACGAAAAGTTCTTGTATTTTAAGATAAAATCTTACGCTATTAAAGAAAAAACTCCCAGCTCGCTGAAATATGTTCATTTGCTGAAAACCAACAAAACCACGAAAAGTTCTTGTATTTGAAGATAAAATCTTTTTTCTTTGAAGAAGAAAGATCTAGCTGACTGAAATAAGTTCATTAGATGAAAACCAACAAAAATTGACAAGAACCACGAAAAGTTCTTGCATTTTAAGATAAAATCTTACTCTATTAAGGAAAAAACTTCCAGCTCGCTGAAATATGTTCATTTGCTGAAAACCATCAAAACCACGAAAAGTTCTTGTATTTGAAGATAAAATCTTTTTGCTTTGAAGAAGAAAGATCTTGCTGACTGAAATAAGTTCATTAGATGAAAACCAACAAAAATTGACAAGAACCACGAAAAGTTGTTGTATTTTAAGATAAAATCTTACTCTATTAAAGAAAAAACTCCCAGCTCGCTGAAATATGTTCATTTGCTGAAAAACAACAAAACCGCGAAAAGTTCTTGTATTTGAAGATAAAATCTTTTTGCTTTGAAGAAGAAAGATCTAGCTGACTGAAATAAGTTCATTAGATGAAAACCAACAAAAATTGACAAGAACCACGAAAAGTTCTTGTATTTTAAGATAAAATCTTACGCTATTAAAGAAAAAACTCCCAGCTCGCTGAAATATGTTCATTTGCTGAAAACCAACAAAACCACGAAAAGTTCTTGTATTTGAAGATAAAATCTTTTTCCTTTGAAGAAGAAAGATCTAGCTGACTGAAATAAGTTCATTAGATGAAAACCAACAAAAATTGACAAGAACCACGAAAAGTTCTTGTATTTTAAGATAAAATCTTACTCTATTAAAGAAAAAACTCCCAGCTCGCTGAAATATGTTCATTTGCTGAAAAACAACAAAACCGCAAAAAGTTCTTGTATTTGAAGATAAAATCTTTTTGCTTTGAAGAAGAAAGATCTAGCTGACTGAAATAAGTTCATTAGATGAAAACCAACAAAAATTGACAAGAACCACGAAAAGTTCTTGTATTTTAAGATAAAATCTTACGCTATTAAAGAAAAAACTCCCAGCTCGCTGAAATATGTTCATTTGCTGAAAACCAACAAAACCACGAAAAGTTCTTGTATTTGAAGATAAAATCTTTTTCCTTTGAAGAAGAAAGATCTAGCTGACTGAAATAAGTTCATTAGATGAAAACCAACAAAAATTGACAAGAACCACGAAAAGTTCTTGTATTTTAAGATAAAATCTTACTCTATTAAGGAAAAAACTTCCAGCTCGCTGAAATATGTTCATTTGCTGAAAACCATCAAAACCACGAAAAGTTCTTGAATTTGAAGATAAAATCTTTTTGCTTTGAAGAAGAAAGATCTAGCTGACTGAAATAAGTTCATTAGATGAAAACCAACAAAAATTGACAAGAACCACGAAAAGTTCTTGTATTTTAAGATAAAATCTTACTCTATTAAGGAAAAAACTTCCAGCTCGCTGAAATATGTTCATTTGCTGAAAACCATCAAAACCACGAAAAGTTCTTGTATTTGAAGATAAAATCTTTTTGCTTTGAAGAAGAAAGATCTAGCTGACTGAAATAAGTTCATTAGATGAAAACCAACAAAAATTGACAAGAACCACGAAAAGTTCTTGTATTTTAAGATAAAATCTTACGCTATTAAAGAAAAAACTCCCAGATCGCTGAAATATGTTCATTTGCTGAAAACCAACAAAACCACGAAAAGTTCTTGTATTTGAAGATAAAATCTTTTTTCTTTGAAGAAGAAAGATCTAGCTGACTGAAATAAGTTCATTAGATGAAAACCAACAAAAATTGACAAGAGCCACGAAAAGTTCTTGTATTTTAAGATAAAATCTTACTCTATTCAGGAAAAAACTTCCAGCTCGCTGAAATCTGTTCATTTGCTGAAAACCATGAAAACCACGAAAAGTTCTTGTATTTGAAGATAAAATCTTTTTGCTTTGAAGAAGAAAGATCTAGCTGACTGAAATAAGTTCATGAGATGAAAACCAACAAAAATTGACAAGAACCACGAAAAGTTCTTGTATTTTATGATAAAATCTTACTCTATTAAGGAAAAAACTTCCAGCTCGCTGAAATATGTTCATTTGCTGAAAACCATCAAAACCACGAAAAGTTCTTGTATTTGAAGATAAAATATTTTTGCTTTGAAGAAGAAAGATCTAGCTGACTGAAATAAGTTCATTAGATGAAAACCAACAAAAATTGACAAGAACCACGAAAAGTTCTTGTATTTTAAGATAAAATCTTACTCTATTCAGGAAAAAACTTCCAGCTCGCTGAAATCTGTTCATTTGCTGAACACCAACAAAACCACCAAAAGTTCTTGTATTTGAAGATAACATCTTTTTGCTTTGAAGAAGAAAGATCTAGCTGACTGAAATAAGTTCATTAGATGAAAACAAACAAAAATTGACAAGAACCACGAAAAGTTCTTGTATTTTAAGATAAAATCTTAGGCTATTAAAGAAAAAACTTCCAGCTCGCTGAAATCTGTTCATTTGCTGAAAACCATCAAAACCACGAAAAGTTCTTGTATTTGAAGATAAAATCTTTTTGCTTTGAAGAAGAAAGATCTAGCTGACTGAAATAAGTTCATTAGATGAAAACCAACAAAAATTGACAAGAACCACGAAAAGTTCTTGTATTTTAAGATAAAATCTTACTCTATTCAGGAAAAAACTTCCAGCTCGCTGAAATATGTTCATTTGCTGAAAACCATCAAAACCACGAAAAGTTCTTGTATTTGAAGATAAAATCTTTTTGCTTTGAAGAAGAAAGATCGAGCTGACTGAAATAAGTTCATTAGATGAAAACCAACAAAAATTGACAAGAACCACGAAAAGTTCTTGTATTTTAAGATAAAATCTTACGCTATTAAAGAAAAAACTCCCAGCTCGCTGAAATATGTTCATTTGCTGAAAACCATCAAAACCACGAAAAGTTCTTGTATTTGAAGATAAAATCTTTTTGCTTTGAAGAAGAAAGATCTAGCTGACTGAAATAAGTTCATTAGATGAAAACCAACAAAAATTGACAAGAACCACGAAAAGTTCTTGTATTTTAAGATAAAATCTTACTCTATTAAGGAAAAAACTTGCAGCTCGCTGAAATATGTTCATTTGCTGAAAACCATCAAAACCACGAAAAGTTCTTGAATTTGAAGATAAAATCTTTTTGCTTTGAAGAAGAAAGATCTAGCTGACTGAAATAAGTTCATGAGATGAAAACCAACAAAAATTGACAAGAACCACGAAAAGTTCTTATATTTTAAGATAAAATCTTACTCTATTAAGGAAAAAACTTCCAGCTCGCTGAAATATGTTCATTTGCTGAAAACCATCAAAACCACGAAAAGTTCTTGTATTTGAAGATAAAATCTTTTTGCTTTGAAGAAGAAAGATCTAGCTGACTGAAATAAGTTCATTAGATGAAAACCAACAAAAATTGACAAGAACCACGAAAAGTTCTTGTATTTTAAGATAAAATCTTAGGCTATTAAAAAAAAACTTCCAGCTCGCTGAAATCTGTTCATTTGCTGAAAACCATCAAAACCACGAAAAGTTCTTGTATTTGAAGATAAAATCTTTTTGCTTTGAAGAAGAAAGATCTAGCTGACTGAAATAAGTTCATTAGATGAAAACCAACAAAAATTGACAAGAACCACGAAAAGTTCTTGTATTTTAAGATAAAATCTTACTCTATTAAGGAAAAAACTTCCAGCTCGCTGAAATCTGTTGATTTGCTGAAAACCAACAAAACCACCAAAAGTTCTTGTATTTGAAGATAAAATCTTTTTGCTTTGAAGAAGAAAGATCCAGCTGACTGAAATAAGTTCATTAGATGAAAACCAACAAAAATTGACAAGAACCACGAAAAGTTCTTGTATTTTAAGATAAAATCTTACGCTATTAAAGAAAAAACTCCCAGCTCGCTGAAATATGTTCATTTGCTGAAAACCAACAAAACCACGAAAAGTTCTTGTATTTGAAGATAAAATCTTTTTTCTTTGAAGAAGAAAGATCTAGCTGACTGAAATAAGTTCATTAGATGAAAACCAACAAAAATTGACAAGAACCACGAAAAGTTCTTGTATTTTAAGATAAAATCTTACTCTATTAAGGAAAAAACTTCCAGCTCGCTGAAATATGTTCATTTGCTGAAAACCATCAAAACCACGAAAAGTTCTTGTATTTGAAGATAAAATCTTTTTGCTTTGAAGAAGAAAGATCTAGCTGACTGAAATAAGTTCATTAGATGAAAACAAACAAAAATTGACAAGAACCACGAAAAGTTCTTGTATTTTAAGATAAAATCTTAGGCTATTAAAGAAAAAACTTCCAGCTCGCTGAAATCTGTTCATTTGCTGAAAACCATCAAAACCACGAAAAGTTCTTGTATTTGAAGATAAAATCTTTTTGCTTTGAAGAAGAAAGATCTTGCTGACTGAAATAAGTTCATTAGATGAAAACCAACAAAAATTGACAAGAACCACGAAAAGTTCTTGTATTTTAAGATAAAATCTTACTCTATTCAGGAAAAAACTTCCAGCTCGCTGAAATATGTTCATTTGCTGAAAACCATCAAAACCACGAAAAGTTCTTGTATTTGAAGATAAAATCTTTTTGCTTTGAAGAAGAAAGATCTAGCTGACTGAAATAAGTTCATTAGATGAAAACCAACAAAAATTGACAAGAACCACGAAAAGTTCTTGTATTTTAAGATAAAATCTTACTCTATTAAGGAAAAAACTTCCAGCTCGCTGAAATATGTTCATTTGCTGAAAACCATCAAAACCACGAAAAGTTCTTGTATTTGAAGATAAAATCTTTTTGCTTTGAAGAAGAAAGATCTAGCTGACTGAAATAAGTTCATTAGATGAAAACCAACAAAAATTGACAAGAACCACGAAAAGTTCTTGTATTTTAAGATAAAATCTTACTCTATTAAGGAAAAAACTTGCAGCTCGCTGAAATATGTTCATTTGCTGAAAACCATCAAAACCACGAAAAGTTCTTGAATTTGAAGATAAAATCTTTTTGCTTTGAAGAAGAAAGATCTAGCTGACTGAAATAAGTTCATGAGATGAAAACCAACAAAAATTGACAAGAACCACGAAAAGTTCTTGTATTTTAAGATAAAATCTTACTCTATTAAGGAAAAAACTTCCAGCTCTCTGAAATATGTTCATTTGCTGAAAACCATCAAAACCACGAAAAGTTCTTGTATTTGAAGATAAAATCTTTTTGCTTTGAAGAAGAAAGATCTAGCTGACTGAAATAAGTTCATTAGATGAAAACCAACAAAAATTGACAAGAACCACGAAAAGTTCTTGTATTTTAAGATAAAATCTTACTCTATTAAGGAAAAAACTTCCAGCTCGCTGAAATATGTTCATTTGCTGAAAACCATCAAAACCACGAAAAGTTCTTGTATTTGAAGATAAAATCTTTTTGCTTTGAAGAAGAAAGATCTAGCTGACTGAAATAAGTTCATTAGATGAAAACCAACAAAAATTGACAAGAACCACGAAAAGTTCTTGTATTTTAAGATAAAATCTTAGGCTATTAAAGAAAAAACTTCCAGCTCGCTGAAATCTGTTCATTTGCTGAAAACCATCAAAACCACGAAAAGTTCTTGTATTTGAAGATAAAATCTTTTTGCTTTGAAGAAGAAAGATCTAGCTGACTGAAATAAGTTCATTAGATGAAAACCAACAAAAATTGACAAGAACCACGAAAAGTTCTTGTATTTTAAGATAAAATCTTACGCTATTAAAGAAAAAACTCCCAGCTCGCTGAAATATGTTCATTTGCTGAAAACCAACAAAACCACGAAAAGTTCTTGTATTTGAAGATAAAATCTTTTTTCTTTGAAGAAGAAAGATCTAGCTGACTGAAATAAGTTCATTAGATGAAAACCAACAAAAATTGACAAGAACCACGAAAAGTTCTTGTATTTTAAGATAAAATCTTACTCTATTAAGGAAAAAACTTCCAGCTCGCTGAAATATGTTCATTTGCTGAAAACCATCAAAACCACGAAAAGTTCTTGTGTTTGAAGATAAAATCTTTTTGCTTTGAAGAAGAAAGATCTTGCTGACTGAAATAAGTTCATTCGATGAAAACCAACAAAAATTGACAAGAACCACGAAAAGTTCTTGTATTTTAAGATAAAATCTTACTCTATTAAGGAAAAAACTTCCAGCTCGCTGAAATCTGTTGATTTGCTGAAAACCAACAAAACCACCAAAAGTTCTTGTATTTGAAGATAAAATCTTTTTGCTTTGAAGAAGAAAGATCCAGCTGACTGAAATAAGTTCATTAGATGAAAACCAACAAAAATTGACAAGAACCACGAAAAGTTCTTGTATTTTAAGATAAAATCTTACGCTATTAAAGAAAAAACTCCCAGCTCGCTGAAATATGTTCATTTGCTGAAAACCAACAAAACCACGAAAAGTTCTTGTATTTGAAGATAAAATCTTTTTTCTTTGAAGAAGAAAGATCTCGCTGACTGAAATAAGTTCATTAGATGAAAACCAACAAAAATTGACAAGAACCACGAAAAGTTCTTGTATTTTAAGATAAAATCTTACTCTATTAAGGAAAAAACTTCCAGCTCGCTGAAATATGTTCATTTGCTGAAAACCATCAAAACCACGAAAAGTTCTTGTATTTGAAGATAAAATCTTTTTGCTTTGAAGAAGAAAGATCTTGCTGACTGAAATAAGTTCATTAGATGAAAACCAACAAAAATTGACAAGAACCACGAAAAGTTCTTGTATTTTAAGATAAAATCTTACTCTGTTAAAGAAAAAACTCCCAGCTCGCTGAAATATGTTCATTTGCTGAAAAACAACAAAACCGCGAAAAGCTCTTGTATTTGAAGATAAAATCTTTTTGCTTTGAAGAAGAAAGATCCAGCTGACTGAAATAAGTTCATTAGATGAAAACCAACAAAAATTGACAAGAACCACGAAAAGTTCTTGTATTTTAAGATAAAATCTTACGCTATTAAAGAAAAAACTCCCAGCTCGCTGAAATATGTTCATTTGCTGAAAACCAACAAAACCACGAAAAGTTCTTGTATTTGAAGATAAAATCTTTTTGCTTTGAAGAAGAAAGATCTAGCTGACTGAAATAAGTTCATTAGATGAAAACCAACAAAAATTGACAAGAACCACGAAAAGTTCTTGTATTTTAAGATAAAATCTTACGCTATTAAAGAAAAAACTCCCAGCTCGCTGAAATATGTTCATTTGCTGAAAACCAACAAAACCACGAAAAGTTCTTGTATTTGAAGATAAAATCTTTTTTCTTTGAAGAAGAAAGATCTAGCTGACTGAAATAAGTTCATTAGATGAAAACCAACAAAAATTGACAAGAACCACGAAAAGTTCTTGTATTTTAAGATAAAATCTTACTCTATTAAGGAAAAAACTTCCAGCTCGCTGAAATATGTTCATTTGCTGAAAACCATCAAAACCACGAAAAGTTCTTGTGTTTGAAGATAAAATCTTTTTGCTTTGAAGAAGAAAGATCTTGCTGACTGAAATAAGTTCATTCGATGAAAACCAACAAAAATTGACAAGAACCACGAAAAGTTCTTGTATTTTAAGATAAAATCTTACTCTATTAAGGAAAAAACTTCCAGCTCGCTGAAATCTGTTGATTTGCTGAAAACCAACAAAACCACCAAAAGTTCTTGTATTTGAAGATAAAATCTTTTTGCTTTGAAGAAGAAAGATCCAGCTGACTGAAATAAGTTCATTAGATGAAAACCAACAAAAATTGACAAGAACCACGAAAAGTTCTTGTATTTTAAGATAAAATCTTACGCTATTAAAGAAAAAACTCCCAGCTCGCTGAAATATGTTCATTTGCTGAAAACCAACAAAACCACGAAAAGTTCTTGTATTTGAAGATAAAATCTTTTTTCTTTGAAGAAGAAAGATCTCGCTGACTGAAATAAGTTCATTAGATGAAAACCAACAAAAATTGACAAGAACCACGAAAAGTTCTTGTATTTTAAGATAAAATCTTACTCTATTAAGGAAAAAACTTCCAGCTCGCTGAAATATGTTCATTTGCTGAAAACCATCAAAACCACGAAAAGTTCTTGTATTTGAAGATAAAATCTTTTTGCTTTGAAGAAGAAAGATCTTGCTGACTGAAATAAGTTCATTAGATGAAAACCAACAAAAATTGACAAGAACCACGAAAAGTTCTTGTATTTTAAGATAAAATCTTACTCTGTTAAAGAAAAAACTCCCAGCTCGCTGAAATATGTTCATTTGCTGAAAAACAACAAAACCGCGAAAAGCTCTTGTATTTGAAGATAAAATCTTTTTGCTTTGAAGAAGAAAGATCCAGCTGACTGAAATAAGTTCATTAGATGAAAACCAACAAAAATTGACAAGAACCACGAAAAGTTCTTGTATTTTAAGATAAAATCTTACGCTATTAAAGAAAAAACTCCCAGCTCGCTGAAATATGTTCATTTGCTGAAAACCAACAAAACCACGAAAAGTTCTTGTATTTGAAGATAAAATCTTTTTGCTTTGAAGAAGAAAGATCTAGCTGACTGAAATAAGTTCATTAGATGAAAACCAACAAAAATTGACAAGAACCACGAAAAGTTCTTGTATTTTAAGATAAAATCTTACTCTATTAAGGAAAAAACTTCCAGCTCGCTGAAATATGTTCATTTGCTGAAAACCATCAAAACCACGAAAAGTTCTTGTATTTGAAGATAAAATCTTTTTGCTTTGAAGAAGAAAGATCTAGCTGACTGAAATAAGTTCATGAGATGAAAACCAACAAAAATTGACAAAAACCACGAAAAGTTCTTGTATTTTAAGATAAAATCTTACGCTATTAAAGAAAAAACTCCCAGCTCGCTGAAATATGTTCATTTGCTGAAAACCAACAAAACCACGAAAAGTTCTTGTATTTGAAGATAAAATCTTTTTGCTTTGAAGAAGAAAGATCTAGCTGACTGAAATAAGTTCATTAGATGAAAACCAACAAAAATTGACAAGAACCACGAAAAGTTCTTGTATTTTAAGATAAAATCTTACTCTATTAAGGAAAAAACTTCCAGCTCGCTGAAATATGTTCATTTGCTGAAAACCATCAAAACCACGAAAAGTTCTTGTATTTGAAGATAAAATCTTTTTGCTTTGAAGAAGAAAGATCTAGCTGACTGAAATAAGTTCATTAGATGAAAACCAACAAAAATTGACAAAAACCACGAAAAGTTCTTGTATTTTAAGATAAAATCTTAGGCTATTAAAGAAAAAACTTCCAGCTCGCTGAAATCGGTTCATTTGCTGAAAACCATCAAAACCACGAAAAGTTCTTGTATTTGAAGATAAAATCTTTTTGCTTTGAAGAAGAAAGATCTAGCTGACTGAAATAAGTTCATTAGATGAAAACCAACAAAAATTGACAAGAACCACGAAAAGTTCTTGTATTTTAAGATAAAATCTTACTCGATTCAGGAAAAAACTTCCAGCTCGCTGAAATATGTTCATTTGCTGAAAACCATCAAAACCACGAAAAGTTCTTGTATTTGAAGATAAAATCTTTTTGCTTTGAAGAAGAAAGATCTAGCTGACAGAAATAAGTTCATTAGATGAAAACCAACAAAAATTGACAAGAACCACGAAAAGTTCTTGTATTTTAAGATAAAATCTTACGCTATTAAAGAAAAAACTCCCAGCTCGCTGAAATATGTTCATTTGCTGAAAACCAACAAAACCACGAAAAGTTCTTGTATTTGAAGATAAAATCTTTTTTCTTTGAAGAAGAAAGATCTAGCTGACTGAAATAAGTTCATTAGATGAAAACCAACAAAAATTGACAAGAACCACGAAAAGTTCTTGTATTTTAAGATAAAATCTTACTCTATTAAGGAAAAAACTTGCAGCTCGCTGAAATATGTTCATTTGCTGAAAACCATCAAAACCACGAAAAGTTCTTGAATTTGAAGATAAAATCTTTTTGCTTTGAAGAAGAAAGATCTAGCTGACTGAAATAAGTTCATTAGATGAAAACCAACAAAAATTGACAAGAACCACGAAAAGTTCTTGTATTTTAAGATAAAATCTTACTCTATTAAGGAAAAAACTTCCAGCTCGCTGAAATATGTTCATTTGCTGAAAACCATCAAAACCACGAAAAGTTCTTGTATTTGAAGATAAAATCTTTTTGCTTTGAAGAAGAAAGATCTAGCTGACTGAAATAAGTTCATTAGATGAAAACCAACAAAAATTGACAAGAACCACGAAAAGTTCTTGTATTTTAAGATAAAATTTTACTCTATTAAGGAAAAAACTTCCAGCTCGCTGAAATATGTTCATTTGCTGAAAACCATCAAAACCACGAAAAGTTCTTGTATTTGAAGATAAAATCTTTTTGCTTTGAAGAAGAAAGATCTAGCTGACTGAAATAAGTTCATTAGATGAAAACCAACAAAAATTGACAAGAACCACGAAAAGTTCTTGTATTTTAAGATAAAATCTTACGCTATTAAAGAAAAAACTCCCAGATCGCTGAAATATGTTCATTTGCTGAAAACCAACAAATCCACGAAAAGTTCTTGTATTTGAAGATAAAATCTTTTTTCTTTGAAGAAGAAAGATCTAGCTGACTGAAATAAGTTCATTAGATGAAAACCAACAAAAATTGACAAGAACCACGAAAAGTTCTTGTATTTTAAGATAAAATCTTACTCGATTCAGGAAAAAACTTCCAGCTCGCTGAAATATGTTCATTTGCTGAAAACCATCAAAACCACGAAAAGTTCTTGTATTTGAAGATAAAATCTTTTTGCTTTGAAGAAGAAAGATCTAGCTGACTGAAATAAGTTCATTTGATGAAAACCAACAAAAATTGACATGAACCACGAAAAGTTCTTGTATTTTAAGATAAAATCTTACTCTATTAAGGAAAAAACTTCCAGCTCGCTGAAATCTGTTCATTTGCTGAAAACCATGAAAACCACGAAAAGTTCTTGTATTTGAAGATAAAATCTTTTTGCTTTGAAGAAGAAAGATCTAGCTGACTGAAATAAGTTCATGAGATGAAAACCAACAAAAATTGACAAGAACCACGAAAAGTTCTTGTATTTTATGATAAAATCTTACTCTATTAAGGAAAAAACTTCCAGCTCGCTGAAATATGTTCATTTGCTGAAAACCATCAAAACCACGAAAAGTTCTTGTATTTGAAGATAAAATATTTTTGCTTTGAAGAAGAAAGATCTAGCTGACTGAAATAAGTTCATTAGATGAAAACCAACAAAAATTGACAAGAACCACGAAAAGTTCTTGTATTTTAAGATAAAATCTTACTCTATTAAGGAAAAAACTTCCAGCTCGCTGAAATCTGTTCATTTGCTGAACACCAACAAAACAACCAAAAGTTCTTGTATTTGAAGATAACATCTTTTTGCTTTGAAGAAGAAAGATCTAGCTGACTGAAATAAGTTCATTAGATGAAAACAAACAAAAATTGACAAGAACCACGAAAAGTTCTTGTATTTTAAGATAAAATCTTAGGCTATTAAAGAAAAAACTTCCAGCTCGCTGAAATCTGTTCATTTGCTGAAAACCATCAAAACCACGAAAAGTTCTTGTATTTGAAGATAAAATCTTTTTGCTTTGAAGAAGAAAGATCTAGCTGACTGAAATAAGTTCATTAGATGAAAACCAACAAAAATTGACAAGAACCACGAAAAGTTCTTGTATTTTAAGATAAAATCTTACGCTATTAAAGAAAAAACTCCCAGCTCGCTGAAATATGTTCATTTGCTGAAAACCAACAAAACCACGAAAAGTTCTTGTATTTGAAGATAAAATCTTTTTTCTTTGAAGAAGAAAGATCTAGCTGACTGAAATAAGTTCATTAGATGAAAAGCAACAAAAATTGACAAGAACCACGAAAAGTTCTTGTATTTTAAGATAAAATCTTACTCTATTAAGGAAAAAACTTCCAGCTCGCTGAAATATGTTCATTTGCTGAAAACCATCAAAACCACGAAAAGTTCTTGTATTTGAAGATAAAATCTTTTTGCTTTGAAGAAGAAAGATCTTGCTGACTGAAATAAGTTCATTAGATGAAAACCAACAAAAATTGACAAGAACCACGAAAAGTTCTTGTATTTTAAGATAAAATCTTACTCTATTAAGGAAAAAACTTCCAGCTCGCTGAAATCTGTTGATTTGCTGAAAACCAACAAAACCACCAAAAGTTCTTGTATTTGAAGATAAAATCTTTTTGCTTTGAAGAAGAAAGATCTAGCTGACTGAAATAAGTTCATTAGATGAAAACAAACAAAAATTGACAAGAACCACGAAAAGTTCTTGTATTTTAAGATAAAATCTTAGGCTATTAAAGAAAAAACTTCCAGCTCGCTGAAATCTGTTCATTTGCTGAAAACCATCAAAACCACGAAAAGTTCTTGTATTTGAAGATAAAATCTTTTTGCTTTGAAGAAGAAAGATCTTGCTGACTGAAATAAGTTCATTAGATGAAAACCAACAAAAATTGACAAGAACCACGAAAAGTTCTTGTATTTTAAGATAAAATCTTACTCTATTCAGGAAAAAACTTCCAGCTCGCTGAAATATGTTCATTTGCTGAAAACCATCAAAACCACGAAAAGTTCTTGTATTTGAAGATAAAATCTTTTTGCTTTGAAGAAGAAAGATCTAGCTGACTGAAATAAGTTCATTAGATGAAAACCAACAAAAATTGACAAGAACCACGAAAAGTTCTTGTATTTTAAGATAAAATCTTACGCTATTAAAGAAAAAACTCCCAGCTCGCTGAAATATGTTCATTTGCTGAAAACCATCAAAACCACGAAAAGTTCTTGTATTTGAAGATAAAATCTTTTTGCTTTGAAGAAGAAAGATCTAGCTGACTGAAATAAGTTCATTAGATGAAAACCAACAAAAATTGACAAGAACCACGAAAAGTTCTTGTATTTTAAGATAAAATCTTACTCTATTAAGGAAAAAACTTGCAGCTCGCTGAAATATGTTCATTTGCTGAAAACCATCAAAACCACGAAAAGTTCTTGAATTTGAAGATAAAATCTTTTTGCTTTGAAGAAGAAAGATCTAGCTGACTGAAATAAGTTCATGAGATGAAAACCAACAAAAATTGACAAGAACCACGAAAAGTTCTTGTATTTTAAGATAAAATCTTACTCTATTAAGGAAAAAACTTCCAGCTCTCTGAAATATGTTCATTTGCTGAAAACCATCAAAACCACGAAAAGTTCTTGTATTTGAAGATAAAATCTTTTTGCTTTGAAGAAGAAAGATCTAGCTGACTGAAATAAGTTCATTAGATGAAAACCAACAAAAATTGACAAGAACCACGAAAAGTTCTTGTATTTTAAGATAAAATCTTACTCTATTAAGGAAAAAACTTCCAGCTCGCTGAAATATGTTCATTTGCTGAAAACCATCAAAACCACGAAAAGTTCTTGTATTTGAAGATAAAATCTTTTTGCTTTGAAGAAGAAAGATCTAGCTGACTGAAATAAGTTCATTAGATGAAAACCAACAAAAATTGACAAGAACCACGAAAAGTTCTTGTATTTTAAGATAAAATCTTAGGCTATTAAAGAAAAAACTTCCAGCTCGCTGAAATCTGTTCATTTGCTGAAAACCATCAAAACCACGAAAAGTTCTTGTATTTGAAGATAAAATCTTTTTGCTTTGAAGAAGAAAGATCTAGCTGACTGAAATAAGTTCATTAGATGAAAACCAACAAAAATTGACAAGAACCACGAAAAGTTCTTGTATTTTAAGATAAAATCTTACGCTATTAAAGAAAAAACTCCCAGCTCGCTGAAATATGTTCATTTGCTGAAAACCAACAAAACCACGAAAAGTTCTTGTATTTGAAGATAAAATCTTTTTTCTTTGAAGAAGAAAGATCTAGCTGACTGAAATAAGTTCATTAGATGAAAACCAACAAAAATTGACAAGAACCACGAAAAGTTCTTGTATTTTAAGATAAAATCTTACTCTATTAAGGAAAAAACTTCCAGCTCGCTGAAATATGTTCATTTGCTGAAAACCATCAAAACCACGAAAAGTTCTTGTGTTTGAAGATAAAATCTTTTTGCTTTGAAGAAGAAAGATCTTGCTGACTGAAATAAGTTCATTCGATGAAAACCAACAAAAATTGACAAGAACCACGAAAAGTTCTTGTATTTTAAGATAAAATCTTACTCTATTAAGGAAAAAACTTCCAGCTCGCTGAAATCTGTTGATTTGCTGAAAACCAACAAAACCACCAAAAGTTCTTGTATTTGAAGATAAAATCTTTTTGCTTTGAAGAAGAAAGATCCAGCTGACTGAAATAAGTTCATTAGATGAAAACCAACAAAAATTGACAAGAACCACGAAAAGTTCTTGTATTTTAAGATAAAATCTTACGCTATTAAAGAAAAAACTCCCAGCTCGCTGAAATATGTTCATTTGCTGAAAACCATCAAAACCACGAAAAGTTCTTATATTTGAAGATAAAATCTTTTTGCTTTGAAGAAGAAAGATCTAGCTGACTGAAATAAGTTCATTAGATGAAAACCAACAAAAATTGACAAGAACCACGAAAAGTTCTTGTATTTTAAGATAAAATCTTACTCTGTTAAAGAAAAATCTCCCAGCTCGCTGAAATATGTTCATTTGCTGAAAAACAACAAAACCGCGAAAAGTTCTTGTATTTGAAGATAAAATCTTTTTGCTTTGAAGAAGAAAGATCGAGCTGACTGAAATAAGTTCATTAGATGAAAACCAACAAAAATTGACAAGAACCACGAAAAGTTCTTGTATTTTAAGATAAAATCTTACTCTATTCAGGAAAAAACTTCCAGCTCGCTGAAATATGTTGATTTGCTGAAAACCAACAAAACCACCAAAAGTTCTTGTATTTGAAGATAAAATCTTTTTGCTTTGAAGAAGAAAGATCCAGCTGACTGAAATAAGTTCATTAGATGAAAACCAACAAAAATTGACAAGAACCACGAAAAGTTCTTGTATTTTAAGATAAAATCTTACTCTATTAAGGAAAAAACTTCCAGCTCGCTGAAATATGTTCATTTGCTGAAAACCATCAAAACCACGAAAAGTTCTTGTATTTGAAGATAAAATCTTTTTGCTTTGAAGAAGAAAGATCTTGCTGACTGAAATAAGTTCATTAGATGAAAACCAACAAAAATTGACAAGAACCACGAAAAGTTCTTGTATTTTAAGATAAAATCTTACTCTGTTAAAGAAAAAACTCCCAGCTCGCTGAAATATGTTCATTTGCTGAAAAACAACAAAACCGCGAAAAGCTCTTGTATTTGAAGATAAAATCTTTTTGCTTTGAAGAAGAAAGATCTAGCTGACTGAAATAAGTTCATTAGATGAAAACCAACAAAAATTGACAAGAACCACGAAAAGTTCTTGTATTTTAAGATAAAATCTTACGCTATTAAAGAAAAAACTCCCAGCTCGCTGAAATATGTTCATTTGCTGAAAACCATCAAAACCACGAAAAGTTCTTATATTTGAAGATAAAATCTTTTTGCTTTGAAGAAGAAAGATCTAGCTGACTGAAATAAGTTCATTAGATGAAAACCAACAAAAATTGACAAGAACCACGAAAAGTTCTTGTATTTTAAGATAAAATCTTACTCTGTTAAAGAAAAATCTCCCAGCTCGCTGAAATATGTTCATTTGCTGAAAAACAACAAAACCGCGAAAAGTTCTTGTATTTGAAGATAAAATCTTTTTACTTTGAAGAAGAAAGATCGAGCTGACTGAAATAAGTTCATTAGATGAAAACCAACAAAAATTGACAAGAACCACGAAAAGTTCTTGTATTTTAAGATAAAATCTTACTCTATTCAGGAAAAAACTTCCAGCTCGCTGAAATCTGTTGATTTGCTGAAAACCAACAAAACCACCAAAAGTTCTTGTATTTGAAGATAAAATCTTTTTGCTTTGAAGAAGAAAGATCCAGCTGACTGAAATAAGTTCATTAGATGAAAACCAACAAAAATTGACAAGAACCACGAAAAGTTCTTGTATTTTAAGATAAAATCTTACTCTATTAAGGAAAAAACTTCCAGCTCGCTGAAATATGTTCATTTGCTGAAAACCATCAAAACCACGAAAAGTTCTTGTATTTGAAGATAAAATCTTTTTGCTTTGAAGAAGAAAGATCTTGCTGACTGAAATAAGTTCATTAGATGAAAACCAACAAAAATTGACAAGAACCACGAAAAGTTCTTGTATTTTAAGATAAAATCTTACTCTGTTAAAGAAAAAACTCCCAGCTCGCTGAAATATGTTCATTTGCTGAAAAACAACAAAACCGCGAAAAGCTCTTGTATTTGAAGATAAAATCTTTTTGCTTTGAAGAAGAAAGATCTAGCTGACTGAAATAAGTTCATTAGATGAAAACCAACAAAAATTGACAAGAACCACGAAAAGTTCTTGTATTTTAAGATAAAATCTTACGCTATTAAAGAAAAAACTCCCAGCTCGCTGAAATATGTTCATTTGCTGAAAACCAACAAAACCACGAAAAGTTCTTGTATTTGAAGATAAAATCTTTTTGCTTTGAAGAAGAAAGATCTAGCTGACTGAAATAAGTTCATTAGATGAAAACCAACAAAAATTGACAAGAACCACGAAAAGTTCTTGTATTTTAAGATAAAATCTTACTCTATTAAGGAAAAAACTTCCAGCTCGCTGAAATATGTTCATTTGCTGAAAACCATCAAAACCACGAAAAGTTCTTGTATTTGAAGATAAAATCTTTTTGCTTTGAAGAAGAAAGATCTAGCTGACTGAAATAAGTTCATGAGATGAAAACCAACAAAAATTGACAAAAACCACGAAAAGTTCTTGTATTTTAAGATAAAATCTTACGCTATTAAAGAAAAAACTCCCAGCTCGCTGAAATATGTTCATTTGCTGAAAACCAACAAAACCACGAAAAGTTCTTGTATTTGAAGATAAAATCTTTTTGCTTTGAAGAAGAAAGATCTAGCTGACTGAAATAAGTTCATTAGATGAAAACCAACAAAAATTGACAAGAACCACGAAAAGTTCTTGTATTTTAAGATAAAATCTTACTCTATTAAGGAAAAAACTTCCAGCTCGCTGAAATATGTTCATTTGCTGAAAACCATCAAAACCACGAAAAGTTCTTGTATTTGAAGATAAAATCTTTTTGCTTTGAAGAAGAAAGATCTAGCTGACTGAAATAAGTTCATTAGATGAAAACCAACAAAAATTGACAAAAACCACGAAAAGTTCTTGTATTTTAAGATAAAATCTTAGGCTATTAAAGAAAAAACTTCCAGCTCGCTGAAATCGGTTCATTTGCTGAAAACCATCAAAACCACGAAAAGTTCTTGTATTTGAAGATAAAATCTTTTTGCTTTGAAGAAGAAAGATCTAGCTGACTGAAATAAGTTCATTAGATGAAAACCAACAAAAATTGACAAGAACCACGAAAAGTTCTTGTATTTTAAGATAAAATCTTACACGATTCAGGAAAAAACTTCCAGCTCGCTGAAATATGTTCATTTGCTGAAAACCATCAAAACCACGAAAAGTTCTTATATTTGAAGATAAAATCTTTTTGCTTTGAAGAAGAAAGATCTAGCTGACTGAAATAAGTTCATTAGATGAAAACCAACAAAAATTGACAAGAACCACGAAAAGTTCTTGTATTTTAAGATAAAATCTTACGCTATTAAAGAAAAAACTCCCAGCTCGCTGAAATATGTTCATTTGCTGAAAACCAACAAAACCACGAAAAGTTCTTGTATTTGAAGATAAAATCTTTTTTCTTTGAAGAAGAAAGATCTAGCTGACTGAAATAAGTTCATTAGATGAAAACCAACAAAAATTGACAAGAACCACGAAAAGTTCTTGTATTTTAAGATAAAATCTTACTCTATTAAGGAAAAAACTTGCAGCTCGCTGAAATATGTTCATTTGCTGAAAACCATCAAAACCACGAAAAGTTCTTGAATTTGAAGATAAAATCTTTTTGCTTTGAAGAAGAAAGATCTCGCTGACTGAAATAAGTTCATTAGATGAAAACCAACAAAAATTGACAAGAACCACGAAAAGTTCTTGTATTTTAAGATAAAATCTTACTCTATTAAGGAAAAAACTTCCAGCTCGCTGAAATATGTTCATTTGCTGAAAACCATCAAAACCACGAAAAGTTCTTGTATTTGAAGATAAAATCTTTTTGCTTTGAAGAAGAAAGATCTAGCTGACTGAAATAAGTTCATTAGATGAAAACCAACAAAAATTGACAAGAACCACGAAAAGTTCTTGTATTTTAAGATAAAATCTTACTCTATTAAGGAAAAAACTTCCAGCTCGCTGAAATATGTTCATTTGCTGAAAACCATCAAAACCACGAAAAGTTCTTGTATTTGAAGATAAAATCTTTTTGCTTTGAAGAAGAAAGATCTAGCTGACTGAAATAAGTTCATTAGATGAAAACCAACAAAAATTGACAAGAACCACGAAAAGTTCTTGTATTTTAAGATAAAATCTTACTCTATTAAGGAAAAAACTTGCAGCTCGCTGAAATATGTTCATTTGCTGAAAACCATCAAAACCACGAAAAGTTCTTGAATTTGAAGATAAAATCTTTTTGCTTTGAAGAAGAAAGATCTAGCTGACTGAAATAAGTTCATTAGATGAAAACCAACAAAAATTGACAAGAACCACGAAAAGTTCTTGTATTTTAAGATAAAATCTTACTCTATTAAGGAAAAAACTTCCAGCTCGCTGAAATATGTTCATTTGCTGAAAACCATCAAAACCACGAAAAGTTCTTGTATTTGAAGATAAAATCTTTTTGCTTTGAAGAAGAAAGATCTAGCTGACTGAAATAAGTTCATTAGATGAAAACCAACAAAAATTGACAAGAACCACGAAAAGTTCTTGTATTTTAAGATAAAATCTTACTCTATTAAGGAAAAAACTTCCAGCTCGCTGAAATATGTTCATTTGCTGAAAACCATCAAAACCACGAAAAGTTCTTGTATTTGAAGATAAAATCTTTTTGCTTTGAAGAAGAAAGATCTAGCTGACTGAAATAAGTTCATTAGATGAAAACCAACAAAAATTGACAAGAACCACGAAAAGTTCTTGTATTTTAAGATAAAATCTTACGCTATTAAAGAAAAAACTCCCAGATCGCTGAAATATGTTCATTTGCTGAAAACCAACAAAACCACGAAAAGTTCTTGTATTTGAAGATAAAATCTTTTTTCTTTGAAGAAGAAAGATCTAGCTGACTGAAATAAGTTCATTAGATGAAAACCAACAAAAATTGACAAGAACCACGAAAAGTTCTTGTATTTTAAGATAAAATCTTACTCGATTCAGGAAAAAACTTCCAGCTCGCTGAAATATGTTCATTTGCTGAAAACCATCAAAACCACGAAAAGTTCTTGTATTTGAAGATAAAATCTTTTTGCTTTGAAGAAGAAAGATCTTGCTCACTGAAATAAGTTCATTAGATGAAAACCAACAAAAATTGACATGAACCACGAAAAGTTCTTGTATTTTAAGATAAAATCTTACTCTATTAAGGAAAAAACTTCCAGCTCGCTGAAATCTGTTCATTTGCTGAAAACCATGAAAACCACGAAAAGTTCTTGTATTTGAAGATAAAATCTTTTTGCTTTGAAGAAGAAAGATCTAGCTGACTGAAATAAGTTCATGAGATGAAAACCAACAAAAATTGACAAGAACCACGAAAAGTTCTTGTATTTTATGATAAAATCTTACTCTATTAAGGAAAAAACTTCCAGCTCGCTGAAATATGTTCATTTGCTGAAAACCATCAAAACCACGAAAAGTTCTTGTATTTGAAGATAAAATATTTTTGCTTTGAAGAAGAAAGATCTAGCTGACTGAAATAAGTTCATTAGATGAAAACCAACAAAAATTGACAAGAACCACGAAAAGTTCTTGTATTTTAAGATAAAATCTTACTCTATTAAGGAAAAAACTTCCAGCTCGCTGAAATCTGTTCATTTGCTGAACACCAACAAAACAACCAAAAGTTCTTGTATTTGAAGATAACATCTTTTTGCTTTGAAGAAGAAAGATCTAGCTGACTGAAATAAGTTCATTAGATGAAAACAAACAAAAATTGACAAGAACCACGAAAAGTTCTTGTATTTTAAGATAAAATCTTAGGCTATTAAAGAAAAAACTTCCAGCTCGCTGAAATCTGTTCATTTGCTGAAAACCATCAAAACCACGAAAAGTTCTTGTATTTGAAGATAAAATCTTTTTGCTTTGAAGAAGAAAGATCTAGCTGACTGAAATAAGTTCATTAGATGAAAACCAACAAAAATTGACAAGAACCACGAAAAGTTCTTGTATTTTAAGATAAAATCTTACTCTATTCAGGAAAAAACTTCCAGCTCGCTGAAATATGTTCATTTGCTGAAAACCATCAAAACCACGAAAAGTTCTTGTATTTGAAGATAAAATCTTTTTGCTTTGAAGAAGAAAGATCTAGCTGACTGAAATAAGTTCATTAGATGAAAACCAACAAAAATTGACAAGAACCACGAAAAGTTCTTGTATTTTAAGATAAAATCTTACGCTATTAAAGAAAAAACTCCCAGCTCGCTGAAATATGTTCATTTGCTGAAAACCATCAAAACCACGAAACGTTCTTGTATTTGAAGATAAAATCTTTTTGCTTTGAAGAAGAAAGATCTAGCTGACTGAAATAAGTTCATTAGATGAAAACCAACAAAAATTGACAAGAGCCACGAAAAGTTCTTGTATTTTAAGATAAAATCTTACTCTATTAAGGAAAAAACTTGCAGCTCGCTGAAATATGTTCATTTGCTGAAAACCATCAAAACCACGAAAAGTTCTTGAATTTGAAGATAAAATCTTTTTGCTTTGAAGAAGAAAGATCTAGCTGACTGAAATAAGTTCATGAGATGAAAACCAACAAAAATTGACAAGAACCACGAAAAGTTCTTGTATTTTAAGATAAAATCTTACTCTATTAAGGAAAAAACTTCCAGCTCTCTGAAATATGTTCATTTGCTGAAAACCATCAAAACCACGAAAAGTTCTTGTATTTGAAGATAAAATCTTTTTGCTTTGAAGAAGAAAGATCTAGCTGACTGAAATAAGTTCATTAGATGAAAACCAACAAAAATTGACAAGAACCACGAAAAGTTCTTGTATTTTAAGATAAAATCTTACTCTATTAAGGAAAAAACTTCCAGCTCGCTGAAATATGTTCATTTGCTGAAAACCATCAAAACCACGAAAAGTTCTTGTATTTGAAGATAAAATCTTTTTGCTTTGAAGAAGAAAGATCTAGCTGACTGAAATAAGTTCATTAGATGAAAACCAACAAAAATTGACAAGAACCACGAAAAGTTCTTCTATTTTAAGATAAAATCTTACTCGATTCAGGAAAAAACTTCCAGCTCGCTGAAATATGTTCATTTGCTGAAAACCATCAAAACCACGAAAAGTTCTTGTATTTGAAGATAAAATCTTTTTGCTTTGAAGAAGAAAGATCTAGCTGACTGAAATAAGTTAATTAGATGAAAACCAACAAAAATTGACAAGAACCACGAAAAGTTCTTGTATTTTAAGATAAAATCTTACTCTATTAAGGAAAAAACTTCCAGCTCGCTGAAATATGTTCATTTGCTGAAAACCATCAAAACCACGAAAAGTTCTTGTATTTGAAGATAAAATCTTTTTGCTTTGAAGAAGAAAGATCTAGCTGACTGAAATAAGTTCATTAGATGAAAACCAACAAAAATTGACAAGAACCATGAAAAGTTCTTGTATTTTAAGATAAAATCTTACGCTATTAAAGAAAAAACTCCCAGCTCGCTGAAATATGTTCATTTGCTGAAAACCAACAAAACCACGAAAAGTTCTTGTATTTGAAGATAAAATCTTTTTGCTTTGAAGAAGAAAGATCTAGCTGACTGAAATAAGTTCATTAGATGAAAACCAACAAAAATTGACAAGAACCACGAAAAGTTCTTGTATTTTAAGATAAAATCTTACTCTATTCAGGAAAAAACTTGAAGCTCACTGAAATATGTTCATTTGCTGAAAACCATCAAAACCACGAAAAGTTCTTGTATTTGAAGATAAAATCTTTTTGCTTTGAAGAAGAAAGATCTAGCTGACTGAAATAAGTTCATTAGATGAAAACCAACAAAAATTGACAAGAACCACGAAAAGTTCTTGTATTTTAAGATAAAATCTTACTCTATTAAGGAAAAAACTTCCAGCTCTCTGAAATATGTTCATTTGCTGAAAACCATCAAAACCACGAAAAGTTCTTGTATTTGAAGATAAAATCTTTTTGCTTTGAAGAAGAAAGATCTAGCTGACTGAAATAAGTTCATTAGATGAAAACCAACAAAAATTGACAAGAACCACGAAAAGTTCTTGTATTTTAAGATAAAATCTTCGGCTATTAAAGAAAAAACTCCCAGCTCGCTGAAATCTGTTCATTTGCTGAAAACCATCAAAACCACGAAAAGTTCTTGTATTTGAAGATAAAATCTTTTTGCTTTGAAGAAGAAAGATCTAGCTGACTGAAATAAGTTCATTAGATGAAAACCAACAAAAATTGACAAGAACCACGAAAAGTTCTTCTATTTTAAGATAAAATCTTACTCGATTCAGGAAAAAACTTCCAGCTCGCTGAAATATGTTCATTTGCTGAAAACCATCAAAACCACGAAAAGTTCTTGTATTTGAAGATAAAATCTTTTTGCTTTGAAGAAGAAAGATCTAGCTGACTGAAATAAGTTCATAAGATGAAAACCAACAAAAATTGACAAGAACCACGAAAAGTTCTTGTATTTTAAGATAAAATCTTACTCTATTAAGGAAAAAACTTCCAGCTCGCTGAAATATGTTCATTTGCTGAAAACCATCAAAACCACGAAAAGTTCTTGTATTTGAAGATAAAATCTTTTTGCTTTGAAGAAGAAAGATCTAGCTGACTGAAATAAGTTCATTAGATGAAAACCAACAAAAATTGACAAGAACCACGAAAAGTTCTTCTATTTTAAGATAAAATCTTACTCGATTCAGGAAAAAACTTCCAGCTCGCTGAAATATGTTCATTTGCTGAAAACCATCAAAACCACGAAAAGTTCTTGTATTTGAAGATAAAATCTTTTTGCTTTGAAGAAGAAAGATCTAGCTGACTGAAATAAGTTAATTAGATGAAAACCAACAAAAATTGACAAGAACCACGAAAAGTTCTTGTATTTTAAGATAAAATCTTACTCTATTAAGGAAAAAACTTCCAGCTCGCTGAAATATGTTCATTTGCTGAAAACCATCAAAACCACGAAAAGTTCTTGTATTTGAAGATAAAATCTTTTTGCTTTGAAGAAGAAAGATCTAGCTGACTGAAATAAGTTCATTAGATGAAAACCAACAAAAATTGACAAGAACCATGAAAAGTTCTTGTATTTTAAGATAAAATCTTACGCTATTAAAGAAAAAACTCCCAGCTCGCTGAAATATGTTCATTTGCTGAAAACCAACAAAACCACGAAAAGTTCTTGTATTTGAAGATAAAATCTTTTTGCTTTGAAGAAGAAAGATCTAGCTGACTGAAATAAGTTCATTAGATGAAAACCAACAAAAATTGACAAGAACCACGAAAAGTTCTTGTATTTTAAGATAAAATCTTACTCTATTCAGGAAAAAACTTGAAGCTCACTGAAATATGTTCATTTGCTGAAAACCATCAAAACCACGAAAAGTTCTTGTATTTGAAGATAAAATCTTTTTGCTTTGAAGAAGAAAGATCTAGCTGACTGAAATAAGTTCATTAGATGAAAACCAACAAAAATTGACAAGAACCACGAAAAGTTCTTGTATTTTAAGATAAAATCTTACTCTATTAAGGAAAAAACTTCCAGCTCTCTGAAATATGTTCATTTGCTGAAAACCATCAAAACCACGAAAAGTTCTTGTATTTGAAGATAAAATCTTTTTGCTTTGAAGAAGAAAGATCTAGCTGACTGAAATAAGTTCATTAGATGAAAACCAACAAAAATTGACAAGAACCACGAAAAGTTCTTGTATTTTAAGATAAAATCTTCGGCTATTAAAGAAAAAACTCCCAGCTCGCTGAAATCTGTTCATTTGCTGAAAACCATCAAAACCACGAAAAGTTCTTGTATTTGAAGATAAAATCTTTTTTCTTTGAAGAAGAAAGATCTAGCTGACTGAAATAAGTTCATTAGATGAAAACCAACAAAAATTGACAAGAACCACGAAAAGTTCTTGTATTTTAAGATAAAATCTTACTCTTTTAAGGAAAAAACTTCAAGCTCGCTGAAATATGTTCATTTGCTGAAAACCATCAAAACCACGAAAAGTTCTTGTATTTGAAGATAAAATCTTTTTGCTTTGAAGAAGAAAGATCTAGCTGACTGAAATAAGTTCATTAGATGAAAACCAACAAAAATTGACAAGAACCACGAAAAGTTCTTGTATTTTAAGATAAAATCTTACTCTGTTAAAGAAAAAACTCCCAGCTCGCTGAAATATGTTTATTTGCTGAAAAACAACAAAACCGCGAAAAGTTCTTGCATTTGAAGATAAAATCTTTTTGCTTTGAAGAAGAAAGATCTAGCTGACTGAAATAAGTTCATTAGATGAAAACCAACAAAAATTGACAAGAACCACGAAAAGTTCTTGTATTTTAAGATAAAATCTTACGCTATTAAAGAAAAAACTCCCAGCTCGCTGAAATCTGTTCATTTGCTGAAAACCATCAAAACCACGAAAAGTTCTTGTATTTGAAGATAAAATCTTTTTGCTTTGAAGAAGAAAGATCTAGCTGACTGAAATAAGTTCATTAGATGAAAACCAACAAAAATTGACAAGAACCACGAAAAGTTCTTGTATTTTAAGATAAAATCTTACTCGATTCAGGAAAAAACTTCCAGCTCGCTGAAATATGTTCATTTGCTGAAAACCATCAAAACCACGAAAAGTTCTTGTATTTGAAGATAAAATCTTTTTGCTTTGAAGAAGAAAGATCTAGCTGACTGAAATAAGTTCATGAGATGAAAACCAACAAAAATTGACAAGAACCACGAAAAGTTCTTGTATTTTAAGATAAAATCTTACGCTATTAAAGAAAAAACTCCCAGCTCGCTGAAATATGTTCATTTGCTGAAAACCAACAAAACCACGAAAAGTTCTTGTATTTGAAGATAAAATCTTTTTTCTTTGAAGAAGAAAGATCTAGCTGACTGAAATAAGTTCATTAGATGAAAACCAACAAAAATTGACAAGAACCACGAAAAGTTCTTGTATTTTAAGATAAAATCTTACTCTATTAAGGAAAAAACTTGCAGCTCGCTGAAATCTGTTCATTTGCTGAAAACCATCAAAACCACGAAAAGTTCTTGTATTTGAAGATAAAATCTTTTTGCTTTGAAGAAGAAAGATCTAGCTGACTGAAATAAGTTCATGAGATGAAAACCAACAAAAATTGACAAGAACCACGAAAAGTTCTTGTATTTTAAGATAAAATCTTACTCTATTAAGGAAAAAACTTCCAGCTCGCTGAAATATGTTCATTTGCTGAAAACCATCAAAACCACGAAAAGTTCTTGTATTTGAAGATAAAATCTTTTTGCTTTGAAGAAGAAAGATCTAGCTGACTGAAATAAGTTCATTAGATGAAAACCAACAAAAATTGACAAGAACCACGAAAAGTTCTTGTATTTTAAGATAAAATCTTACTCTGTTAAAGAAAAAACTTCCAGCTCGCTGAAATCTGTTCATTTGCTGAAAAACAACAAAACCGCGAAAAGTTCTTGTATTTGAAGATAAAATCTTTTTGCTTTGAAGAAGAAAGATCTTGCTGACTGAAATAAGTTCATTAGATGAAAACCAACAAAAATTGACAAGAACCACGAAAATTTCTTGTATTTTAAGATAAAATCTTACTCGATTCAGGAAAAAACTTCCAGCTCGCTGAAATATGTTCATTTGCTGAAAACCATCAAAACCACGAAAAGTTCTTGTATTTGAAGATAAAATATTTTTGCTTTGAAGAAGAAAGATCTAGCTGACTGAAATAAGTTCATTAGATGAAAACCAACAAAAATTGACAAGAACCACGAAAAGTTCTTGTATTTTAAGATAAAATCTTGCTCTATTAAGGAAAAAACTTCCAGCTCGCTGAAATATGTTCATTTGCTGAAAACCATCAAAACCACGAAAAGTTCTTGTATTTGAAGATAAAATCTTTTTTCTTTGAAGAAGAAAGATCTCGCTGACTGAAATAAGTTCATTAGATGAAAACCAACAAAAATTGACAAGAACCACGAAAATTTCTTGTATTTTAAGATAAAATCTTCCTCTATTAAGGAAAAAACTTCCAGCTCGCTGAAATATGTTCATTTGCTGAAAACCATCAAAACCACGAAAAGTTCTTGTATTTGAAGATAAAATCTTTTTGCTTTGAAGAAGAAAGATCTAGCTGACTGAAATAAGTTCATTCGATGAAAACCAACAAAAATTGACAAGAACCACGAAAAGTTCTTGTATTTTAAGATAAAATCTTACTCTATTAAGGAAAAAACTTCCAGCTCGCTGAAATATTTTCATTTACTGAAAACCATCAAAACCACGAAAAGTTCTTGTATTTGAAGATAAAATCTTTTTGCTTTGAAGAAGAAAGATCTAGCTGACTGAAATAAGTTCATTAGATGAAAACCAACAAAAATTGACAAGAACCACGAAAAGTTCTTGTATTTTAAGATAAAATCTTACTCTATTAAGGAAAAAACTTCCAGCTCTCTGAAATATGTTCATTTGCTGAAAACCATCAAAACCACGAAAAGTTCTTGTATTTGAAGATAAAATCTTTTTTCTTTGAAGAAGAAAGATCTAGCTGACTGAAATAAGTTCATTAGATGAAAACCAACAAAAATTGACAAGAACCACGAAAAGTTCTTGTATTTTAAGATAAAATCTTACTCTATTAAGGAAAAAACTTCAAGCTCGCTGAAATATGTTCATTTGCTGAAAACCATCAAAACCACGAAAAGTTCTTGTATTTGAAGATAAAATCTTTTTGCTTTGAAGAAGAAAGATCCAGCTGACTGAAATAAGTTCATTAGATGAAAACCAACAAAAATTGACAAGAACCACGAAAAGTTCTTGTATTTTAAGATAAAATCTTACTCTGTTAAAGAAAAAACTCCCAGCTCGCTGAAATATGTTTATTTGCTGAAAAACAACAAAACCGCGAAAAGTTCTTGCATTTGAAGATAAAATCTTTTTGCTTTGAAGAAGAAAGATCTAGCTGACTGAAATAAGTTCATTAGATGAAAACCAACAAAAATTGACAAGAACCACGAAAAGTTCTTGTATTTTAAGATAAAATCTTACGCTATTAAAGAAAAAACTCCCAGCTCGCTGAAATATGTTCATTTGCTGAAAACCAACAAAACCACGAAAAGTTCTTGTATTTGAAGATAAAATCTTTTTGCTTTGAAGAAGAAAGATCTAGCTGACTGAAATAAGTTCATTAGATGAAAACCAACAAAAATTGACAAGAACCACGAAAAGTTCTTGTATTTTAAGATAAAATCTTACTCTATTAAGGAAAAAACTTCAAGCTCGCTGAAATATGTTCATTTGCTGAAAACCATCAAAACCACGAAAAGTTCTTGTATTTGAAGATAAAATCTTTTTGCTTTGAAGAAGAAAGATCCAGCTGACTGAAATAAGTTCATTAGATGAAAACCAACAAAAATTGACAAGAACCACGAAAAGTTCTTGTATTTTAAGATAAAATCTTACTCTGTTAAAGAAAAAACTCCCAGCTCGCTGAAATATGTTTATTTGCTGAAAAACAACAAAACCGCGAAAAGTTCTTGCATTTGAAGATAAAATCTTTTTGCTTTGAAGAAGAAAGATCTAGCTGACTGAAATAAGTTCATTAGATGAAAACCAACAAAAATTGACAAGAACCACGAAAAGTTCTTGTATTTTAAGATAAAATCTTACGCTATTAAAGAAAAAACTCCCAGCTCGCTGAAATATGTTCATTTGCTGAAAACCAACAAAACCACGAAAAGTTCTTGTATTTGAAGATAAAATCTTTTTGCTTTGAAGAAGAAAGATCTAGCTGACTGAAATAAGTTCATTAGATGAAAACCAACAAAAATTGACAAGAACCACGAAAAGTTCTTGTATTTTAAGATAAAATCTTACTCGATTCAGGAAAAAACTTCCAGCTCGCTGAAATATGTTCATTTGCTGAAAACCATCAAAACCACGAAAAGTTCTTGTATTTGAAGATAAAATCTTTTTGCTTTGAAGAAGAAAGATCTAGCTGACTGAAATAAGTTCATTAGATGAAAACCAACAAAAATTGACAAGAACCACGAAAAGTTCTTGTATTTTAAGATAAAATCTTACGCTATTAAAGAAAAAACTCCCAGCTCGCTGAAATATGTTCATTTGCTGAAAACCAACAAAACCACGAAAAGTTCTTGTATTTGAAGATAAAATCTTTTTTCTTTGAAGAAGAAAGATCTAGCTGACTGAAATAAGTTCATTAGATGAAAACCAACAAAAATTGACAAGAACCACGAAAAGTTCTTGTATTTTAAGATAAAATCTTACTCTATTAATGAAAAAACTTGCAGCTCGCTGAAATATGTTCATTTGCTGAAAACCATCAAAACCACGAAAAGTTCTTGAATTTGAAGATAAAATCTTTTTGCTTTGAAGAAGAAAGATCTAGCTGACTGAAATAAGTTCATTAGATGAAAACCAACAAAAATTGACAAGAACCACGAAAAGTTCTTGTATTTTAAGATAAAATCTTACTCTATTCAGGAAAAAACTTCCAGCTCGCTGAAATATGTTCATTTGCTGAAAACCATCAAAACCACGAAAAGTTCTTGTATTTGAAGATAAAATCTTTTTGCTTTGAAGAAGAAAGATCTAGCTGACTGAAATAAGTTCATTAGATGAAAACCAACAAAAATTGACAAGAACCACGAAAAGTTCTTGTATTTTAAGATAAAATCTTACTCTATTAAGGAAAAAACTTCCAGCTCGCTGAAATATGTTCATTTGCTGAAAACCATCAAAACCACGAAAAGTTCTTGTATTTGAAGATAAAATCTTTTTGCTTTGAAGAAGAAAGATCTAGCTGACTGAAATAAGTTCATTAGATGAAAACCAACAAAAATTGACAAGAACCACGAAAAGTTCTTGTATTTTAAGATAAAATCTTACTCTATTAAGGAAAAAACTTCCAGCTCGCTGAAATCTGTTCATTTGCTGAAAACCAACAAAACCACCAAAAGTTCTTGTATTTGAAGATAAAATCTTTTTGCTTTGACGAAGAAAGATCTAGCTGACTGAAATAAGTTCATTAGATGAAAACCAACAAAAATTGACAAGAACCACGAAAAGTTCTTGTATTTTAAGATAAAATCTTACTCTGTTAAAGAAAAAACTTCCAGCTCGCTGAAATCTGTTCATTTGCTGAAAAACAACAAAACCGCGAAAAGTTCTTGTATTTGAAGATAAAATCTTTTTGCTTTGAAGAAGAAAGATCTTGCTGACTGAAATAAGTTCATTAGATGAAAACCAACAAAAATTGACAAGAACCACGAAAAGTTCTTGTATTTTAAGATAAAATCTTACTCGATTCAGGAAAAAACTTCCAGCTCGCTGAAATATGTTCATTTGCTGAAAACCATCAAAACCACGAAAAGTTCTTGTATTTGAAGATAAAATCTTTTTGCTTTGAAGAAGAAAGATCTAGCTGACTGAAATAAGTTCATTAGATGAAAACCAACAAAAATTGACAAGAACCACGAAAAGTTCTTGTATTTTAAGATAAAATCTTACGCTATTAAAGAAAAAACTCCCAGCTCGCTGAAATATGTTCATTTGCTGAAAACCAACAAAACCACGAAAAGTTCTTGTATTTGAAGATAAAATCTTTTTGCTTTGAAGAAGAAAGATCTAGCTGACTGAAATAAGTTCATTAGATGAAAACCAACAAAAATTGACAAGAACCACGAAAAGTTCTTGTATTTTAAGATAAAATCTTACTCGATTCAGGAAAAAACTTCCAGCTCGCTGAAATATGTTCATTTGCTGAAAACCATCAAAACCACGAAAAGTTCTTGTATTTGAAGATAAAATCTTTTTGCTTTGAAGAAGAAAGATCTAGCTGACTGAAATAAGTTCATTAGATGAAAACCAACAAAAATTGACAAGAACCACGAAAAGTTCTTGTATTTTAAGATAAAATCTTACGCTATTAAAGAAAAAACTCCCAGCTCGCTGAAATATGTTCATTTGCTGAAAACCAACAAAACCACGAAAAGTTCTTGTATTTGAAGATAAAATCTTTTTTCTTTGAAGAAGAAAGATCTAGCTGACTGAAATAAGTTCATTAGATGAAAACCAACAAAAATTGACAAGAACCACGAAAAGTTCTTGTATTTTAAGATAAAATCTTACTCTATTAATGAAAAAACTTGCAGCTCGCTGAAATATGTTCATTTGCTGAAAACCATCAAAACCACGAAAAGTTCTTGAATTTGAAGATAAAATCTTTTTGCTTTGAAGAAGAAAGATCTAGCTGACTGAAATAAGTTCATTAGATGAAAACCAACAAAAATTGACAAGAACCACGAAAAGTTCTTGTATTTTAAGATAAAATCTTACTCTATTCAGGAAAAAACTTCCAGCTCGCTGAAATATGTTCATTTGCTGAAAACCATCAAAACCACGAAAAGTTCTTGTATTTGAAGATAAAATCTTTTTGCTTTGAAGAAGAAAGATCTAGCTGACTGAAATAAGTTCATTAGATGAAAACCAACAAAAATTGACAAGAACCACGAAAAGTTCTTGTATTTTAAGATAAAATCTTACTCTATTAAGGAAAAAACTTCCAGCTCGCTGAAATATGTTCATTTGCTGAAAACCATCAAAACCACGAAAAGTTCTTGTATTTGAAGATAAAATCTTTTTGCTTTGAAGAAGAAAGATCTAGCTGACTGAAATAAGTTCATTAGATGAAAACCAACAAAAATTGACAAGAACCACGAAAAGTTCTTGTATTTTAAGATAAAATCTTACTCTATTAAGGAAAAAACTTCCAGCTCGCTGAAATCTGTTCATTTGCTGAAAACCAACAAAACCACCAAAAGTTCTTGTATTTGAAGATAAAATCTTTTTGCTTTGACGAAGAAAGATCTAGCTGACTGAAATAAGTTCATTAGATGAAAACCAACAAAAATTGACAAGAACCACGAAAAGTTCTTGTATTTTAAGATAAAATCTTACTCTGTTAAAGAAAAAACTTCCAGCTCGCTGAAATCTGTTCATTTGCTGAAAAACAACAAAACCGCGAAAAGTTCTTGTATTTGAAGATAAAATCTTTTTGCTTTGAAGAAGAAAGATCTTGCTGACTGAAATAAGTTCATTAGATGAAAACCAACAAAAATTGACAAGAACCACGAAAAGTTCTTGTATTTTAAGATAAAATCTTACTCGATTCAGGAAAAAACTTCCAGCTCGCTGAAATATGTTCATTTGCTGAAAACCATCAAAACCACGAAAAGTTCTTGTATTTGAAGATAAAATCTTTTTGCTTTGAAGAAGAAAGATCTAGCTGACTGAAATAAGTTCATTAGATGAAAACCAACAAAAATTGACAAGAACCACGAAAAGTTCTTGTATTTTAAGATAAAATCTTGCTCTATTAAGGAAAAAACTTCCAGCTCGCTGAAATATGTTCATTTGCTGAAAACCATCAAAACCACGAAAAGTTCTTGTATTTGAAGATAAAATCTTTTTGCTTTGAAGAAGAAAGATGTAGCTGACTGAAATAAGTTCATTCGATGAAAACCAACAAAAATTGACAAGAACCACGAAAAGTTCTTGTATTTTAAGATAAAATCTTACTCTATTAAGGAAAAAACTTCCAGCTCGCTGAAATATTTTCATTTGCTGAAAACCATCAAAACCACGAAAAGTTCTTGTATTTGAAGATAAAATCTTTTTGCTTTGAAGAAGAAAGATCTAGCTGACTGAAATAAGTTCATTAGATGAAAACCAACAAAAATTGACAAGAACCACGAAAAGTTCTTGTATTTTAAGATAAAATCTTACTCTATTAAGGAAAAAACTTCCAGCTCTCTGAAATATGTTCATTTGCTGAAAACCATCAAAACCACGAAAAGTTCTTGTATTTGAAGATAAAATCTTTTTTCTTTGAAGAAGAAAGATCTAGCTGACTGAAATAAGTTCATTAGATGAAAACCAACAAAAATTGACAAGAACCACGAAAAGTTCTTGTATTTTAAGATAAAATCTTACGCTATTAAAGAAAAAACTCCCAGCTCGCTGAAATATGTTCATTTGCTGAAAACCAACAAAACCACGAAAAGTTCTTGTATTTGAAGATAAAATCTTTTTTCTTTGAAGAAGAAAGATCGAGCTGACTGAAATAAGTTCATTAGATGAAAACCAACAAAAATTGACAAGAACCACGAAAAGTTCTTGTATTTTAAGATAAAATCTTACTCTGTTAAGGAAAAAAATTCAAGCTCGCTGAAATGTGTTCATTTGCTGAAAACCATCAAAACCACGAAAAGTTCTTGTATTTGAAGATAAAATCTTTTTGCTTTGAAGAAGAAAGATCTAGCTGACTGAAATAAGTTCATTAGATGAAAACCAACAAAAATTGACAAGAACCACGAAAAGTTCTTGTATTTTAAGATAAAATCTTACTCTGTTAAAGAAAAACTCCCAGCTCGCTGAAATATGTTCATTTGCTGAAAAACAACAAAACCGCGAAAAGTTCTTGCATTTGAAGATAAAATCTTTTTGCTTTGAAGAAGAAAGATCTAGCTGACTGAAATAAGTTCATTAGATGAAAACCAACAAAAATTGACAAGAACCACGAAAAGTTCTTGTATTTTAAGATAAGATCTTACGCTATTAAAGAAAAAACTCCCAGCTCGCTGAAATATGTTCATTTGCTGAAAACCAACAAAACCACGAAAAGTTCTTGTATTTGAAGATATAATCTTTTTGCTTTGAAGAAGAAAGATCTAGCTGACTGAAATAAGTTCATTAGATGAAAACCAACAAAAATTGACAAGAACCACGAAAACTTCTTGTATTTTAAGATAAAATCTTCGGCGATTAAAGAAAAAACTTCCAGCTCGCTGAAATCTGTTCATTTGCTGAAAACCATCAAAACCACGAAAAGTTCTTGTATTTGAAGATAAAATCTTTTTGCTTTGAAGAAGAAAGATCTTGCTGACTGAAATAAGTTCATTAGATGAAAACCAACAAAAATTGACAAGAACCACGAAAAGTTCTTGTATTTTAAGATAAAATCTTAGGCTATTAAAGAAAAAACTTCCAGCTCGCTGAAATCTGTTCATTTGCTGAAAACCATCAAAACCACGAAAAGTTCTTGTATTTGAAGATAAAATCTTTTTGCTTTGAAGAAGAAAGATCTAGCTGACTGAAATAAGTTCATTAGATGAAAACCAACAAAAATTGACAAGAACCACGAAAAGTTCTTGTATTTTAAGATAAAATCTTACGCTATTAAAGAAAAAACTCCCAGCTCGCTGAAATATGTTCATTTGCTGAAAACCAACAAAACCACGAAAAGTTCTTGTATTTGAAGATAAAATCTTTTTTCTTTGAAGAAGAAAGATCTAGCTGACTGAAATAAGTTCATTAGATGAAAACCAACAAAAATTGACAAGAACCACGAAAAGTTCTTGTATTTTAAGATAAAATCTTACTCTATTAAGGAAAAAACTTGCAGCTCGCTGAAATATGTTCATTTGCTGAAAACCATCAAAACCACGAAAAGTTCTTGAATTTGAAGATAAAATCTTTTTGCTTTGAAGAAGAAAGATCTAGCTGACTGAAATAAGTTCATTAGATGAAAACCAACAAAAATTGACAAGAACCACGAAAAGTTCTTGTATTTTAAGATAAAATCTTACTCTATTAAGGAAAAAACTTCCAGCTCGCTGAAATATGTTCATTTGCTGAAAACCATCAAAACCACGAAAAGTTCTTGTATTTGAAGATAAAATCTTTTTGCTTTGAAGAAGAAAGATCTAGCTGACTGAAATAAGTTCATTAGATGAAAACCAACAAAAATTGACAAGAACCACGAAAAGTTCTTGTATTTTAAGATAAAATCTTACTCTATTAAGGAAAAAACTTCCAGCTCGCTGAAATCTGTTCATTTGCTGAAAACCAACAAAACCACCAAAAGTTCTTGTATTTGAAGATAAAATCTTTTTGCTTTGACGAAGAAAGATCTAGCTGACTGAAATAAGTTCATTAGATGAAAACCAACAAAAATTGACAAGAACCACGAAAAGTTCTTGTATTTTAAGATAAAATCTTACTCTGTTAAAGAAAAAACTTCCAGCTCGCTGAAATCTGTTCATTTGCTGAAAAACAACAAAACCGCGAAAAGTTCTTGTATTTGAAGATAAAATCTTTTTGCTTTGAAGAAGAAAGATCTTGCTGACTGAAATAAGTTCATTAGATGAAAACCAACAAAAATTGACAAGAACCACGAAAAGTTCTTGTATTTTAAGATAAAATCTTACTCGATTCAGGAAAAAACTTCCAGCTCGCTGAAATATGTTCATTTGCTGAAAACCATCAAAACCACGAAAAGTTCTTGTATTTGAAGATAAAATCTTTTTGCTTTGAAGAAGAAAGATCTAGCTGACTGAAATAAGTTCATTAGATGAAAACCAACAAAAATTGACAAGAACCACGAAAAGTTCTTGTATTTTAAGATAAAATCTTGCTCTATTAAGGAAAATCTTCCAGCTCGCTGAAATATGTTCATTTGCTGAAAACCATCAAAACCACGAAAAGTTCTTGTATTTGAAGATAAAATCTTTTTGCTTTGAAGAAGAAAGATCTAGCTGACTGAAATAAGTTCATTCGATGAAAACCAACAAAAATTGACAAGAACCACGAAAAGTTCTTGTATTTTAAGATAAAATCTTACTCTATTAAGGAAAAAACTTCCAGCTCTCTGAAATATGTTCATTTGCTGAAAACCATCAAAACCACGAAAAGTTCTTGTATTTGAAGATAAAATCTTTTTTCTTTGAAGAAGAAAGATCTAGCTGACTGAAATAAGTTCATTAGATGAAAACCAACAAAAATTGACAAGAACCACGAAAAGTTCTTGTATTTTAAGATAAAATCTTACGCTATTAAAGAAAAAACTCCCAGCTCGCTGAAATATGTTCATTTGCTGAAAACCAACAAAACCACGAAAAGTTCTTGTATTTGAAGATAAAATCTTTTTTCTTTGAAGAAGAAAGATCGAGCTGACTGAAATAAGTTCATTAGATGAAAACCAACAAAAATTGACAAGAACCACGAAAAGTTCTTGTATTTTAAGATAAAATCTTACTCTGTTAAGGAAAAAAATTCAAGCTCGCTGAAATGTGTTCATTTGCTGAAAAACAACAAAACCGCGAAAAGTTCTTGCATTTGAAGATAAAATCTTTTTGCTTTGAAGAAGAAAGATCTAGCTGACTGAAATAAGTTCATTAGATGAAAACCAACAAAAATTGACAAGAACCACGAAAAGTTCTTGTATTTTAAGATAAGATCTTACGCTATTAAAGAAAAAACTCCCAGCTCGCTGAAATATGTTCATTTGCTGAAAACCAACAAAACCACGAAAAGTTCTTGTATTTGAAGATATAATCTTTTTGCTTTGAAGAAGAAAGATCTAGCTGACTGAAATAAGTTCATTAGATGAAAACCAACAAAAATTGACAAGAACCACGAAAACTTCTTGTATTTTAAGATAAAATCTTAGGCGATTAAAGAAAAAACTTCCAGCTCGCTGAAATCTGTTCATTTGCTGAAAACCATCAAAACCACGAAAAGTTCTTGTATTTGAAGATAAAATCTTTTTGCTTTGAAGAAGAAAGATCTAGCTGACTGAAATAAGTTCATTAGATGAAAACCAACAAAAATTGACAAGAACCACGAAAAGTTCTTGTATTTTAAGATAAAATCTTAGGCTATTAAAGAAAAAACTTCCAGCTCGCTGAAATCTGTTCATTTGCTGAAAACCATCAAAACCACGAAAAGTTCTTGTATTTGAAGATAAAATCTTTTTGCTTTGAAGAAGAAAGATCTAGCTGACTGAAATAAGTTCATTAGATGAAAACCAACAAAAATTGACAAGAACCACGAAAAGTTCTTGTATTTTAAGATAAAATCTTACGCTATTAAAGAAAAAACTCCCAGCTCGCTGAAATATGTTCATTTGCTGAAAACCAACAAAACCACGAAAAGTTCTTGTATTTGAAGATAAAATCTTTTTTCTTTGAAGAAGAAAGATCTAGCTGACTGAAATAAGTTCATTAGATGAAAACCAACAAAAATTGACAAGAACCACGAAAAGTTCTTGTATTTTAAGATAAAATCTTACTCTATTAAGGAAAAAACTTGCAGCTCGCTGAAATATGTTCATTTGCTGAAAACCATCAAAACCACGAAAAGTTCTTGAATTTGAAGATAAAATCTTTTTGCTTTGAAGAAGAAAGATCTAGCTGACTGAAATAAGTTCATTAGATGAAAACCAACAAAAATTGACAAGAACCACGAAAAGTTCTTGTATTTTAAGATAAAATCTTACTCTATTAAGGAAAAAACTTCCAGCTCGCTGAAATATGTTCATTTGCTGAAAACCATCAAAACCACGAAAAGTTCTTGTATTTGAAGATAAAATCTTTTTGCTTTGAAGAAGAAAGATCTAGCTGACTGAAATAAGTTCATTAGATGAAAACCAACAAAAATTGACAAGAACCACGAAAAGTTCTTGTATTTTAAGATAAAATCTTACTCTATTAAGGAAAAAACTTCCAGCTCGCTGAAATCTGTTCATTTGCTGAAAACCAACAAAACCACCAAAAGTTCTTGTATTTGAAGATAAAATCTTTTTGCTTTGACGAAGAAAGATCTAGCTGACTGAAATAAGTTCATTAGATGAAAACCAACAAAAATTGACAAGAACCACGAAAAGTTCTTGTATTTTAAGATAAAATCTTACTCTGTTAAAGAAAAAACTTCCAGCTCGCTGAAATCTGTTCATTTGCTGAAAAACAACAAAACCGCGAAAAGTTCTTGTATTTGAAGATAAAATCTTTTTGCTTTGAAGAAGAAAGATCTTGCTGACTGAAATAAGTTCATTAGATGAAAACCAACAAAAATTGACAAGAACCACGAAAAGTTCTTGTATTTTAAGATAAAATCTTACTCGATTCAGGAAAAAACTTCCAGCTCGCTGAAATATGTTCATTTGCTGAAAACCATCAAAACCACGAAAAGTTCTTGTATTTGAAGATAAAATCTTTTTGCTTTGAAGAAGAAAGATCTAGCTGACTGAAATAAGTTCATTAGATGAAAACCAACAAAAATTGACAAGAACCACGAAAAGTTCTTGTATTTTAAGATAAAATCTTGCTCTATTAAGGAAAAAACTTCCAGCTCGCTGAAATATGTTCATTTGCTGAAAACCATCAAAACCACGAAAAGTTCTTGTATTTGAAGATAAAATCTTTTTGCTTTGAAGAAGAAAGATCTAGCTGACTGAAATAAGTTCATTCGATGAAAACCAACAAAAATTGACAAGAACCACGAAAAGTTCTTGTATTTTAAGATAAAATCTTACTCTATTAAGGAAAAAACTTCCAGCTCGCTGAAATATTTTCATTTGCTGAAAACCATCAAAACCACGAAAAGTTCTTGTATTTGAAGATAAAATCTTTTTGCTTTGAAGAAGAAAGATCTAGCTGACTGAAATAAGTTCATTAGATGAAAACCAACAAAAATTGACAAGAACCACGAAAAGTTCTTGTATTTTAAAATAAAATCTTACTCTATTAAGGAAAAAACTTCCAGCTCTCTGAAATATGTTCATTTGCTGAAAACCATCAAAACCACGAAAAGTTCTTGTATTTGAAGATAAAATCTTTTTTCTTTGAAGAAGAAAGATCTAGCTGACTGAAATAAGTTCATTAGATGAAAACCAACAAAAATTGACAAGAACCACGAAAAGTTCTTGTATTTTAAGATAAAATCTTACGCTATTAAAGAAAAAACTCCCAGCTCGCTGAAATATGTTCATTTGCTGAAAACCAACAAAACCACGAAAAGTTCTTGTATTTGAAGATAAAATCTTTTTTCTTTGAAGAAGAAAGATCGAGCTGACTGAAATAAGTTCATTAGATGAAAACCAACAAAAATTGACAAGAACCACGAAAAGTTCTTGTATTTTAAGATAAAATCTTACTCTGTTAAGGAAAAAAATTCAAGCTCGCTGAAATGTGTTCATTTGCTGAAAACCATCAAAACCACGAAAAGTTCTTGTATTTGAAGATAAAATCTTTTTGCTTTGAAGAAGAAAGATCTAGCTGACTGAAATAAGTTCATTAGATGAAAACCAACAAAAATTGACAAGAACCACGAAAAGTTCTTGTATTTTAAGATAAAATCTTACTCTGTTAAAGAAAAAACTCCCAGCTCGCTGAAATATGTTCATTTGCTGAAAAACAACAAAACCGCGAAAAGTTCTTGCATTTGAAGATAAAATCTTTTTGCTTTGAAGAAGAAAGATCTAGCTGACTGAAATAAGTTCATTAGATGAAAACCAACAAAAATTGACAAGAACCACGAAAAGTTCTTGTATTTTAAGATAAAATCTTACGCTATTAAAGAAAAAACTCCCAACTCGCTGAAATATGTTCATTTGCTGAAAACCAACAAAACCACGAAAAGTTCTTGTATTTGAAGATATAATCTTTTTGCTTTGAAGAAGAAAGATCTAGCTGACTGAAATAAGTTCATTAGATGAAAACCAACAAAAATTGACAAGAACCACGAAAACTTCTTGTATTTTAAGATAAAATCTTAGGCTATTAAAGAAAAAACTTCCAGCTCGCTGAAATCTGTTCATTTGCTGAAAACCATCAAAACCACGAAAAGTTCTTGTATTTGAAGATAAAATCTTTTTGCTTTGAAGAAGAAAGATCTAGCTGACTGAAATAAGTTCATTAGATGAAAACCAACAAAAATTGACAAGAACCACGAAAAGTTCTTGTATTTTAAGATAAAATCTTAGGCTATTAAAGAAAAAACTTCCAGCTCGCTGAAATCTGTTCATTTGCTGAAAACCATCAAAACCACGAAAAGTTCTTGTATTTGAAGATAAAATCTTTTTGCTTTGAAGAAGAAAGATCTAGCTGACTGAAATAAGTTCATTAGATGAAAACCAACAAAAATTGACAAGAACCACGAAAAGTTCTTGTATTTTAAGATAAAATCTTACGCTGTTAAAGAAAAAACTCCCAGCTCGCTGAAATATGTTCATTTGCTGAAAACCAACAAAACCACGAAAAGTTCTTGTATTTGAAGATAAAATCTTTTTTCTTTGAAGAAGAAAGATCTAGCTGACTGAAATAAGTTCATTAGATGAAAACCAACAAAAATTGACAAGAACCACGAAAAGTTCTTGTATTTTAAGATAAAATCTTACTCTATTAAGGAAAAAACTTGCAGCTCGCTGAAATATGTTCATTTGCTGAAAACCATCAAAACCACGAAAAGTTCTTGAATTTGAAGATAAAATCTTTTTGCTTTGAAGAAGAAAGATCTAGCTGACTGAAATAAGTTCATTGGATGAAAACCAACAAAAATTGACAAGAACCACGAAAAGTTCTTGTATTTTAAGATAAAATCTTACTCTATTAAGGAAAAAACTTGCAGCTCGCTGAAATATGTTCATTTGCTGAAAACCATCAAAACCACGAAAAGTTCTTGAATTTGAAGATAAAATCTTTTTGCTTTGAAGAAGAAAGATCTAGCTGACTGAAATAAGTTCATTAGATGAAAACCAACAAAAATTGACAAGAACCACGAAAAGTTCTTGTATTTTAAGATAAAATCTTACTCTATTCAGGAAAAAACTTCCAGCTCGCTGAAATATGTTCATTTGCTGAAAACCATCAAAACCACGAAAAGTTCTTGTATTTGAAGATAAAATCTTTTTGCTTTGAAGAAGAAAGATCTAGCTGACTGAAATAAGTTCATTAGATGAAAACCAACAAAAATTGACATGAACCACGAAAAGTTCTTGTATTTTAAGATAAAATCTTACTCTATTAAGGAAAAAACTTCCAGCTCGCTGAAATCTGTTCATTTGCTAAAAACCAACAAAACCACCAAAAGTTCTTGTATTTGAAGATAAAATCTTTTTGCTTTGACGAAGAAAGATCTAGCTGACTGAAATAAGTTCATTAGATGAAAACCAACAAAAATTGACAAGAACCACGAAAAGTTGTTGTGTTTTAAGATAAAATCTTAGGCTATTAAAGAAAAAACTTCCAGCTCGCTGAAATCTGTTCATTTGCTGAAAACCATCAAAACCACGAAAAGTTCTTGTATTTGAAGATAAAATCTTTTTGCTTTGAAGAAGAAAGATCTAGCTGACTGAAATAAGTTCATTAGATGAAAACCAACAAAAATTGACAAGAACCACGAAAAGTTCTTGTATTTTAAGATAAAATCTTACTCTATTCAGGAAAAAACTTCCAGCTCGCTGAAATATGTTCATTTGCTGAAAACCATCAAAACCACGAAAAGTTCTTGTATTTGAAGATAAAATCTTTTTGCTTTGAAGAAGAAAGATCTAGCTGACTGAAATAAGTTCATTAGATGAAAACCAACAAAAATTGACATGAACCACGAAAAGTTCTTGTATTTTAAGATAAAATCTTACTCTATTAAGGAAAAAACTTCCAGCTCGCTGAAATCTGTTCATTTGCTAAAAACCAACAAAACCACCAAAAGTTCTTGTATTTGAAGATAAAATCTTTTTGCTTTGACGAAGAAAGATCTAGCTGACTGAAATAAGTTCATTAGATGAAAACCAACAAAAATTGACAAGAACCACGAAAAGTTGTTGTGTTTTAAGATAAAATCTTAGGCTATTAAAGAAAAAACTTCCAGCTCGCTGAAATCTGTTCATTTGCTGAAAACCATCAAAACCACGAAAAGTTCTTGTATTTGAAGATAAAATCTTTTTGCTTTGAAGAAGAAAGATCTAGCTGACTGAAATAAGTTCATTAGATGAAAACCAACAAAAATTGACAAGAACCACGAAAAGTTCTTGTATTTTAAGATAAAATCTTACTCTATTCAGGAAAAAACTTCCAGCTCGCTGAAATATGTTCATTTGCTGAAAACCATCAAAACCACGAAAAGTTCTTGTATTTGAAGATAAAATCTTTTTTCTTTGAAGAAGAAAGATCTAGCTGACTGAAATAAGTTCATTAGATGAAAACCAACAAAAATTGACAAGAACCACGAAAAGTTCTTGTATTTTAAGATAAAATCTTACTCTATTAAGGAAAAAACTTCCAGCTCGCTGAAATATGTTCATTTGCTGAAAAACAACAAAACCGCGAAAAGTTCTTGTATTTGAAGATAAAATCTTTTTGCTTTGAAGAAGAAAGATCTTGCTGACTGAAATAAGTTCATTAGATGAAAACCAACAAAAATTGACAAGAACCACGAAAAGTTCTTGTATTTTAAGATAAAATCTTACGCTATTAAAGAAAAAACTCCCAGCTCGCTGAAATATGTTCATTTGCTGAAAACCAACAAAACCACGAAAAGTTCTTGTATTTGAAGATAAAATCTTTTTTCTTTGAAGAAGAAAGATCTAGCTGACTGAAATAAGTTCATTAGATGAAAACCAACAAAAATTGACAAGAACCACGAAAAGTTCTTGTATTTTAAGATAAAATCTTACTCTATTAAGGAAAAAACTTGCAGCTCGCTGAAATATGTTCATTTGCTGAAAACCATCAAAACCACGAAAAGTTCTTGTATTTGAAGATAAAATCTTTTTGCTTTGAAGAAGAAAGATCTAGCTGACTGAAATAAGTTCATTAGATGAAAACCAACAAAAATTGACAAGAACCACGAAAAGTTCTTGTATTTTAAGATAAAATCTTACGCTATTAAAGAAAAAACTCCCAGCTCGCTGAAATATGTTCATTTGCTGAAAACCAACAAAACCACGAAAAGTTCTTGTATTTGAAGATAAAATCTTTTTTCTTTGAAGAAGAAAGATCGAGCTGACTGAAATTAGTTCATTAGATGAAAACCAACAAAAATTGACAAGAACCACGAAAAGTTCTTGTATTTTAAGATAAAATCTTACTCTATTAAGGAAAAAAATTCAAGCTTGCTGAAATGTGTTCATTTGCTGAAAACCATCAAAACCACGAAAAGTTCTTGTATTTGAAGATAAAATCTTTTTGCTTTGAAGAAGAAAGATCTAGCTGACTGAAATAAGTTCATTAGATGAAAACCAACAAAAATTGACAAGAACCACGAAAAGTTCTTGTATTTTAAGATAAAATCTTACTCTGTTAAAGAAAAAACTCCCAGCTCGCTGAAATATGTTCATTTGCTGAAAAACAACAAAACCGCGAAAAGTTCTTGCATTTGAAGATATAATCTTTTTGCTTTGAAGAAGAAAGATCTAGCTGACTGAAATAAGTTCATTAGATGAAAACCAACAAAAATTGACAAGAACCACGAAAAGTTCTTGTATTTTAAGATAAAATCTTACGCTATTAAAGAAAAAACTCCCAGCTCGCTGAAATATGTTCATTTGCTGAAAACCAACAAAACCACGAAAAGTTCTTGTATTTGAAGATATAATCTTTTTGCTTTGAAGAAGAAAGATCTAGCTGACTGAAATAAGTTCATTAGATGAAAACCAACAAAAATTGACAAGAACCACGAAAAGTTCTTGTATTTTAAGATAAAATCTTAGGCTATTAAAGAAAAAACTTCCAGCTCGCTGAAATCTGTTCATTTGCTGAGAACCATCAAAACCACGAAAAGTTCTTGTATTTGAAGATAAAATCTTTTTGCTTTGAAGAAGAAAGATCTAGCTGACTGAAATAAGTTCATTAGATGAAAACCAACAAAAATTGACAAGAACCACGAAAAGTTCTTGTATTTTAAGATAAAATCTTACTCGATTCAGGAAAAAACTTCCAGCTCGCTGAAATATGTTCGGTTGCTGAAAACCATCAAAACCACGAAAAGTTCTTGTATTTGAAGATAAAATCTTTTTGCTTTGAAGAAGAAAGATCTGGCTGACTGAAATAAGTTCATTAGATGAAAACCAACAAAAATTGACAAGAACCACGAAAAGTTCTTGTATTTTAAGATAAAATCTTACGCTATTAAAGAAAAAACTCCCAGCTCGCTGAAATATGTTCATTTGCTGAAAACCAACAAAACCACGAAAAGTTCTTGTATTTGAAGATAAAATCTTTTTTCTTTGAAGAAGAAAGATCTAGCTGACTGAAATAAGTTCATGAGATGAAAACCAACAAAAATTGACAAGAACCACGAAAAGTTCTTGTATTTTAAGATAAAATCTTACTCTATTAAGGAAAAAACTTGCAGCTCGCTGAAATATGTTCATTTGCTGAAAACCATCAAAACCACGAAAAGTTCTTGAATTTGAAGATAAAATCTTTTTGCTTTGAAGAAGAAAGATCTAGCTGACTGAAATAAGTTCATTAGATGAAAACCAACAAAAATTGACAAGAACCACGAAAAGTTCTTGTATTTTAAGATAAAATCTTACTCTATTCAGGAAAAAACTTCCAGCTCGCTGAAATATGTTCATTTGCTGAAAACCATCAAAACCACGAAAAGTTCTTGTATTTGAAGATGAAATCTTTTTGCTTTGAAGAAGAAAGATCGAGCTGACTGAAATAAGTTCATTAGATGAAAACCAACAAAAATTGACAAGAACCACGAAAAGTTCTTGTATTTTAAGATAAAATCTTACTCTATTAAGGAAAAAACTTCCAGCTCGCTGAAATATGTTCATTTGCTGAAAACCATCAAAACCACGAAAAGTTCTTGTATTTGAAGATAAAATCTTTTTGCTTTGAAGAAGAAAGATCTAGCTGACTGAAATAAGTTCATTAGATGAAAACCAACAAAAATTGACAAGAACCACGAAAAGTTCTTGTATTTTAAGATAAAATCTTAGGCTATTAAAGAAAAAACTTCCAGCTCGCTGAAATATGTTCATTTGCTGAAAACCATCAAAACCACGAAAAGTTCTTGTATTTGAAGATAAAATCTTTTTGCTTTGAAGAAGAAAGATCTAGCTGACTGAAATAAGTTCATTAGATGAAAACCAACAAAAATTGACAAGAACCACGAAAAGTTCTTGTATTTTAAGATAAAATCTTACTCTATTCAGGAAAAAACTTCCAGCTCGCTGAAATATGTTCATTTGCTGAAAAACAACAAAACCGCGAAAAGTTCTTGTATTTGAAGATAAAATCTTTTTGCTTTGAAGAAGAAAGATCTTGCTGACTGAAATAAGTTCATTAGATGAAAACCAACAAAAATTGACAAGAACCACGAAAAGTTCTTGTATTTTAAGATAAAATCTTACGCTATTAAAGAAAAAACTCCCAGCTCGCTGAAATATGTTCATTTGCTGAAAACCAACAAAACCACGAAAAGTTCTTGTATTTGAAGATAAAATCTTTTTTCTTTGAAGAAGAAAGATCTAGCTGACTGAAATAAGTTCATTAGATGAAAACCAACAAAAATTGACAAGAACCACGAAAAGTTCTTGTATTTTAAGATAAAATCTTACTCTATTAAGGAAAAAACTTGCAGCTCGCTGAAATATGTTCATTTGCTGAAAACCATCAAAACCACGAAAAGTTCTTGTATTTGAAGATAAAATCTTTTTGCTTTGAAGAAGAAAGATCTAGCTGACTGAAATAAGTTCATTAGATGAAAACCAACAAAAATTGACAAGAACCACGAAAAGTTCTTGTATTTTAAGATAAAATCTTACGCTATTAAAGAAAAAACTCCCAGCTCGCTGAAATATGTTCATTTGCTGAAAACCAACAAAACCACGAAAAGTTCTTGTATTTGAAGATAAAATCTTTTTTCTTTGAAGAAGAAAGATCGAGCTGACTGAAATTAGTTCATTAGATGAAAACCAACAAAAATTGACAAGAACCACGAAAAGTTCTTGTATTTTAAGATAAAATCTTACTCTATTAAGGAAAAAAATTCAAGCTCGCTGAAATGTGTTCATTTGCTGAAAACCATCAAAACCACGAAAAGTTCTTGTATTTGAAGATAAAATCTTTTTGCTTTGAAGAAGAAAGATCTAGCTGACTGAAATAAGTTCATTAGATGAAAACCAACAAAAATTGACAAGAACCACGAAAAGTTCTTGTATTTTAAGATAAAATCTTACTCTGTTAAAGAAAAAACTCCCAGCTCGCTGAAATATGTTCATTTGCTGAAAAACAACAAAACCGCGAAAAGTTCTTGCATTTGAAGATAAAATCTTTTTGCTTTGAAGAAGAAAGATCTAGCTGACTGAAATAAGTTCATTAGATGAAAACCAACAAAAATTGACAAGAACCACGAAAAGTTCTTGTATTTTAAGATAAAATCTTACGCTATTAAAGAAAAAACTCCCAGCTCGCTGAAATATGTTCATTTGCTGAAAACCAACAAAACCACGAAAAGTTCTTGTATTTGAAGATATTATCTTTTTGCTTTGAAGAAGAAAGATCTAGCTGACTGAAATAAGTTCATTAGATGAAAACCAACAAAAATTGACAAGAACCACGAAAAGTTCTTGTATTTTAAGATAAAATCTTAGGCTATTAAAGAAAAAACTTCCAGCTCGCTGAAATCTGTTCATTTGCTGAGAACCATCAAAACCACGAAAAGTTCTTGTATTTGAAGATAAAATCTTTTTGCTTTGAAGAAGAAAGATCTAGCTGACTGAAATAAGTTCATTAGATGAAAACCAACAAAAATTGACAAGAACCACGAAAAGTTCTTGTATTTTAAGATAAAATCTTACTCGATTCAGGAAAAAACTTCCAGCTCGCTGAAATATGTTCGGTTGCTGAAAACCATCAAAACCACGAAAAGTTCTTGTATTTGAAGATAAAATCTTTTTGCTTTGAAGAAGAAAGATCTGGCTGACTGAAATAAGTTCATTAGATGAAAACCAACAAAAATTGACAAGAACCACGAAAAGTTCTTGTATTTTAAGATAAAATCTTACGCTATTAAAGAAAAAACTCCCAGCTCGCTGAAATATGTTCATTTGCTGAAAACCAACAAAACCACGAAAAGTTCTTGTATTTGAAGATAAAATCTTTTTTCTTTGAAGAAGAAAGATCTAGCTGACTGAAATAAGTTCATTAGATGAAAACCAACAAAAATTGACAAGAACCACGAAAAGTTCTTGTATTTTAAGATAAAATCTTACGCTATTAAAGAAAAAACTCCCAGCTCGCTGAAATATGTTCATTTGCTGAAAACCAACAAAACCACGAAAAGTTCTTGTATTTGAAGATATAATCTTTTTGCTTTGAAGAAGAAAGATCTAGCTGACTGAAATAAGTTCATTAGATGAAAACCAACAAAAATTGACAAGAACCACGAAAAGTTCTTGTATTTTAAGATAAAATCTTAGGCTATTAAAGAAAAAACTTCCAGCTCGCTGAAATCTGTTCATTTGCTGAGAACCATCAAAACCACGAAAAGTTCTTGTATTTGAAGATAAAATCTTTTTGCTTTGAAGAAGAAAGATCTAGCTGACTGAAATAAGTTCATTAGATGAAAACCAACAAAAATTGACAAGAACCACGAAAAGTTCTTGTATTTTAAGATAAAATCTTACTCGATTCAGGAAAAAACTTCCAGCTCGCTGAAATATGTTCGGTTGCTGAAAACCATCAAAACCACGAAAAGTTCTTGTATTTGAAGATAAAATCTTTTTGCTTTGAAGAAGAAAGATCTGGCTGACTGAAATAAGTTCATTAGATGAAAACCAACAAAAATTGACAAGAACCACGAAAAGTTCTTGTATTTTAAGATAAAATCTTACGCTATTAAAGAAAAAACTCCCAGCTCGCTGAAATATGTTCATTTGCTGAAAACCAACAAAACCACGAAAAGTTCTTGTATTTGAAGATAAAATCTTTTTTCTTTGAAGAAGAAAGATCTAGCTGACTGAAATAAGTTCATGAGATGAAAACCAACAAAAATTGACAAGAACCACGAAAAGTTCTTGTATTTTAAGATAAAATCTTACTCTATTAAGGAAAAAACTTGCAGCTCGCTGAAATATGTTCATTTGCTGAAAACCATCAAAACCACGAAAAGTTCTTGAATTTGAAGATAAAATCTTTTTGCTTTGAAGAAGAAAGATCTAGCTGACTGAAATAAGTTCATTAGATGAAAACCAACAAAAATTGACAAGAACCACGAAAAGTTCTTGTATTTTAAGATAAAATCTTACTCTATTCAGGAAAAAACTTCCAGCTCGCTGAAATATGTTCATTTGCTGAAAACCATCAAAACCACGAAAAGTTCTTGTATTTGAAGATGAAATCTTTTTGCTTTGAAGAAGAAAGATCGAGCTGACTGAAATAAGTTCATTAGATGAAAACCAACAAAAATTGACAAGAACCACGAAAAGTTCTTGTATTTTAAGATAAAATCTTACTCTATTAAGGAAAAAACTTCCAGCTCGCTGAAATATGTTCATTTGCTGAAAACCATCAAAACCACGAAAAGTTCTTGTATTTGAAGATAAAATCTTTTTGCTTTGAAGAAGAAAGATCTAGCTGACTGAAATAAGTTCATTAGATGAAAACCAACAAAAATTGACAAGAACCACGAAAAGTTCTTGTATTTTAAGATAAAATCTTAGGCTATTAAAGAAAAAACTTCCAGCTCGCTGAAATATGTTCATTTGCTGAAAACCATCAAAACCACGAAAAGTTCTTGTATTTGAAGATAAAATCTTTTTGCTTTGAAGAAGAAAGATCTAGCTGACTGAAATAAGTTCATTAGATGAAAACCAACAAAAATTGACAAGAACCACGAAAAGTTCTTGTATTTTAAGATAAAATCTTACTCTATTCAGGAAAAAACTTCCAGCTCGCTGAAATATGTTCATTTGCTGAAAATCAACAAAACCGCGAAAAGTTCTTGTATTTGAAGATAAAATCTTTTTGCTTTGAAGAAGAAAGATCTTGCTGACTGAAATAAGTTCATTAGATGAAAACCAACAAAAATTGACAAGAACCACGAAAAGTTCTTGTATTTTAAGATAAAATCTTACGCTATTAAAGAAAAAACTCCCAGCTCGCTGAAATATGTTCATTTGCTGAAAACCAACAAAACCACGAAAAGTTCTTGTATTTGAAGATAAAATCTTTTTTCTTTGAAGAAGAAAGATCTAGCTGACTGAAATAAGTTCATTAGATGAAAACCAACAAAAATTGACAAGAACCACGAAAAGTTCTTGTATTTTAAGATAAAATCTTACTCTATTAAGGAAAAAACTTGCAGCTCGCTGAAATATGTTCATTTGCTGAAAACCATCAAAACCACGAAAAGTTCTTGTATTTGAAGATAAAATCTTTTTGCTTTGAAGAAGAAAGATCTAGCTGACTGAAATAAGTTCATTAGATGAAAACCAACAAAAATTGACAAGAACCACGAAAAGTTCTTGTATTTTAAGATAAAATCTTACGCTATTAAAGAAAAAACTCCCAGCTCGCTGAAATATGTTCATTTGCTGAAAACCAACAAAACCACGAAAAGTTCTTGTATTTGAAGATAAAATCTTTTTTCTTTGAAGAAGAAAGATCGAGCTGACTGAAATTAGTTCATTAGATGAAAACCAACAAAAATTGACAAGAACCACGAAAAGTTCTTGTATTTTAAGATAAAATCTTACTCTATTAAGGAAAAAAATTCAAGCTCGCTGAAATGTGTTCATTTGCTGAAAACCATCAAAACCACGAAAAGTTCTTGTATTTGAAGATAAAATCTTTTTGCTTTGAAGAAGAAAGATCTAGCTGACTGAAATAAGTTCATTAGATGAAAACCAACAAAAATTGACAAGAACCACGAAAAGTTCTTGTATTTTAAGATAAAATCTTACTCTGTTAAAGAAAAAACTCCCAGCTCGCTGAAATATGTTCATTTGCTGAAAAACAACAAAACCGCGAAAAGTTCTTGCATTTGAAGATAAAATCTTTTTGCTTTGAAGAAGAAAGATCTAGCTGACTGAAATAAGTTCATTAGATGAAAACCAACAAAAATTGACAAGAACCACGAAAAGTTCTTGTATTTTAAGATAAAATCTTACGCTATTAAAGAAAAAACTCCCAGCTCGCTGAAATATGTTCATTTGCTGAAAACCAACAAAACCACGAAAAGTTCTTGTATTTGAAGATATTATCTTTTTGCTTTGAAGAAGAAAGATCTAGCTGACTGAAATAAGTTCATTAGATGAAAACCAACAAAAATTGACAAGAACCACGAAAAGTTCTTGTATTTTAAGATAAAATCTTAGGCTATTAAAGAAAAAACTTCCAGCTCGCTGAAATCTGTTCATTTGCTGAGAACCATCAAAACCACGAAAAGTTCTTGTATTTGAAGATAAAATCTTTTTGCTTTGAAGAAGAAAGATCTAGCTGACTGAAATAAGTTCATTAGATGAAAACCAACAAAAATTGACAAGAACCACGAAAAGTTCTTGTATTTTAAGATAAAATCTTACTCGATTCAGGAAAAAACTTCCAGCTCGCTGAAATATGTTCGGTTGCTGAAAACCATCAAAACCACGAAAAGTTCTTGTATTTGAAGATAAAATCTTTTTGCTTTGAAGAAGAAAGATCTGGCTGACTGAAATAAGTTCATTAGATGAAAACCAACAAAAATTGACAAGAACCACGAAAAGTTCTTGTATTTTAAGATAAAATCTTACGCTATTAAAGAAAAAACTCCCAGCTCGCTGAAATATGTTCATTTGCTGAAAACCAACAAAACCACGAAAAGTTCTTGTATTTGAAGATAAAATCTTTTTTCTTTGAAGAAGAAAGATCTAGCTGACTGAAATAAGTTCATGAGATGAAAACCAACAAAAATTGACAAGAACCACGAAAAGTTCTTGTATTTTAAGATAAAATCTTACTCTATTAAGGAAAAAACTTGCAGCTCGCTGAAATATGTTCATTTGCTGAAAACCATCAAAACCACGAAAAGTTCTTGAATTTGAAGATAAAATCTTTTTGCTTTGAAGAAGAAAGATCTAGCTGACTGAAATAAGTTCATTAGATGAAAACCAACAAAAATTGACAAGAACCACGAAAAGTTCTTGTATTTTAAGATAAAATCTTACTCTATTCAGGAAAAAACTTCCAGCTCGCTGAAATATGTTCATTTGCTGAAAACCATCAAAACCACGAAAAGTTCTTGTATTTGAAGATGAAATCTTTTTGCTTTGAAGAAGAAAGATCGAGCTGACTGAAATAAGTTCATTAGATGAAAACCAACAAAAATTGACAAGAACCACGAAAAGTTCTTGTATTTTAAGATAAAATCTTACTCTATTAAGGAAAAAACTTCCAGCTCGCTGAAATATGTTCATTTGCTGAAAACCATCAAAACCACGAAAAGTTCTTGTATTTGAAGATAAAATCTTTTTGCTTTGAAGAAGAAAGATCTAGCTGACTGAAATAAGTTCATTAGATGAAAACCAACAAAAATTGACAAGAACCACGAAAAGTTGTTGTATTTTAAGATAAAATCTTAGGCTATTAAAGAAAAAACTTCCAGCTCGCTGAAATATGTTCATTTGCTGAAAACCATCAAAACCACGAAAAGTTCTTGTATTTGAAGATAAAATCTTTTTGCTTTGAAGAAGAAAGATCTAGCTGACTGAAATAAGTTCATTAGATGAAAACCAACAAAAATTGACAAGAACCACGAAAAGTTCTTGTATTTTAAGATAAAATCTTACTCTATTCAGGAAAAAACTTCCAGCTCGCTGAAATATGTTCATTTGCTGAAAACCATCAAAACCACGAAAAGTTCTTGTATTTGAAGATAAAATCTTTTTTCTTTGAAGAAGAAAGATCTAGCTGACTGAAATAAGTTCATTAGATGAAAACCAACAAAAATTGACAAGAACCACGAAAAGTTCTTGTATTTTAAGATAAAATCTTACTCTATTAAGGAAAAAACTTCCAGCTCGCTGAAATATGTTCATTTGCTGAAAAACAACAAAACCGCGAAAAGTTCTTGTATTTGAAGATAAAATCTTTTTGCTTTGAAGAAGAAAGATCTAGCTGACTGAAATAAGTTCATTAGATGAAAACCAACAAAAATTGACAAGAACCACGAAAAGTTCTTGTATTTTAAGATAAAATCTTACGCTATTAAAGAAAAAACTCCCAGCTCGCTGAAATATGTTCATTTGCTGAAAACCAACAAAACCACGAAAAGTTCTTGTATTTGAAGATAAAATCTTTTTTCTTTGAAGAAGAAAGATCGAGCTGACTGAAATTAGTTCATTAGATGAAAACCAACAAAAATTGACAAGAACCACGAAAAGTTCTTGTATTTTAAGATAAAATCTTACTCTATTAAGGAAAAAAATTCAAGCTCGCTGAAATGTGTTCATTTGCTGAAAACCATCAAAACCACGAAAAG